>NC_059174.1:22183604-22502979 GCF_019923935.1 Bubalus bubalis
TTTGTTGTTGCATCTGTAAAATGGGCATTATAATCGTCCAGTGGCCAGAGTACAGGACTGTCACAAGGATTGAATGAGGTCATGTCTGTAAAGTACTTACACCATCTGGTGCATAGTAAGTGCTGCCCTTCAACCATACAACGACTCTTTACTAGTTAAGCCCAACTACGTGCCTGGCCTCACTCACATAGGAGCTGGCACACAGGGGTGAACAAGGCAGGCATGGTCCCTGTCCTCAGAAAGCTTATTTTATATCCTGGAACAGAGAGGTTGAAGAAAGAACAAAACAACAATAATAAGTACACAAAGGCAATACCCTGAGAAAACCATAGTTCAAAAGATACAAGTGCCCCAGGGTTCACTGCTTCACTATTTACAATAACCAGGACACGGAAGCAAACTAATGTCCACTGACAGAGGAATGGATAAAGAAGATGCAGTGTACACACACACACACACACACACGATGGAATATTACTCAGCCATAAAAAGGAATGAAATCGGGTCGTTTGTAGTGATGTGGATGGTCCTGGAGTCTGTCATACAGAGTGATGTAAGTCAGAAAGAGAAAAACAAATATTGTATATTAATGCATATATATGGAATCTAGAAAAACGGTACAGACAAACTTATCTGCAGGGCAGGAATAGAGACATGGACATAGAGAACAGGCTTACGGACAGAGTCAGGGAAGGAGAGAGGGGGACAAAGTGCGAGAGTAGCTTTGACACACACACACACTGCCATGAGTAGAACGGACAGCTAGTGGGAAGCTGCTGTGTAACGCAGAGATTTTCAGTCTGATGCCCTGTGATGACCTAGAAGGCTGTGACGGGGGTGTGTGAGGGAGGTCCAAGAGGGGGGAGTATATTTATACATATAATTGATTCACGTTGTTGTGCAGCAGAAACTAACACAGCATTGTAAAACAATTATGCACGCGCGCGCGCGTGTGTGTGTGTGTGTGTGTCTGTGCTAGGTCACTGCAGTTGTGTCTGAATCTTTGCGACCCTATGGACCATAGCCCACCAGGCTCCTCAGTCCATGGGATTCTCCAGGCAAGAATACTGGAGTGGGTTGCCATTCCCTACTCCAGGGGATCTTTGGGACCCAGGGATCGAATCCACATCTCTTATGTCTCCTGCACTGGTGGGTGGGTTCTTTACCACTAGCGATTATACACCAATTTAAAAAAATAAACAAGAGCAAGGACGTGGCATTGAATGCTATGGTAATAATTAGAAAGTGGCGTGAAAGGGGGGGCACATTCGACTGAGTGGCAAGATAAGGTCTCCGTGAGGAGAGAACATGTAACCTGAGATAATGAGGAGGCAGCCATACCAGTATCTGGAGCACCAGCATTTCGGGGGGTGGGCAGCATGTGCAAAGGTCTTGAGCCTAGACAGAGGAAGGATGGAAAGGAGGCCTGGGAGCTGCTGCAGAGTGATCCATGGTGAGAGCACGAGGGGGTGATGTGGTGGAAAGAGGCCGAAACCAGATCCCGCAGGGCGTCGTGGGCTCTGGAAGGACTGTGGAGTGCAGTGGGAGGTCCTGGGAAGATTTGAACAGGTGAGAAAGGGACTTGGTTGGGTTTTCAGTCTCAGATGATCCCCAGGGTGGCTCAGGGACAACGGATTTTGAAGGGCGTGAGCAGAAGCAGGGAGACCAGAGAGGGGGCTCCTGCCACCTTGGAGGACAGAGATGCCAGCGGCTCAGCTGTCCCTGCTGATGTCTGCTTTCAGCCCTCCTGCTCTCTCTTGGGATGGGAAGCAGGGAGAAGAGCCTCCAGTCCAGGTCCCCGGAATGGCAGCTGCAGGCTGGAGAATGGGTTTGGTCTTCCTCACTGTGCATCCTCCGGCCTCAGGGAATTGCGCTGAGATTCTACAGGAGGGAAGACCCCTCCCGTGCCTAGGTCCCCCAAAGCCCCTCCTGTCTTCCAGGGAACCAGGATGCTGCCCATCACTTGCCCTGGAGGTGACACTAGGTGGTTGCTAGGGGTTTTCTGGATCACTTCCGCTCTTGGAGGCAAGTACATCACCAACAGGTATAGGAAACATGCCTGCTCTGCCTGCCGCCCAGATGCCCAGCCAACCATTAGGAAGTTGCTTGGAACTTTTATCCCCATCTCCTTGGGTCCATCTGGTTTGGATACTGAAGAGGCCTAGGCCCTGATGTTTGACTGGCTTCCCACCCCCATCCCCAACCTTCTGGCCTTCTTGCAGGATTGGGTCTATCTGAAGGCCTCTGGGGTAGAAAGGAATTAGACATGAGGCAGAAACCTGGTCTCACAGAACGCATCCCTGCATACAGGACTTGCTGGACAGGTTGGCAAACCTGAGTCTATCAAACCAAATTCCTTCTGGGGTCCCCACCCATCCCCCAGCCTGTCTCATGCAACCAGAGAATTCGATTTTTCATGAAAATAGATATCTCTTCCTCCTCTGGTGTTCTATGGAAGCCCCCAACTTGAAGAAATCCCTTCCCGTCCTGTGCAGTTTTTTTTTTTTTTTCAGCCCATCTTTGTATTCCTTCGATTTTTATAGCCGATCATTTCGAACGTGAACTAAGTACTAAACAAGCATTATTACCGCTTTGTGCACTGCACACCACCGAGGCATAAATCCCACATTAACCTCATCCTAAAGAGCAGCTGAATGCATTTTAATAAATGTCCCAAATGGCTTCAGTGTCTAGTAGCCAAACGGAATAAAAAATGCACACATATTACAGGATGTTATGAACCTTTCGATCAAAAGTAATAATAAACAGACTGCTTGTTGGGCTTGGTGATTGGGTTACGTTTCTAAACAGTAGATAGAGAGACAAATCAAGGTAGAACTGAGATGATGCTGTGATGTGATCCAAGGGGGCCCAGCAATTTCCAGGGGTTTGTGATGAAAAGGTAGACAGCTCTCTTTGCCTCGCGATACGTTTTCATTCTAAGCTCTCCGTCTAAATGGTACCAAGAGAAACGAGCAAATTAAGAAATCTTGGCTGCATTCAGATATTGAATCTAAACAGCTAGATAAAGGCTGGGACGCACATCATTTGTTAGCGGAATAAAAATTCAGATGAGGTCTTTTCCTGACGCTGTGCCGGGCACATTAGGAAAGCATTTTATTTTCATGTGTCAGTGACGGCGTGCCGTTGGGGCCGAACTTCATCCTCCTACAAGGTGTGACTTGAAGGCAGGCACGGTGCGGTCTCTGTTAATGGGCAGCACATCAAGATACAGGGCCTCTGTCACTAGGCTGCCTTCTTCATCCCCTGTCTGGGATTTCCACTCAGAAAGTTCCAGAAGTTAATTAGCCCTTTCGGTCATCAGCCCGGGGTAGATAAGCTATCCTGCCCGTGGCCATTTCGGATGTGCAGATGTTTTGGTCTGGGCACATCTGTAGGCAATCACTCTGCTTTCTGGGCAGGAATGGTGTTTTATTATGGGATTAGATGTGTAATCTTGGATAAATAGTAGAAATTGGAGGACTTCAGTTGGACGACTTGTTTTCTCTCCCGGAGAGCAGTGTAAATAGCAAACCAGAAACCATTCGCTCATTATTGAAGCAATAATCGAACTTGCCAGTCTTCTCCCTTCTGGCTGGACCTCCTGGGTCAGCGTGAAACTCTTGGCATGCGAGGCGCTGAGGGGTGTCGGGCCAGGCATGGGGTACAGCGTGGGGGAAACACTGGCTGGGGCCTCTGCTGAGGAGGTGGCTGCTTTGGGGGCCTGGCTACCAGGGGGTCTGGACTGCATCTCAGTGCCTCCTTGCAGTTTTGGAGGGGTAGCTCTTCCGCCAGCCCCAGCCAAACGCCTTCCAAGTGTGAGGATTGCTGAAAGAGGAGGCGGTCCAGGCTGTTACTGATACCTTTCCCCAATTCTGGTAATACATATAATGATGTTACTCAGTTTTGTTTTACATTTCCAAAACAGATGTACCAAATCCCTGTAAACTGATCTATGGTAATGCACTTAATTTTAATCTTCAATGTTAAAAGTAAAAACTGATCACGCAAAGCAGAAACATGTGTCACTTCACCATAAGCTGGCACAGGATCCAGCCTCCCCCTCGCCACTTAACCGTTTGGGTCCTGCTGTCGGCTCTTTCCTGATTTTGTCGCCCTTGTTAATTTCCTCCTCGTTTCTCTGGGAGTCTTCCTCTGCCAGGTGTCCTCTGCAGCTGCTGGGCACTTCTTCCCTTGGGTGTGTCCCAGGGCCACAAAGCTTGCTGCTTTGGCGACCATGAGTGGGCTCTGCAAGGCACATGTCCACTGTGGTTTGGAAAGTTGGAAAAAGATGTCTCAAAGTTATGTCAGATTGTGGAAAACCATTGTAAAAATTGGGCTTCCCTGGGAGCTCAGCTGGTAAAGAATTGGCCTGCAATGCATGAGACCCCGGTTCCATTCTTGGGTGGCGAAGTTCCCCTGGAGAAAGGATAGGCTACCCACTCCAGTGTTCTTGGGCTTCTCGGGTGGCTTAGATGGTAAAGAATCTACCTACAATGTGGGAGACCTGGGTTCAATCCCTGGGTTGGGAAGATCCCTGGAGGAGGGCATGGCAACCCACTCCAGTATTCTTGCCTGGAGACTCTCCATGGACAGAGGAGCCTGGCAGGCTGCAGACCATGGGGGTCACAGAGTCAGACATGATTGAGCGACTAAGCACAGCACACATTGTAAAAGTCAATGAAAAAGGGCTTCCCTGGTGATCCAGTGGTTAACAATCTGTCTGTGAATGCGGGGGACACGGGTTCGATCCCTGGTCCGGGAAGACCCTACATGCTGCGGGGCAGCTAAGCCCATGTGCTGCAACTACTGAGTCCAAGAGTCACAACTACTGAAGCCTGAGTGCCTAGAGCCTGTGCTCTGAAACAAGAGAAGTCACTGCAATGAGAATCCTGCACACTGTAACGAGGGAGTATCCACAGCTTGCAGAAACTAGGGAAAGCCTGCATGCAGCAACGAAGACCCAGAATAGCCAAAATAACTAATTACATACATAAAAGATTTTTTAAGTCAATGGAAAGCAAGTGCTCCCTGCCCAAGATGCTGGTTAAATATTAAAGCAAGTTGGGTAATAATTACCAACAATTTCATTCGTGAGTGGACTTCCCTGGTGGCTCTGACGGTAAAGAATCCGCCTGCAATTCGGGAGACCTGGGTTTGATCCCTGGGGAACTGTGTTGGAGAAGACTCTTGAGAGTCCCTTGGACAGCAAGGAGATCAAACCAGTCAATCCTAAAGGAAATCAGTCCTGAATATTCATTGGAAGGACTGATGCTGAAGCTGAAGGTCCAATACTTTGGCCACCTGATGCTAAGAACTGACTCATTGGAAAAGACTCTGATGCTGGGCAAGATTGAAGGTAGGAGAAGAAGGAGGCGAGAGAGGATGAGATGGTTAGATGGCATCACTGACTCCACAGACATGAGTTTGAGCAAGGTCCAGGAGTTAGTGATGGACAGGGAAGCCTGATGTGCTTCAGTCCATGGGGTCACAAACAGTCAGACATGACTGAGCGACTAAATTGAGCTGTTTCATGAGTGAAAGTCACTCAGTTGTGTCTGACTCTTTGTGACCCCATGGACTATACAGTCCGAGTAATTCTTTTGGGCAGAATACTGGAGTGGGTAACCATTATCTTCTCCAGGGGATCTTCCCAACCCAGGGAGTGAACCCAGGTCTCCCAGATTGCAGGTGGTTTCTTTACCAGCTAAGCCCCATTCATGAGTAAGGGTCAAGGTAAAAGCCCAGAATTTTTCTTCTAGAAGTTGGCTGTAGTTTCTTAACAGAGGAGGTCCTGCTTCTCAGAGGCTCAACATAGGTGGCAATTAGGAAAGTCAACCTGGAAGAAAGGAGGGATTCTTTGGAATATGACACTAGACGTGTGCCTTCATCATGGATCAGAGGCGCTTGGGATGGTGGAGTGCACGGAATAATTTTTAAGCCAGTACAAGGCTTCTGGCCCCAAAACTTTGCTCATTCCCAGCTGAGCATCCTATGTGGTACCAGCTTTTTTTCTGAATAACTCCTGGTGGCCATCACCGAATGATGTGGCATTGCTGAAGCTTCATCCCTTGATCAAGGTTAAGAAGCGTTGATGGAGGATGGACATCTTTTATAACAGAGTTGGGTAGAGGTTAGGGGAAAGTAGTGAGTGCCATGACTGTTGGGGTTGACCTCTTGGGAGCAGATACCTCCAGGAGATGAATAATCTCAGGCAGAAGGAAAGGCATACAGAGTCTGGAGACCAAGAGGCTAGGCAGAGGGTGGGAACCGGAAGCTGTGAGTACCAATGGGTGCTCAGCATTAGGGGAGGTAGTGGGGCCAGGTTACAGAGGGCCTGTGCTAGGGAGTTTCAGACCCAAGTCTGAGGCTGATGTCACAAGCCTCGGAAGGAAGTGACATAGAGATCTGTGACTTAGAAAGATCTCTTGGCCAACTCAGTGGGCAGCACTGAAGAAGACCAAAGAAGAAATGTTGGTCTTTTTCAGCTCTGACTCCTGTTCTTTGATCACCTGCAGGGGCATCTTGTTCTCACTGGGCCCCTGTTACTGCTCTTCGTTCTTTCCATTACATCACTTCCTCTCTAGGCTTTGCATACAAGACTGAGATAACTTCTTTCTTCTTCTGGGACCCTAAATTCTTCATCTTGGCCAAGATTAGAGAGAACTCTTCCCTTCAGGAAGTGAAATCCATCATATGAAAATGCTGAAGGCCAGTGTGGCATGGAAGACTTGAGAAAAACACAGATTTTTGGGCTCCAGCCACAGAGTTTCTGACTCGATAGGTCAGGGGTACTGGAGGCCTGAAAATCTGCATTTCTACAAGCTCCCAGGTGCTGCTGCTGCTGCCATCCAGGGACCACACTCTCAGCAGCCGTGACAAGCCTCTTGGTGCAAGCAGCCCCTCTTCCTCTTTGCTGTGTGATCTGAAGGCGGCGGAGGGATGATCAGATGGTCCTGGATGGTGCAAGTGGAGACATTTCCCTAAGGGAGCTTCAGAAATTAAATTCAGAAGAAGGGTCCTGTGCCCTGGGCCCTGGAGAGCCTGTGCACTTTCTTTTGGGCTCTTGGGGAAAAGTCCTCTCAGCCCTAACCATGCATGGAGGGTCCTGTTCTTTATCCAAAAACAACATGATGAACAAGAATTCAATTTGGCAGGGGCACTTTCTGTTGAAGCATACTTTCTCTTAATTTAATCACCCATGCAAGAGCCTTCCAGACGTATGGATGGAAGTTTTTAGAAATTCAGCTCATTTTCTCAGATAGTTTCATTCTGGAACATCTGGTGGGGGATGGGAGCTGAGAGGTGGAGAGACAGACTGTCAGATGGAGAGTATTCAACTAGGAATGGGAACCCAGATGGAAAGATTTTTTTTTTTTTGAAAGACACAAAAATGGAGTTGTGGGAAAAATACATTTCTGGAGTCAGCCCCACCTGGCTGGAATTCCAGACCTGCCACTTACTGGTGTGTGGCTCTGGGCAAACTATCTGATCCCTCTGAGCCTCACTTTCCTCATCTGGAAGATGGGTCCATAACATCTACTTTTCAGAGATACTGTCAAGATTACAAGTGACATATGTACAGCCTCAAGCACACATTGGAAGCTCAGGAAACCCTCAGATAATGTCATCTATTCTCATAATGTAGTTGCTATTATTTTTCTTCTTCTTTTTAATATTATCTCCATTTCAGAGGATTTATTTTATTCATTTATTTTAGTTTTGACTGTGCTGCGTCTTCACTGCTGGTCGGGCTTTTCTCTAGTTGTGAGTAGTGGCTACTCTCTAGTTGAGGTGCACAAGCTTCTCAGGGCAGTGGCTTCTCTTGCTGTGGTGCACGGGCTCCAGGGCGTGCAGGTTTCTGGAGTTGCAGCACGTGAGTTCAGCGGTTGCAGCTCCCCCACTCAATAGTTGTGGTGCACGGGCTTCATTGCTTCAAGGTACATGGGATCCTCTCTGATCAGGGATTGAACCCGCGTCTTCTGCACTGGCAGGCAGGTTCTTTACCTCTGAGCCACCAGGGAAGCCCTCAATGTTCTCTCATTCTGCCAATGTTCTGAGGGGGTCTGCTCTGTGCCAGCTTCTGCTCGGGGCCACAGGGACAAAGTGTGAGAGAGATGTGCCTGCCTGGGAGGAGTTCTGGCCTGGCCCAGCGGAGGACATGGACGATGTGCATATACGCAGCTCCATGACAGAGGCATCTGCTGGCGCTATACCTGGCACGGTGGAAAGAGATGGTGGGCAGTTGTGCCCAATCTAAATTGGGGGCTTGTATCCCTGGACAGAGGCCCTTTCTGGGGACAGCAACATGTAAAACCTCGTCTAAAGGAAAAAAAAGACAAAGCTTATCTAGCCTGGGAAAAATATGGCTTCTCTCTTGCCCTCCCAAACTGCTTCCTGCCTCTGTGACTCTATTGTTTAGTCAGTTGTGTCCAATTCTTTGCGGCCCCATGGACTGTAGGCTCTTCTGTCCATGGGATTTTCTAGGCAAGAATATTGGAATGGGTTGTCATTTCCTCCTTCATCTGTGACTCTGCATGGAGGAAAATAGACTAGAAGGATGTCTTTGTAGCTGGGCATGGGTGGCTTGGGTAGGTGGTGTGACCTCTCTTAGCCGTGCTTTCCAGGTCCAGGCAGGAGGGTGGGTGATAAGAACGCAGTGATTGTCACCACAGCTCACCTGTGTCTGGTGCTTGCTGGGTGCCCATCACGGATTCCCAGGCATCAGCTCATTTAGTCTCCGCAGCAACCCCATGAGACTGGCACTATCATGCAAGACCAAGCCCAGGGTGAGGCAAGTGAGTCACTCACACTGGCTCCCAATTTAAGGAGGTCCCCAAAATTCAGTAATCAAGACAATATTTTAGGGACTTCCCTGGTGGTTCAGTGGCTAAGACTCCAAGCTCTCAAGGCAAGGGGCCAGGTTGTTTAATTCCTGATCAGGGAATTAGATCCTACATGTTGCAAGGGAGATCAAAGATCTTGGATGCTGAAACTAAGACTCAGCACAGCCAAATATATAAATGAATGAATGAAGAAATACATATTTTAAAAGAACACATTTTTAAAAATTATTTATTTTTATTTATTTATTTGGCTCTGCAGGATCTTAGCTGCAGCATCTGAACTCTTAGTCCAGAGGCATGTGGGATTTAGTTCCCTGACCAGGGATTGAACCCAGGCCCTCCTCATTGGGAGCACAGAGTCTTAGCCACCGGACTGCCAGGAAAGTCCCAAAAGAAAATATTTTAAAGCCACTTTAAAACATCAATGCAAAAAATTTCTGAGGAACATGTTCTCAACATTTTAAATAACAAAACATCCTACTCTCCACTTTTGTAACCCACCCTCACTCACCTAACCTTTAATCCTGGCCCAGCATCATCCCCATTTTACAGATGAAGAAACTGAGGTGCAGGGAGACTGCCTTTGTTCCTGCCTTGTAGCTCAGGGCCTTCTAATCGAAGGGTAGTGACCAGACAGATGGACTTCCCAGGTGGCTCAGTGGTAAAGAATCTGCCTGCCAATTCAGGGGACGCAGGAGAGGTAGGTTTGATCCCTGGGTCAGGAAGATCACCTGGAGGAGGGCATGGCAACCCACTCCAGTATTCTTGCCTGGAGAAGTCTATGGACAGAGGAGCCTGCTGGGCTACAGTCCATGGGTTGCAAAGAATCCGACACGACTGAGTGCCTAAGAGTGCACGCACGCACGACCAGGCAGGCAGCTTCCTTCTGCTCTGAATGGTCCTCTGGGGGCATCTGTTCATCCACCCCTCACAGGGAAACAGGAAAATAGACGGTGGATAGCAAGGAGGCTGGGGCAGCTGGGCCGTTTCTGTTGTGGTTGCCGTTACTGTTTAACATGCATCAGACCCTGCAGCGCACTTTGAAATCAAAATGTACCAGGAAGCATCCTGGTAAACTTAGCTCTTTAGTCTTTTGAGGAGGGGGGCACCTGGCTGTACTTCAGAGAGAAATCAGATAGAGCAAAGTCAAGACCATTGTCGGTGACCCCAGATGGGAAGAAAGGGAGAATGAGACACCAAAACAGAGCCTGTGGCTACTTGAAAGAGATCACCCGGGGATGGAGGAAGGATCCATACACAATAATATTTTCCCTTTTTTTAATGACTTTCACAAACATTAGTTCATCTATTCATGGCAAGCTAGATGCCATGATTTCCATTTTACTGCTGAGAAAACGTTAAGTGCAGAGAAGGTAGGGATTAGCTTATGATTGGTAGCCTGGCGAGTTGGGGAGACTAGGACTTAGACCCTCTGCTCCCCTTCCTGCCCTTTTTTCAATACTTCTGTACAGCAGGAGTCCCCAGCCTCCGGGATCGAACGCCTGGTGATCCGAGGTGGAGCTGACATAATAATAATAGAAACGAAGTGCACAAGGAATGTAACCTGCTTGAATCATCCTGAAGCCATCCCCCCCGTCTGGTCTGTGGAAAAACTGTCCTAAAGGAAACCAGTCCCTGGTGCTAAAATGTCTGGGGACCACTGCTGTACAGAGCAGCCCACGCATGACACAGAGCTTGTTTCTATTTAACTCATAAGCTCAGCGCTAAACTCATTGCATCTTTGAACTGGAAGGAAGTCGAGTTCTCTCACCCCAAATCTACCCCAAACGCACCCGCATTCCTTTTACTCTGCACATGCAAGCTGTTCTTTGAACTAACAGTCCTGGACTTTGCATTCATAACCTGTTTCATTTCATTGAGCTTCGGTCGAGATCTCTGTCGATGTCAGTTCTGTCGTTTGCTTCTGCAGCAGATGAGAATTATATGATGGTCCTAAGGAATTTGGTCTCAGCGTCCATGGGTCTCACAATGTGATGCTGCTGCTCCTCCCATCCGTTGATCTGTTTCTCTTCCCTCCTGGGTCTGGGCTGTCCTTGGGGTTTGCTTTGACCTGGAGAATGTAGCAAAAGTGAGGTTGTATTATTTGCAACAGTCAAAAGGTGGAAACAACCCAAGTGTCCACGGACAGAAGAATGAATGAACCAAATGTGATATGCACATACAAGAAATGTTATTCAGCATGGAAGGAGAAGGGCTCTCTGACCCATGCTCCATCAAAGATGAGGCTTGGAGACATGACGCTAAGAGAAATAAGCCAGTTACACAAAGGACAAATATTGTATGATTCCACTTCTGTGAGGTTCCCAGAATAGTCAAATTCATAAAGGCAGAGATAGAAGGGTGGTTACCAACAGCTAGGGTGTGGGAAGAATGGGGAGTTAGTGTTTAATGGGTACAGAGTTTCTGTTTGGAAAGGTGGAAACGATCTTAGATGGTGATGATGGTGGCCCAAAAAAGTGAATGTACTTAATCTCAGTGAATTGTACACTTAAAAATGGTTAAAATGGCAACTTGTATGTTAAAAGTATTTTATCGCAATAAAAATAAATTTTTTTAAAAAGTGAGAGTGGGCAAGTTTGGAGCCTAGGCCTTAGGGGGCCTTGCAGTTTCTGCCTTGGCCTTCTTAGAACATGACCCCAAGAGCACCAAGCAAAGACCATCATCCCCAGTCTTGCCTTTGAAAGGGCGAGAGGCCACTTGGAGGGGCACAAAGCACCCCAATCAGCAGCCAGTGTGACAGGTCTTCTGGGGTTTTCCAGCCCAGCTGACATGACTGAGGCGAGGCAGAACCCATGGAAGAACTGCCCAGCCAACCCACAGAACCAGGAAGAAGAATGGTATTGTTGTTCTAAGCCAACCTCTGTGTCTTTCCTTTTAGTTGCTCACTCTCCTCCAATTCTCTGCTTGTTCATGGATTGGGGGAAGATGTATATTGTACTGTTTCATCCAACTCCTATTTGGTATTGCTATTTTTTTTTTTTAAGCACAAAAGATCTTCCCTTTCATGGTGATGACCCGGCTAGGAATTTTCATCTTATCATGTTTTAGTGATTCCTAGTGAATCAGAAAATAAAATCCGAGCCTTAGCTCTCGTATCACCTAACAGGCTCATAGGTGTCCCATGAAGACCTGTTTACAAGCCATGGACTCTTTCTCATGAACTCTCCCCCAGTCCTCTGTTAATCAAAGGTGATTTTTTTTTCCTGTTCCCCCCGACGAAAGTCAAACTCCCAGGAAATCTGTCATTTTTCCAGGTGGAGTAATAACTTATCAGAGGGTTTCTTAACCAACTGAGTTAAGACTTTACAGCAATGAAACATGGAATCTTACCCCTGCTGATGACAAAATAAGTGATACAAACTTTCTAGAGACAATGTAGCAATCTTGATAAAAAGAATGAAAAATATACATATCCTATGAGTCCCACATTTCACTTTTAGGAACTTGTCTTAAGTAAATAATTGTGGCTGTGAGCTAAGATTTAGCTACACAGAAGTATATTATGGTACTGATTGTTTTAGTGAAAAATAGGAAACAACCTCCATTTCCAATAAGAGGGGATTTATCAAATATTTTTAAGTTGTAGCCATAGAAAAGAATGTTATGCAGCTGTTAAAATTTTTTTGTAGAAGACTACTCAATGATATGGGGCTTCCTTGGTGGCTCAGATGGTAAAGAATTGACCTGTAATGTGGGAAACTTGGGTTTGATCCCTGGGTCAGGGATATCTCCTGGAGGGGGGCATGGCAACCCACTCCAGTACTCTTGCCTGGAGAATCCCCATGGACAGAGGAGCCTGGTGGGCTACAGTCCATGGGATTGCAAAGAGTAGGACAGAAATGAGTGACTAAGCACAGCATGCAATGATATAAAAAGATGTTCAAAATCTGTTGCAAACCAATATTCAATAACCAATTGAGTGTGATTTTGCTTTTATGAAAAATGTATTTATGTAAAATATGTTATAATACAGATGTGTATAAAATGCACAGAAAGAGTTATACCAAAATGTTAACAATGGTTACTCCTGGGAAGTAGAACTAAGATTGATTTTGAGTTATTTTTTCCCAGCTTGTCTATGTATTTTAAATAGTTTTCAAATATTCTACACTTGGTGGTTAATTGCTTTTGTTTTAGGAGGTAACACAATAGAAGAAGTGGTGATGTTTATTTAAAAATAGTCTTCCTACAAAGCATGTATTAATTATGGAAGAGAAGTTGGAGAAACATAGTCTTCCTTCCCTTGCAGGATCTTTTTTTTTCAAGAAATTTAAAATACTTTTCTATAGTTGTTTATTTATCCTTGGCTGTGTTGGGTCTTCATCGCTCCTCTCTAGTCGCAGCGAGCAGGGGCTCCTCTCTAGTCGCGGTGCGCGAGCTTCTCCTTGCGGTGGCTTCTCTTGCTGTGGAGCACAGACTCCAGGGCGTGAGGGCTTCAGTAGCTGCAACTCCCAGCTCTAGAGCACAGACTCAGTAATTGTGCTTAGGTGCCCTGCAGCATGTGGGATCTTCCTGGACCAGGGATTGAACCCGCGTCACCTGCGTTGGCAGGTAGATTCTTTACCACTGAGCCTCTAAGGAAGTCCTCACTGAATATCTTTTTAATGCATGATTTGGAAATAGTGAGGCCAGGTGTCCATGTCTCCACCATGAAGCAGCAGAGTGAGATGCTGAGGACCTGGTCAGTAGCGCGAAGGGACATCTGTCCACTCAGCTTCCCACAGATCCTTATTTAGGGAGCATAGCTCAAGAAACCTAAATGTGGTCTCCACCTGGCTAGCCCAAGGCAACTACATTAACACAGTGGCTGGTGGAAACAGACCTCTTGGATTGAAATCCTGGCTTGGACTGCTACCAGCTTTGGGATCTTAGAAAGGAAACAGAGACTTCAGCCCTTTGTTTACATTAAGCAGGGTCAGCTGCCATCTTGCCGGTACTGGCCCATCAGTTGGTCAGAGTTGAAGTCAGAAACTTCCTGTGCACCTACGACGGAGACATTTTTTCCCAGAAGAAAGCCCTGGAAGTAATTTTAAAATATCTAGGACCCAGGATTGCTTCCTGGGGCCGTGAGTGGTTCACCACCTTCTGCTTACTGGAGCCTTGCGTTGGCTCTCTGGGTGCTCCCACGGCGAGGAAGGCCAGTGCCCTTGGAACAGCCCCATTCAGCTTGGACTCTGTGTTCCTGAGTCTGGTGTCAGCTGCTGAAACCCCAAATGGCTTCCCGAGGGTTCGAGGCGTAGAGAAATAGCCTGTCTGTGCCCCACATGGAGAGGCCAGAAGGAAAGACAAATGTTTTAAACTCTCAGCCACCCGGCCTCCTGTTCTTGCTATTTCCCTAACATATGCTAACATATGCTTTCCTCCAGAACTTCAAAAACCTGCTTTTAGCAGCAATGAAAATAGGACCGTGCATCCAATTCAACTCTGAGCTTCAGAGTTTCCTCTAATACCATTACCTCATGTACAGAAGAAAATGTAAATCTGAAATATGCTGGTGATTATAACCTTTCTTCCTGACAGACATTGTAATATAAATGCACATAAATTGAATTTCTTCTTTAAAGAAATTTGAATACCTTTGGAGCATTTTAGCAAATCATCTGCAGTCCTCGTGGCACTACATCAGTGATCTGTGGAAAAGTGATCTGTCTGTAGCATGACTTCTGCAAAAGAAGGATGGAGCAGGGCCGGGACATGCCAAGAAAAATAGGACCCACCTTATTGATATTCAAAATTTATTTTATTAAACTTGCACAAAAGACAGAGACGTAGGGAGCGGGCGCTACCAGGGAAGGGGATTCAAATATTAACTCCCAATGTCCTGCTCACCATCATCTGCCTGCCAAAATTGAGGAGAAAATGAAGAAAGAAGGGGAATGACAGATTTTTGGTTTTCCTTCATTTTGACTCTGCCCACTGGGGCTGTGTTTGGAGGCCCCGTGTTAACTATTAAATCAGAAATAGAGTGGAGTATGGGTGTGGGAAGCTGCATGCATCAGATAAGAGTTCTTGGGCCCAGATGTCTCTCCGGGATAGATGGAGAAAGGAGGTCAGAACAGTGTGTGTTCTCCAGCTTGTGCTTGGACGGGAACGTGACCACTCAGAGAGCTCTCGTCCCTCCCAGGGGCTGAGGACAGGGCTTCCAGAGGCTTGATTGCTGATTGTCGCTGCTAAGCTGATAAGACTCGAAAATCATCATAAATAAAAAGTAGGTTTCAGTTTGAGTCTTAGCTTTATAGGGTCTTGTTTGCATGACCTTGAATACAGTACTATCTGGGTCACAGTTTCCCCCTCTGTGTAAAATGGATCCTCCTGTGATTGTTATATATTGTTATATATATATTGTGATTTTTGTTTTTAAATCACTAAGTTTCTTTCATATGGAAATTTCTTATTTTGAATAAGAAAACAGAAATTGTTAAAGAAAGAAAGTGCACCAGCTTTCAACCCTTGGCTCCCACAGCTTGAAGCCTGGTCCTGTGCCCAGGTTCATTTTTCAGTTCTGAGTTGGCATTTGAAAGTGACCAGTGGACTGGGCCCTTTGGATCTGGGCCCAGTGGGTGCCCAAGAACTCTAAGGCTGTGGTTTGGGGGCTTGGCCTTGGCTTGGCTTGGAGTTTTCCACTGTCTAGAAACCTCCAAGATGGTAGGAAAGGAACTGGTGGATTTTGGTCAGAAGGAATTTTCAAGTTAGGAATGTTGCTTAGGAGCCCTTCAGCCATAAATGCTGGAACATTAACAGAGGATGTTACTTCCTGGTGGCTCAGACGGTAAAGCGTCTACATACAATGCAAGAGACCCTGGTTCAAACCCTGGGTTGGAAAGATCTCCTGGAGAAGGAAACCCACTCAACCCACTCCAGTATTCTTGCCTGGAAAATCCCATGAACAGAGAAGCCTGGTAGGCCTTGCCTGGAAAATTCCATGAACAGAGAGGCCTGGTAGGCTACAGTCCATGGGGTCGCAAAGAGTCGGTCACAACCTAACAGAGGATATTGTCCTCTGAGAGCAAACGTGGTCTGTGTTCCCCAGAGTGACCCACCAACAATATGGAATTATGGGTACGTCCACTTCCACCATCAGCTCCAGGGTCCCATAACTAAACTTTTCTTCAGTCAAGAAGCCAGCTGAGGCCACAATATCCTTTGGGCTACCTGGAGGAGGCATCTGGAAGTGCCTTTCTTGGTCTGCTGGTCCTAAGATGGGTCAGGCTCCTGGGCTGTTCTTTCTTAATCTATCAGATCACACATCCCCCTGACAAAACAAAGCCCACCGGTGCCTGACCAGTGACAGGACTACTCTGACAAGACAGTCTGGAGGCGGGTCGGTGATTCAGAGCCCGACCTCGTACCATAGATTGCCCTGTTTGGAATCCTGATTCCATCACTCTGGGAGCGTCAGGCAAGTGACTTCCCTTCTCTGTACCTCAATTTACTCATCAGCAAAATGGGAATGATGCTATGAGACCAACCACAGGAAACTGCCATCTGTATAGATCAGAAACAGTCAGTGTCAACTTCCTATGATTCATCCTAATAGTATATACTAATGGAGTCATAAGAAATTCACAAGCAGAAAAAAACGTGCGAAGTATGTAATAAGAGCACAGTAGTGCCCTTGACCTGAGCACTTAACAGGGCAGCCCTGTACACTGGCCGTCTCCTGACAAATGCATTCACTCAGCGGACACTAGGGGAAGGCAACATTTACTTCCAGTTGGAGCTATATTTGCTTTTATTTTCCATGAATTTTGATCTCGTGATTTTTGTTTGAAAAAAGCCAACAGCAGCAACTACAAAGCACATGGGACCAGGGCTGCGTGTCAGGCAAACAGAGCCACCGCCGGCCACGGTCTGCCCCTCTGACAGCGCTTGTTGCCGTCACATAATTACTTGTTAGGCTGAACTGTACTGATTTATGGAGGATCAATCTTTCTGCTGGTCTCCATTCCGCAGGGTTCCGTGCCAGGAGCTTGTCAGAGAAGCTCATTTTCCTAGAAGAGAGAAAACAGTGAGTGTGCCCTTGCAGATGTGGAGCTCAGAGAACAAAGTTCTGTCCACCCCATCTAGTACCTTTTATTATTTAAGGGCCACCCAGCCTCAGGCGTGGAGACGGTACCTTGAGAACAAGCCCAACTCTGGCCCAGGTCAACTGACTTCTCCCCCAGGCCCTCCTTACGTGGAATCCTTAAAGGATGTGAAGCTTAAAAAGCTGAGCTATGGGGCTTCCTTGGAGGTCTGGTGGTTAAGACTCGGCCTGCCAGTCAGTGCAGGAGACATGGGTTCAATCCCTGGTCTGGGAAGATGCTACATATGCTGTTGGGGCAACTAAGCCTGTGTGCCACAACTACGAAGCCCGCATGCTTTACAGCCCATGCTCTGCGTTAAGCCCCCGCAATCAGAAGCCCGTGCACTGCAACGAAGACCCAGGACAGCCTAAAGAAATAAATAAATAATTTTTTTTAAAGCTGCAGCTTCTCAGATCTATTCATTTAGAGACCTGGGGGAGAGCTTGATAAGGGGGATTTGTAAAACTCTTAACTTTAGGGGTACAGGAAGGTTCTGGTGGGGACTGGTGAGGGGCAGCCGGTCGCAAGGAGGCTGAGCACATAAGCTCTGAAGTCAGACAACTGAAGGGCAAATCCAGGCTCCAAGCCTTCCTAGCTATGTGGTCCTGGGCCAGTCAGTTAACCTGGCCAAGCCTCAGTTTTCCCATCTGTAAAATGGCACTTGCTCACTGAGCTAGTGGCCTGTGAAAAGAGTTGATGTGTGTGAAGCGGTAGGCATAATGCACTGGATATAGTCAAAGCTCAATAAATGCTGGTGAATACAGAGAGGTCACAGTGCTGCAGTAAGAGTTTTAAGTGTCTTATTCGATACTTCTGCCATTCTCAAGGGTAAACTCTGGGAAACAGGGCACACTGGTTCTCTTCTGTATCTAGCACAGCGTCTCGTATCTGTGGGGTACCTAAAAATGAAGGCTAATTATGAAAGAAAGGGATTGAGAGCTGGAATATCTGCCTTCTGGTCCCAGCTCTGTGACCTTGGGATGGATCCCATCTCCTCTCTGGGACTCAAGTTTCTCTCCTAGACTGGAACCAGCATTTCGCAAAGTTTGCTCTGAGCTTCTAAGAATATTACCATGTTATATATCTCAGTGGGCAAAAGAAGAGGAGAGCCGGGCTCTGTGGTCAAGTTCATTTAGGAAAGGTTGAGATGAACCATCAGACCAAGTTCCCTTACAGGACTTCTCAGAGCCCTTGGGAATTCAGCATTTCTGGGATCTCTCTGACCTTGGAGGCCCGCTTCTCTGAACTCATTCTATACCTGGATGTGATTTACAAGGGTGACCCAAGAGAAGTTAAATCTGTTTTGCTGGACTCATTTCTGAGTCTCCTAGGAGCACAGGAAGTCACAGAGCAGTCAGGCATTCTCCAGGACCGGGAGAGCCCCTGGCAGCTCCGTGACTTCCTGTCCTCCTAGGAGACTCAGAAATGAGCCCAGCACAACAGGCTGGTTTTCCCAAACTGTGGTTGTTCAGTTGCTGAGTCGTGTCCGACACTTTGCAACCCCATGGACTGTAGTCCGCCAGGCTCCTCTGTCCATTGGGATTTTTCCAGGCAAGAATACTGGAGTGGGTTGCCATTTCCTTCTCCAGGAAGTCTTCCCCACCCAGGGATCGAACTCACATTTCCTGCATTGGCAGGCAGATTCTTTACCACTGAGCCACCGGGAGCCTTGTTTTTCCAACAGGGTGAGGATATTTACCGAGGGAGTTGCTTTTACTTTCTTAATCGATGATTCATCTGTTTGTTCAACATATTCATATTGAATACCCAGCGCATGCCCGGCATTGTTCCAGGCTCTGGGTGTCCTGCGGTGGACAAATACAGAGTCTCTGCTCTCTCATGGAGTTTATGTTTCTATGTGAGGAGATAGTAAACAAAGATATAACAGGTCAGGAGGCCGCTACAATACATGCTCAGAAGAAAAATGAAGCAGGTAAGAGGGACAGAGTGGTTAGGAGGGCTCCTTTAGGTAGGGTGATCAGGAAAGGGCTCTCAGATTTGGCGACCTCTGAGTAGAGATCTGGATGGAGTGAGGAAGCTGTGTGGATATCCAAGGGAACGTAATTCCAGGAACCGGAGCAGTCAGTGCAAAGGCCCTGAGGTACATATGTAGTTGATGTGTTCAAGCAACAGGGGAGAGGTCAGTATGACTTGAGTGGAGTGAGCAGTGGGGAGAGAAATTGGAGAAAGTCATCAGAGAAGCCTTTAGAGCTTGGACTGTATTTAAATAAAATAACTTTATTGAGGCATATTCTGCACAGTGTATAATTTGCCCTTTTCAACTGAATGACTCAATGCTTTTTAAAGTGAATTTACCAAACGGTGCCACCATCACTCTAAATCTGTTTGAGAGCCTTTTCATCACCCCAGTATGAGCTCTTGTGCTCATTTACTGTTAATCCCCGCTCCCCTCTGCCCCCACCCCAGGCAACCACTATCTGCTTTCCGTTGTCATTATAGCTTCACCTTTTCTGAAAGTTCCCTACAAATGGCATCTCTTCTGTCTGGCTTCTTTCCCTGAGTATAGCGTTTTTGTTTGTTTGTTTGTTTTGGCTTTTTGAGATTTGCCCATGTCTTAGCTCATATCTTCGATTCATCCCTTTTTATTTCTAAACGGTATTCCTACTTGGATTGTGTTTTAAGCAGTGACAGAAATCCACGGGAGGGTCTGGGGTGTAAGAGAGACTTATCATGACAGCACCTGGGCTTTATCACAGAGAAGCAGAATTTCTGGCAGGGCGAGCCCATGGCTTTGGCATAGATGAGTCTGCTTCTGCCACTGACAGGCTGTTGCCCTTGGATAAGTCCTTTTATCTGCTTGAGTCTCAATTGTTCCATTTATTTTTTACTGGGGTGAAATATACCTAGCGTAAAATGTATCCTTTTAACCATTTTTAGATGTGCACTTCAGTGGCATTAAGCACATTCACATCGTCAAGCAAACATCACCACCACCCGTTTCCAGAACTTCTCCATAATCCCAAACTGAACCTCTGTACCCATTAAACTGTATCTCCTCCCATCCTCTCGCCCAGCCCTTGACAAGTTCCATTCTATTGGGCTGGCCAAAAAGTTTATTCAGGGTTTTCCATACCGTCTTAGCCAAGCAATATTTCCAGTCTTTTTTGGATTTGACTCAGCGGTTCCCCGACCTTTTTGGCACCATGGACCGTTTTCATGGAAGACAATTTTTCTACAGACCTGGGAAGACTCTTGAGAGTCCCTTGGACTGCAAGGAGATCCAACCAGTCCATTCTGAAAGAGATCAGCCCTGAGATTTCTTTGGAAGGAGTGATGCCAAAGCTGAAACTCCAGTACTTTGGCCACCTCATGCGAAGAGTTAACTCATTGGAAAAGACTCTGATGTTGGGAGGGATTGGGGGCAAGAGGAGAAGGGGATGACAGAGGATGAGATGGCTGGATGGCATCACTGACTCGATGGACATGAGTCTGAGTGAACTCCAGGAGTTGGTGATGGACAGGGAGGCCTGGCGTGCTGCGATTCATGGGGTTGCAAAGAGTCGGACACGACTGAGTGACTGAACTGAACTGAACTGGGAGGGTGGTGGTTTCAAGATGATTCAAGCGCGTTACATTTGTCGCGCAGTTTATTTCTATTATTGTTACATCAGCTCCATCTCAGACCGCCCAATCACTAGATCCCAGAAGTTGAGGATGCCTGCTCTAGGTAATGTATATACGTGCAATCACGTGGTATTTGTCCTTTTGTGTCTGCCTTATTTCATCTAGCCTGATGTCCTCAAGGTTCATTCCTACTGTAGCAGGTGTTAGAATTTCCTTCCATTTTTACACTGGCGAATGTTCCATTGTGTGTATAGACCGCATTTCGGTTATCTGCTCATCCATCGACGGACATTTGGATTGCTTCCACTTTTGGCTGTTATGAATCACACTGCTGTGAACTTGGGTGCACACCTCATTTTTAGAATGCAGATGCCAGTAGTCATCTACCCGACAGGAGTGTCGCGCGGATGGAATGACACGATTCACCTAAGCTGCTTGGCACGGAGCCTGACACATGAAAAAATGCCGTAAGAACACCATTCACTAACGACTCAGTGACAATAGAGTCATTATTATTAATGATGATCTGTAGCCAAGTATTTGATAGAGAAATGTCACAGAAAGACAGGCTCATCAGGAAGGCCATGGGCGCTTTATTTTTTCTTCATATAAACACAATTTCTACTATAAAAGTAATGTAGTCTTAATTTTTTAAATTTAGAGACTGGAGAAGGAAAAAAAAAACCTCCACCCATAATCCCACCATTTTCATGGAGTTTCGATTTCTTTCTATTCCAGAGGGATTAAACAGACTGCATTTCAATAGAACAGAGAAAAACTGGATTTCGGGGGTGGGGGCGGCTGGTGGGGGCAGCTGGTGGGGGTGGGGAAGAGACCCCGTTGAAGATTCTTCTTTGAGAGGAATCATGTTGGTGTTTTGCTTTTAAAATCCCAGGGTCTGGCTGATTCAGCCAAGCTGGGATGCATTTTTTTTTTTTTTGGCTTCGGCATGAAGAGAGAGAGAGAGAGAGAGGGAGGAATCAAAAAAAGGAAATATCATTTCCTTAACGACTAGGTATTAATATCCTGTTTAATTTAATTTCGGCTTTCTGCGCTGGTGAGCTCTTTTCCTTCTAACGTACAGTGTCAGCTTGGCAGGGAGTTTCTGACAGTATCAAAAGAGGATTTAGCTCTGAACCCTTGCCATGAAAGTGTCTCTATCTGCGCCCAGTGTAGGCTTTCAGAAGAGAGCATTGTGTCCTGTGAAGACGGTAATTGAGTGAATGAGGCCTGGCACCTGGGCCTGCCGTGGAGTCCTGATAAGGACATAAAGACAGGCTTAAAGGGCCTGCTTGCCAGAGGCAGAGAGCCTGGTGCGTCCCCGCGGAGCACTGAGCTCGGGGACTCAGTCCCTGCCGCCCAGCAGAAGAGGATCCTGGGCAGAGGGGAGACTCGAGCATCCTGCCCTTCAACACGGTGGATGGCACGCTGCGGGAGATAAGCACGGATGAATGGGACGGAGTTGGCCCAGCCAGCTGGTACACCCCCTATTTCTTGATCAATACAATCTATTCTTTGGCCAATGCCAGTCTAGAGAGCTGTCTTCTGTCTTGTCTTGAGGGGCTGAATGGCCACTGTAAGACTGAATGGGGATCTCTGTGAGTCTGAGTGGTTAATTTTCCTAGTGATTCCAACCTATATCCAACTGCCTTTGGTCAGGATTCACAGCTCCAAACAGGATTGCCCATCCCTCTGAGGACTCAAGAATGATCACTTCCTCTCTGAGCTGAAGACAATTAAGCAGATAAGTGACCATGGGAATATTGCCTACCCACCCATCTACCTATCTGCCCATCCATCCACAACACCATCCATCTATCCATCCATTGACAATCCCTGCTGCTATCCCAACACTGCAGTTACCCATTATTCATCCATCCACCCATCCACCCATCCATCCACCCATCCACCCATCCATCCACCCATCCATCCATCCATCTGACTTTAGAGAGCCTTCAGGAACTGATGGATGTGCTCTTTTAATAGGCTTTTAATAGTGAGAGCTTTGAACAAGAAGTTGGAGCCCAAATCCCCAATTAGCTGTGTGACCCCAGCTAAGTCGGGCTTCCATGGTAGCAGCTGGTAAAGAATCCGCTGGCAGCGCAGGAGACCCCAGTTCAATTCCTGGGCCAGGAAGATCCCCTGGAGGAGGGCATGGCAACCCACGCCACTATTCTTGCCTGGAGAGTCCCATGTCAGAGGAGCCTTGTGGGCTCCAGTCCATGGGATTGCAAAGAATGAGACATGCTTGAAGTGACAGAGCATAGCATGGCATCCAGCTAAGTCACTGCTTTAGAGTTTGCCAAAACCGTGGCCTTATTAACAAGGGGCAGGCTAACTTTGTAAGCCATCACTCCCAAATTTCAGTGGCCTAATGTAAGATCCAGGAACACAAAGAGAACACAGACATTGGGAGTGCCAGGTGTCTCTGCCCCTGGGTCTCTGGATGGTTCTTGATCCTAAAGAAACAGTAAAATGTCAGATACCAAGAGAGAGAAGTGGGCCCAAAGCTTCCAGATTTTCTTTATTCCCTAAGCCTGAAATTAGATGTTATCTGCATTACTTCTGATTGCTGCCAAGGTGGGAGATTCTTCTACTGGCCACTGGAAAGCAGAGAAGATAGAAGACTGAAGAGCAGGAAAGTTTTTCTGTCTTTCTTTCCTTCTTCTATTAAAGTACAGTTGATTTACAATGTTGTGTTAGTTTCAAGTGTACAGCAAAGTGATTCCGTTATACATGCATATATATCAATTTCAGATTCTTTTCCCTTATAGGCTATTATAAAATATTGAGTATAGTTCCCTGTGCTATACAGTAGGACCTTGTTGGTTATCTATTTCATATATAGCAGAAGTTTTTTCTGATCCCTGAATTCAAAACTTTTCAAATATGACCACAGGACCCCGCTCCAAAGTGGAGGAAAGAAGGTCATATTCTCATCTCTTTAAATATTTGACATTGGGAAGAAATGAAAGGCCCATAATATCATCTAATTATAGTCTTCTTTTGTCTGGAATTCTGATGGACAAGTTTATACCTAGTCTTTTCTAGGAACCTATACAAATATATATTTCAAAATCATCATCATCATTGCTGACATTGACTGAGTACTTATTATGGCCACCTGACTCGATGGACATGAGTCTCAGTGGACTCCAGGAGTTGGTGATAGACAGGGAGGCCTGGTGTGCTGCAATTCATGGGGTCGCAAAGAGTTGGACACGACTGAGCGACTGATCTGATCTGATCTGATCTGATGTGAACAGCCGACTCATTGGATAAGACCCTGATGCTGGGAAAGATTGAGGACAGAGGAGAAGAAGGCACCAGAAGATGAGTTAGTTGGACAGCATCACTGGTGCAATGGACATGAACGTGGCAAACTCCAGGAGAGGGTGAAGGACAGGGAAGCCTGCTGTGCCGCAGTCCATGGGGTCATGAAGAGTCAGGACACAGCTTGGCGACTGGACAAAAAAACATTATGAGCCAGGCATTATTCTAAGAGGTCTATACAATTATATAGTTTACTTGCAACAACCTTATGAAGTAGGTATGATTATAGCCCCATGTTTCGGAAATCTGTGATGGGATGAGATTTACCTATGATCACACAGCTACAAAGTGGTAGAACGAGCAAGAATGATTTGAGTGATTTGACTTGCACCCAACAGCATGGAAGGTATCATGGCGGCTCCTAGAGGAGATTTTCCTAAAGGTCCTTCTTTTGGCTACTTAAACTCTATATATCAGTTTTCTCTTCCATCAAGTGGGGGTGCCAGTCACTGACTATCTGGCCTCTGTGGGCAGCTTTATTGCAGAAATCATATAAGAGAATGGATTTAAAAGCACTTGTCTGAGTACGAGATGCCACAAATGAACAGTCGCCGCTCTGGGTGTAGCATCTTCTGTCTGCAGGCTTTATGCTGCGCTTGCCTCAACCTTGCTAAAAGTCATCAAGTGAGTGATTCAGCAAAGTGAGGGCTTACGACAGAACACAGTGTTCAGATGAAGTCCTTACCTTTGGAATATTAATCTCAGAAGGCTGGGGTGAGCTGGGAAGTCTGGAGCCTTCCCCGAGGTCCCTGGCAGTCTCTCTGCTGTGCATGTTTTTCCAGCTCGAGGATAGATGAACCTCATCTCTACACTCCAGATGTTTCCAGGACTGCAGAGACAGCAGTGTTTGGAGTGGGCTATCGGGCACCAGCTCTTCTGGTCCTGTTCTCCCCTGGGTTCTCTGTATTTGATTTACAATGTTATGCTAATTTCTGCTGCACAGCAAAGTAACTCAGCTATACATCTACATATTCTTTTCCATGATGGTTGATCACAGGATATCGAGTATGGAGTTCCCTGTGTTATACAGCAGGGCCTTGATGTTTATCCATTTTATATATAATAGTTTGTATTGGCTAATCCACCAAACTTCCAATCCTTTCCTCCCCTCCCATGGGTTCTCTTTAAATGACTTGGTTTCACTGCAGGGAATGCTGAGGAGATGGGAGTATGTTTATTTTTTCTCTCAAAAAATTAAAGAAACTGTAATCTCTTTCACATCTGGGTCTGACTGCAGATAGGCAAGAGTGGGCAGAACAGGCTGGTAGGCAAGTCAACCTCAGGAAGAGGCAGGTACCCTTCAGGAGACTGCACACCCGTGCAGGTGTGACTGCTGGCCCCCCATGCAAAGTCTCAGCAAGAAGAGGTGAGGTGCCTCCAGTGGGGGCTAGGGGAGGGGGTTTGCTTTCATTTTTCCGTGATGTTGGGCTCTTTCCTCTTGGAGTATTCTGTCTGCATTTTCTGGAAGCAGTTAGAAGAAACAGTTAAATGTTTAAGGGAAAATGGCTAACATGCCTAGCATCTTTGTAGAGCTGGTTCCCACTCAAAGAAAGGCTTTATCCGAATTGATTCTTCCCTAACCAACTCTATTCTCTCTATGCAAAGGGCTTTCCTGAAACTTCCAAATGTTTATAGGGCAGATTAAACAAGCTTGAGGTCATAAAGTGCAGCTGCTATTTAAATATAAGCATCCAGGTCCCAGGCATCTGATTATTGGTAGGTGTTGAGTGCCACTTGCAGAGCGAGTGGCCGGCCTGCCTTAAATAACTCTAACTAGGCCCAAACAGTCCTGAAGAGGTTTCTAGGATTAGATCACAGCCTGGCAAAAGCAGAGAAAGTCTGGAAAAGTCCTAGGAGGATTTTAAATTTTTTTCTTTTGTTTTAATCTAGCAGATCAAGCAGCTGAGGCAAGCTTTGGACCAAATTAAACATTTCAATAACTCGTATTTTTAAATCACAATCAGCTGGAGGAATGCTGGTTTGTGCCTGGACCAGAAGAACATTCTTGAGGATATTTTGAAAGGATCCCCAATAGGGAGGCTGGGGAAGCAGATTATTGCCATTGCTCCTAAAGGAAAGAAGGATTTGTTTTATTCTGAACTGGAGGGTGCTCAGTGGGGTGACTGGCAGATGGAAAAGGACCTAGCCAAGTGTCTTAGCACAGGCTGCTATGACAAAATACCATAGACTGGGTGACTCACAACATGGACTTATTTCTCACAGTTCTGGAGGCTGAGAAGTCGAAGTTCAAGGTTCCAGCCAATTTGGTTACTAGTGGAAGCCTTCTTCCTGGCTTGTAGATGGCTTCTTGTGTGGTAGAGAAAGACAGCTCTTTTCTCTCTTGAATCTCTTCTTGTGTGCATGTGTGCTAAGTCACTTCAGTCGTTTCCGACCTCTTTTCAACTCTATGGACTGTAACCCACCAGGTTCTTCTGTCCATGGAATTCTCCAAGCAAGAATACTGGAGTGGGTTGCCATGCCCTCCTCCAGGGATCTTTCCAACCCAGAGATCAAACCTGTGTCTCCTGGAGCTCCTGCATTGTCAGGCAGGTTTGGATTCTTTACCACTAGCTCCACCTGGGAAGCCCCTATCTCTTCTATAAGGGCACTAATCCCATCACAAGGACACGGCCCTTGTGACCTAATTACCTCCAAAAGCTCCACCTCCAAATGCAGTCACATTGGGAGATAGGGCTTCAGTGTAATAATTTTGGGGAAGCACAACTTAGTCAATAGCACCAAGGTACCCCTTGAGACCATCAAAATATTTAACAAACCAAGACACAAGCGCCTCCCCAAAATTATATCTGCTAGAAATGCTTCTGCATTAGCAAGCACAAAAAACATAAGTCCTAATCACTGATGTAGGTGACAGTGTCGCCCAGGAAGTATGACCCAGGAAGTCTTATTTCAAGCCTGGTCCCTGATGCTGTGTGCGAGAACAAAATTAAGTGCCAAAGGATGAGCACTGCCTGGGATTCTGCCTCAACGTTTATTCCACGAAAGATGAGTTTGGTCCTTTGGGGCTTAATGTTGAAAATAAACTTGGCTGAGCAGGTAAACTCTTAAGAGGCCAGCTAATGCCAGGTGATTCTCTCGGCTTGTGAAATCTCTGCCTTTTACTTGGTCATATTTTCAAAAGAGAAGACAGCTAATGGGAGTAAGTTCCTTACATTAAAAACATACTTTGGTTAACAGCACAAAACCACTTAAGTTGGCAGCAGACCAATTATTAATTAGATGAATGGCCTCTTATAAATCCCTCTGCAGCCTCTGGACAGCCGATGGGTTTATGGCCCATGCATTAGGGAACATGGTTGCTCTGGGGTTATAATTATCCACAGTTGCTGGCAGTTTGAAAGTCACAGAGCCAAAAACATCTGCCCTGTGGACATGCTGTCCCGTGCTATCACAGGGGTGATGGGGAGAAAGCTGACATAGGAGAGGATGGTTTGTTCTATTGCCTTTCTTAGCTGTCTGTTGCTGGCAAAGTCCCGAGAATTGTTTTCTTTTTTAATTGTACATTCCTTTTTAATTGAAGCATGGTTGACTTACAGTATTATGTTAGCTTCAGATATACAGCAAAGTTATTCAGTTATATATGTATTTTCAGGTTATTTTCCATTATAGGTTATTACAAGATACTGAATAGTGCTCCCTCTGCTATACAGTAAATCCCTGTTGATTATCTATTTTATGTACAGTAGTTTGTATCTGTTAATCCCAGTCTTCTAGTTTATATCCCTCTCCATCTACTTCCCCCGTGGTAACCATAAGTTTGTTTTCTATGTCTGTGAGTCCGTTTCTGTTTTCTATATAGATTCATTTGTATTATTTTTTAGAGTCCACATATAAGCAATATATGATATCTGTGTTTTCCTGTCTGACTGACTTCCCTGTGTACGATAAACTCTGTGTCCATCCATGTTTCTGCAGAAGGTACTATTTCATTGTTTTTTTATGGCTGACTAATATAATATATATCACATTTTCTTAAACCAATCCAAGAGAAGTGCCTAGAATTTTTTCTTAGTTTCCTCATCTGAACGTGTGTCCAATTGGTACCTCTAGTTTTCACCTGCCTAGCATCCACTTCTCCTCTCTTTTGATAACAGCACCTTGATTTGCCTTCAGAAGCTATCTCTTCTCTACTCTCAGTCCCTGGGTTTCTCTTAGCACTGGAGATGGCCACATGACCCCGGCCTGGTCAGTCAGAGCAGTGCATCTCCCTTGCTTCAGTGATTGGTCCCATCTAGCTGGAAGCAGAGCTATTCAATTCCCTGGAACCATATCAACAACTATTGTTCATGGGGAGCAGATCCAACTCTGGCAGTTAGCTTTGTTCATGTCTGTGAATGTCTGTAGTTGCAAGGTTTTGAAAGTTAGTATGTTCTTATAGTTCTTTAAAAATATATATATTGAAAATACTGGAAAAGAACCCCATTGCTCTCATAGCACGAATTATAGAAGGGAGAGGCCCTCAAGATTTTAACCAATGGAGCCGAGAAAGACTGATGCAATGGGGAACCCTATAGGCGTGTGTTAACCCAGTCTAACTATTGATGTAAAAGCACATGAAGCTCAATGACTTCACACACACAGTTTCGTTTTCACCAACGTCCTGTCCTCCTGACAGTGGGTAGGAGGGAGCTCTCTTCCTCCAGTCATTCAGACCCTAGTTTCTTTCCATCTCGTGGTTCTGCCAGCCCCTGCACCTGCCAACCCTACTCTGGATCTTTGAGTTTTGATAGTAGGCAGCAGGAAGAGAGAGCATTGAGTATGATGCTGAGGCTTGATGGGCCAGGCCTAGCAGTGATGCACATCAGCCCATATCCCATTGGCTAGAACCCAGTCACATGGCCACCCTAACTGCAAGGGAAACTGGGAAATGTAGTTGACCTTGTTGCCCAGGAGGAAGGGAAACATGTAGGTAGACAGCAGCTAGGCTCTGCTGCACTCCAGTGACACCATTACAAGTTGGTGGTTCGGTTGACAGCATGTTTTCTTTTTGTGACCATGAATATCACAAGTGTGCTTTCTTTGGGGCGACAGAAAGGTACCAAAGAAAATAGCAAAAACTCAAAGCCAGCCATTTCTCAGGCTTTCTGGCTCCATGAGATTGAAAATATTTAGAGGTCATAGGCTTCTTGGTTCTCACTGAATGCCACGTTTGTCCTAAGTGATTACTTTGACGCTGGGTAACACAGTTGAAGGGTCCAGTGTTGTTTTAGTCAAATCTGGGTTTTCCTCTGTCTGTTCACTTGTTTATTACCGTCTGGAAACCTAGTTCCCAAGAAAGCTGGGGTTTCGTACATGTCCAGGCATCTGAAGGCTCCACGCTAGTTTGATGGGTGACATTATGTGTGTTCATGAGAAAATCATTTCAAGGGCTACAAATGAGTCCTTTAGTAATACCCAGGAGTCATAATGTCTGTGACATAATGAACCTTCCTAAATTACAACCTACACTAATTAGATCACTTATTGCCACATTCCAGGCCCTGAAACAATTTGCTTAAAGTGATAGTTACCTCTAATGAAAAGATACATAACGGAAAATGTCAGCAACCTTTTAAATCCTCCACAACTTATCATGAAGACTGTCTTGTGCAAAGTGCTCCTGGTGAAGCAACTTCTTTTGTCTCCGATTCCTCCTAAATTAGGTGAGTATTTTATGATCGCTTAGAAATAGAGGGAATTCCCCGGGGTCATCAGGAGATTAGGTAAGGTCTGTCTGTCTCCTCCAACCCTCTTCTGACCCCTTCCTGCCTCTGCTCCTCTCTCCCTGCGCTACCACTCTCCTCTCTGTGGCTGAGACACTCACAGCATCTTGCCTAGAATGATTTATGGCTGTCAGTTTCTTAGGAAGTGGGCTTTCCTGGGCTGCCTGGGGGCCCTGACGGCCTGGCAGGGGTGACGTTCCTTGTCTCTCCTCAAGCCCTCCCCAAGGGTGCCCTATGTCACAGCCACCTCTCTGGTGAGGTTGAAGGGGTGTCTCCATCACGCATACTGATGGAAAACAAGGTCTGGAGCAGGCTGGTACCATCGATGCCAGACTGGCAGTTAGAGCATCAGTAAGAAACAGAGTCATTCGAGGAGGCCATTGAAAGGTACTATAGTAAGTCCCCTTCATACAAATAACTAACACACAAACATGCCTCTGGTTCCAGCAAGGAACCAGAACCTGTGTCATCAACGTTAGAAAATGAAAGTGGAAGTCCTTCAGTCGTGTTCGACTCTTTGCGATCCCATGGACTGGGGTCTGCCAGGCTCTTCTGTCTGTGGGATTTCCAGGCAAGAATACTGGCGTGGATAGCCATTCCCTTCTCCAAGGGATCTTCCCAACCCAGGAAACAAAGCGGGGTCTCCTGCATTGCAGGTGGATTCTTTACCAGCTAAGCTACCATGGAAAGAAATTGCAGCTTGCCCTCCGTCTCCTATTGCTGGCGATCCTTCAGTTCTGCCATCTCCCGGTTCCTGTCCCTCCTCTAGTCTGTAACTCTTCTTGCCTGTTCAGCCCCTTATACCAGCGGTTGTACTGTACTACTGTACTTTTCAGGGTACTGTACAATTAAAATGTTTTCTTTAATTTTTTGTTCGTTTTTATGTATTATTTGCATGAAAAGCATCGTACACCTATTATAGTACAGTACTATATAGCCAGTTGTGTTAGCTGGGAACCTAGGCTAAGTTTGTTGGACTCAATGAACAAACCGGACTTACGAACCCTCTCTCGGATTGGAACTCTTTCATATGTAGGGGACTTACTGTATTTGCAAAGATATGGGCAGGTGCAGAGAAACCCAAGGATGGCACTGAGCTGTTGCCACCTCTTGGCCCAAAGGGACCAGGGTAAGGAGCAGCCATCAGAATTGAGAAGTCAGAATCTCTACAAAGGACCTCCGTGAGCCTCTCTGCTGACCTCACTGCCTGTCCCAGGTGCCCCAGGGAGGGAACCAGAGAATAAATTCCCCAGAGGGGAGGTGAGCAGGAAGCACACTGGACCTGTTTGATCCAGACCGGTTGGATCAGCTTCCAGGGCCACAGAGCAGGAGAGGAGAGGGGAGTGCGCTTTGAGGGGTAAGGCATGCAGATGGTCTGTGCCCGGCAGGTTCTGCCCAGAGCCCTGTTGTTTGGGAAACCATCTTCCCTGCCATGTCCTTTTCTTGTTCCCTTGGGTCCTGAGTTGCCACTCTCCTCCGTGTAGGTGAGGAGCAGAACTCTGGGCAGCCTGGGGTCTCACCCTCAGCTTGGCTTCTTCTGGGGGCGAATGGCTGCCCTTTGGGGACATCCGATGACATCCTATCTGTCCTCCCAGGCCCAGAACACAGCACAGGCTCCCTTGTGCTTCAGAACTCACCCTGACAGCCTGAGACAAAGAAGTAGTCTCATCAGAAAAACAGACCACACCCATTTAGAAAATGCGATCTCTCTGCTACACTCCTCTTTCTTGGAAAAAAAAAAAAAAGAGGAACTGAAAGGGACTTATTTATTGCTTGGACCTTCTGGCTTCCAGAAAGCTTATTTGGAAGCACCTGGGGAGTTGCCTGACACAAAACAGGTGCTAAGAACTTATCAGGGGAACCCGAGTGGTAGGGCCTCCAGGAGAGTTCTCCAAGTTTGGAGTTCTCGTTAAAAACCTTCCTTGATACCACCATCCCCTGGAAAAGAACAGAATCCATCCTGCAACTGAAAAGACATTCTTTTGCCTTCAGGCTTGTGTGTCAGTAATAACTGTGATAATAGCAATAGTCCCTTTTAGTGCATTAGGTAATTTATTTATGTTTTCCCATTTTGGTCCTCACATCATCTCCATGCATCAGTTAGAGGTGAGGAAACAAGTTCTGAGAGCTTCAGGCACTTCCCCGGGGGCAACACAGCTGGGCGATGCTGTGAGCCAGTTCTTCCTGACAGTAAAGCTGGTGCTCCTCAACCTCCATCCCTCCTTGGCAGGCCCAGCTGAGGCAGAGAAAAATCCAGAAGAATTCTAAAATAGTATTCCTGCTCTCAAGGAGCTAAAGATCTATTCTTGGAGACAAGCTAGACCTTCAGGGAAGAGTTGCGGGTGCTGTAAGCTTCAGAGCCAGATGCCAGTGTGCGTGTGTTTGTGTGTGCCTAAATGTGTGTGTGTGTAGAGGGGGCAGGCTGCATTACATACATCCTCTCATGTAAGCATCTCAACAATGCTATGAAATGGGGACTTGGGATCACCTCATTCTTACAGATTAAGAAGTTCAGTCTCAGAGAGGTTAAGTGGCTTGTCCAAGGTCACACAGCAAGTAAATTCAAGAGCCCAAACTGTAACCCAGAGAAATCTGTCTCCGCAGCTAATGCTTTTGACCACTGTCTAAGGCTCTGAGTTGATTGATACATAACCCAGCCTTCCTGTCCAGTCCATGCAGTGGAGCCTGGAGAAAGCAAGGACAGTCCTGTCCTGGGATTCGTGTTAATGAGATGAGACGGGATTTCCCCCAGGCAGGGACCTGGGGGCCAGAGGCCAGACAGAAAAGGGCAGTCCTCCTGCTTTGGGGACAGCCAGGCTTCCCAGGGGGTTGCAGACTGCTGCCTGTAGACCTGGGCAGTGTCCCACTCCCTAGACCCCAAATCCCTCCTGAGCCACTCGAGAGAGATGCGAGCAAGCTCTGACGGGGAGGACTCCCAAGATCCCTTCTCAGGTCCTGCTCCCTTGAAAATGTTTTTCTTCACAGGCCGGCGAGGCTCCTTTCCCTCTGTAGCCAACATGTCCAAGGCTGACAGGTTAAAACTGCTCGCTTGCTTTTAAGTGTCAGGAGATGTAAATAGTTTTAGTCTTCAGTGGTTTCTGATTGAATCTCCTTTTGAAGTAATGATAGCTATAATTTAAAGCAACAGTTACCATATTTTCCTTGCTGACTGGCCTGCTTTGAAGCACTAAGTATAAATCTGCTTAAAATCTTAAAATAGCTGTAGCTCTGTCTCAATATTCTACCAGGAGCCAGGGAGATTCGGCCTCTAATTGCCATCATCTGTAACTAATATCAGCAGCACAGCGGGCTCGTGACAAGGTGGCTGGGAGAATTGCTCTGACATGGACAGGAAGGTAGAGGCAGAGACATGGTCCCTCTTGGGGACCCTTGGCTTTGGTTGGAGTTCGGAAGAAACCCGTCCTGAAATTAGGACCAAATGGGCTCGGAGCTCTGAGATATTCAGGACGGTCTTTTCCAGCCCCTTACAGGAGCCTGGGGTGAAAATGAGAGGGGGCCTCCTTGCAAAATAGTGTGCGGAAAATTTAAGGGTGGGCAGACACTCAGTTTGAGCCAATGCAATTCCCAGGGACTGCCTCCAGGCTTCCTTATTCTTCATAAGAAAAATAAGGGCTGGAGGGGAGATTCCAGTGTGGCTGGTGATCCGTGCGGAATAATGGATAACCGTTTCTGCTGTGTTCCAGCAAATGCATTGAAAACCCAGTTGATATCTTAAATTGGCAGCCATGTTTCATTCATTCACAAACAGTTGATTCAACAAATACTCACTGAATCTCTGCAGTATGCGGGGCAGTGAACAAAAGTCAGCAATCCCATCTGACAGGGTTTCTGATAAGCACAGGAGAGTTGGATGGTGATGAATGTAAGGGGGTAAAGTATAGCAGGAAAGAAGATAGGGAGGACCAAGGTTGCCATTTAAAAAATCATTGTCAGTCTTCTCTCATGGCTCAAGTGGCAAAGAATCTGCCTGACAATGCAGGAGACACAGGTTTGATCCCTGGTCCAGGAAGATCCCACATGCTTGGAAGCAACTCAGCCTGTGAGCCACAACTATGGAGCCCATGTGCTTCGCAACAAGAGAAGCCGCTGAAATGAGAAGCTCATGCATCACAACTAGAGAGTAGCCAGCCTTGCCACAACTGGAGAAAAACCTGTGCAGCAACTAAGGCCCAGCACAGCCCCAAATAAATAATTAAATAATTTTAAAAGGCTGTCACCCAGAAGGTGGCATAAAATGACATTTCTGTTTTTGTGTGAACTGGTCAATGAAAAGTGTACTGATGTGAGCAGAGGCAGACTATTATAAACAGAATGGATAAACAACAAGATCCTACTGCTTAACACAGGGAACTATATTCAATATCCCATGACAGCCATAATGAAAAAGAACATGAGAAGGAATGTGTGTGTGTGTGTGTGTGTATATATATATATGTATGTATGTATAACTGAATCACTTTGCTGTATAGCAGAAATAACACATTGTAAATCAACTATTCTTTAATAAAATAAAAATTTTAAGAAAGTGTACTAATATGGATCAACTTAGCATTCTAAAAAATCCTGGTGGGAAACATTCAGAGAAGTTGACAAGGCTTATGCCAAGACTATGGGTGATTTTAACTTTTTCTTCTCTCTGCACACATTTTCTAAATAACCATGATAAAGATGTATGCCTTTTGGGAATTTGGCAATTCCTTATGTGATTTTGGCAATTCCTCTGTAAGTTAAACACAGAATTACTGTATGATCTAAAATTCCACCCCTGATTATATAAAATTTGTTCAAACAAAAATTTGTACTTGAATGTTCATAGCAGTGCTATTCAGATTAGACAGAGGACATTAAGCAACCCAATGTCCTCTAAGGGATGAACAAATAGTATATGGTATATCCATATAATGGAACATTATTTGACCATAAAAAGGAATGAAGTGCTAACCCCTGCTACAACAGAGATGAACCCTGAAAACATTATGCTAAGTGAGAGAAGCCAAATGCAAAAGGCCATGTATTGCATGATTCCATTTAAGTGGAGTATTCTTACCAGAAAACAAATAAGTGGTTGCCTAGGGCTACAGGGAGAAGGCTTAATGACTATAGGGGTTCTTTAAGGGTAATGAAAATATTGTGGAACCTAGGTAGCGATGAAGGTTGTACAACAATGTGGATGTACTAGATGTCGCTGAATTGTGTACTTTATTTTTAAATTTTATTTTATTTTTAGGCTGCATCACACAGCTTGCGGGATCTTAGTTCCCCAATCAGGGATAGAACCCAGGGCTGTGAAAGTGCAGAGTCCTAGCCATGGGCACACCAGGGAAGTCCCTGAATTGTTAACTTTAGGGTAGAATGGTAAATTTTATGTTACATATATTTTACTGTAATAAAGAAGACATGGCAGCTGGGTTAAGTTACTGCAAAACTTAGTGGCCATAGACGCCTGTAAGAGTTGCCTGAAGGATCTTTGTCTGGTAACCAAGAAGTTGGGTTTGGGGATTGGCAGAGACCTCACTGAAAGACTCATTACTTCCTGTAATTCACTGAGCAGCGCCTGGGTGCCAGGCAGTGAGGCTGCGATAGTCACAATGACAGGCCTTCTCGGATGGATCCCCTGCTGGTCTGGCTCCCCAGGTGATGAAGCAGTTGATGGGCAGAGGTGAGGGGTCGAGGTGAAGCTGTCTGTGTGGACCACTGGCCCTGACATGCCCCTCTGTGCTGAGGATGGAGGTCTCAAAGAGAAGCCAGGCAGACACTCTGGGAAGTGCCTGCTGGGAGTTCACTGGGAAACCAGCTGGGTGGCTCTGGGGGCCCATAAGGCAAGATTTTCCACAGATGCTCCACAGAGAGGGTACAAATCATTGAGAAAGAGCCTATTTTCCTGAAACCTGGGCATTCCAGTTGTCCTTAAAAGTTCCCATGCTTTTTAGGATGCAGGAAATCAAGCTGTCTGTTCATGGGGAGGGAAGAGGGGCATCTTCCATCATGTGGGCAGGAGGCAAGCCCTCTCATCACACCTGCCTCCTTGCCTTTGCCTCCCTGAGAGCCCAGGAACCACCTCTCACGTGTACCTCTGAGACTCTGCCCCATGCCCTGGGACTCACTACAACTTTCTAGGTCAGGCTTTATAGCTGAAAACTTTGGTGCCAAGAGATGAGAGAGATTTTCTCCAAGCACCCTGCAGATCCTTGCCTGATTCTCCTCCTCTTTATCCAGTGAGAAGGGGCAAAGTCCCAGTCCAATCTGAGGCCCACAGATGTAGGCAACTCCCGGGCGCAGTGGGGGCTTGGAGCCCACCCCAGCCCCAAGAGAAGTCGCCCTGCTCCTAGGCATAGCTGGGTGAAGCCCTCCCACTCCAGCCAGGGGCATCCCTGTGTGGGCATGCCACATAGCTGGTACCTCTCCCTACTCCTTTCTGCGTCTCTGATCGTGGTCTAGCCAAACTCAACCATACGCCTTCCTGGAGCAGCCCCTGCCCTTCCCGCCTCCGACCTACTTTCTGCTCTCTCTTCCTGGAATAACCTCCTGCAAAGCACCTCCTGTTGAACTCCTAGCCATCCTTCCATCTCATCTCAAACACCACCTCCTCCGAGTGCTGCCTGTCCTTCCAGCCGAGTCCTTGCCCCTGTACAGGGTCCAGCTCTCCTCTTGTGAATGTCAGGACAGTCTGCCAAGGACAGACTTCATTTGTGCTATTCTCTAACCTTCAAAGAATCACACAGCACCCCGTGGTTTAAGACACAGCTTTGGAGTTGGACAGTCTGGGGTTCAATCTGGAATCAACTTGGGGAAATCACTTTACCTCTCTGACCCAAGTTTTCTTATCTGTGAAATGAAAATAACAGTAGTAATAATAATAAGGGGACTTCCCTGATGGTTCAGTGGTTAGGATTCCAAGCTTCCACTGCAAGGGCATGGGTTTGATTCCTGGTCAGGGAACTAAGATCCTGCATGCTGTGTGGTACAGCCAAAAAAAAGTAATAATAATAGTGTGTTGAAAGTGTGTTAGTCACTCAGTCATGTCTGATTCTGTGACCCGTGGACTGTAGCCACAAGGCTTCTCTGTCCACGGGATTTCCCAGGCAAGAATACTGGTGTGTGTTGCCATCTCCTTCTCCAGGGGATCTTCCTGACCCAGGGATCAAACTCAGGTCTCCCACATGGCAGGCAGATTCTTTACCACCTGAACCACCAGGGAAGTCCAATAATAATAGCACCTACTTACAACACTGATGTCCCCCACGGATTAAATAAGATGTATATTGCAAAGCAGGACCACGGCCAAGGTTAGGATAAGGAAAATGAGATGCCCAAGGTGCAAAATTTAAGGAGGTATCCAAGGGGTCATTAAAGTGCAGGCTGCCCCTTTCACCTCAGCTTGGTCCTGACCCTAATGCAAGTTACACTGGACAGGCTAGAGAACACAGTGGGGGATTGTGGGATACACCAAGCATACATTCAGAAGCATGTACAGAGATTATGCCTGTATTTGTACAACTCCCTATGTGTGTGAGTGTTGGTAGGTACATGTATAAGTGTGTATATATACACATACATACGTACATTTATAGGTGCATATATCCATTCTAAAGGAGATCAGTCCTGAGTGTTCACTGGAAGGACTGATGTTGAAGCTGAAGCCCCAATAACTTTGGCCACCTGATGCGAAGAGCTGACTCATTTGAAAAGACCATGATGCTGGGAAAGATTGAGGACAGGAGGAGAAGGGGATGACAGAGGATGAGATGGTTGGATGGCATCACCGACTGGATGGACATGAGTTAGGGTAAACTCTGGGAGTTGGTAATGGACAGGGAGGCCTGGCATGCTGCGGTTCATGGAGTCACGAAGAGTCAAGACAGGACTGAGCAACTGAACTGAACTGATACATATATACATATGTATGTACATTTATAGATGTGTATATATATATATATATGTATGTGTACATTTATAGGTGAATAGAAATGCCTGGAAAAATACATCAATAGTGATTTCAGAACTGGAATGGAGGAACTTTGCCATTATGCTCTTTAGTAGTTTTTCACACTTTTATATATTACTTTTGTAATTAAAAATTAAACAGAAACATATCCAATGAAGCAATTTTGACTCAGGATGGGATTTTTTGCTCTAATATTTTCCTGCTGTGTGACCTCAACATCTTTGGCTCCCCACTATTCTCTTTGTTCTTGATTAAGAGAATGGGGAAAATTGTCCTGGCATGCTCAGATATCTGTCTCTTTATCATCTGCACTTAACTGCATGCATGCTCAGTCACTCAGTCGTATCCAACTCTTTGGGACTCCCTGGACTGTAGCCTGCCAAGTTCCTCTGTCCATGGGATTTTCCAGAGCAAGAATATTGGAGTGGGTTGCCGTTTCCTTCTCCAGGGGATCTTCTCGACTCAGGGTTTGAACCCATGTCTCCCACGTCTCCTGCTTCGGCAGGCAGATTCTTTACTGCTGAGCTACCTGGGAAGCCCTAGTCTGCCTCCTTATCCTGGGACATTTCAGTTCAACAAATATAAACTAATCGATTCACCTACTTGCCAAATATTTGTTGAACTCCTACTATGTGCTGGGCAACATGTGAAAGTCCAAGGATTCAAGGATGAGAAAGAAGATACTGGCCACTCTCCTAGACTTGGCATCCAGTGTAGAAACAGACGGTGGTCCAGCAACCAGCGAAGATGTGCGTGGTTACAAGTGGGCTCATGATGTAGAGCAAAAGGCTAACACTGTCCATGACAAAGGGTTCTGGGGGCTCAGGGAAGTTTGGGGGCTCAGAGAGGAACCTCTGGAGAAGGTGGCTTTGAGCTAACAACTGAGGAAAGAATTGGTTTAACTGAGCAAAGACAGTGATTGGGGAGGGGAAGATAACTGGTGGGAACAGCTTGTGTAAAGGCCCAAAAAAGGGATTGTTGAGGAATTACACAAGGACCAGCAAGCTGGGACAGAGAGAGCATGGGGTTGAAGGACAAGTAAGATTTAGGCTGCAGCAGTGGGCAGTAAGATCCTGGAACATTCCACTAGATTTCTGATCTTCCACCCCACAGGCAACAAGAGGTCAATGAAAATTAAGGAAGTAAGAGACTGGATCAGAACTGTGGTTTAAAAAGATCTTTCACTCACAGACAAAAAGAACAAATTAGTGGTTAAAATGGAGAGAGGGAAACGGGGAGCCATATAGAAGTAGGGGACTAAGAGGTACAAACAGCTATGTATAAAATAAGCTGTTAATACAAGGATATAGTGTGCAACACAGGGAGTAAAGCCAATACTTTATAATGATTATAAATGGAGTATAACCTTTAAAAATTGTGAATCACCATTTTGTATACCTGTAAATTACATAATATCATATATCAACTGTACTTCAATTAAAAAGTAAAAAATAAAGAGATGTCTTTTCAATCCGAGATATTTCAAGGCAGATGGGATATTACATATCAGGGGCCAGCAAGCTTTCTGTAAGGGCAAAGGTAAATATGTTAGGCTCTGTGGACTGTATGGTTTCTGTTACAACTGCTCGATGCTGCTATTGCAGCTTGAAAGTAGCCCTAGGGAATAGGAAAGCAAATGGGTGTCACTGTGTTCCAATAAAACTTTATTTACAAAAACAGACCAAGGGCCAGATTTGGCCCGAGGTCTGAAGTTTACTGACACCTTTTGTATGATAATGTTAATTTTGTCAGTGATAGCAATATTATAATTATAGTTTTTTAAAAGTTCTTATCTGTTAGAGCTAGGGACTGTAGAAATTGTGGATGACATGCCATGATGTCTGAGACTTATTTCCTATCTCAGGCAAAAACATAAGGGATAAACAGATGGGACAAAACTGACAAAATATTGATAGCTGCTGAAGACGGTTGACAGGGGCCCATCAAACCGTTCTCTCTGCTTCTGTTTACAGAAATATTTTTTTGGTGTGTGTTAGGAAATTTCCATAATAAAAAGACTTAAAGCTCTCTCCAGATCTTTGAAAGCAGAGTAGAGAGTAGGCTGTGGGGGTTGGGGGCGAAGGGGCACTGACCTTGTGTGAGGCCCAGGAAAGACAGACATAGACAGATACGGTCGGATCCTCACCCTCAGAAAGTTGACCATCTTATAGGGGTGATTAAGGATTCCACTAATAAGAGCAGCTGGGGGTGTGTGGTTGGGCAATGCAGGAAATGTGTTTCAGCAAAGATGTCAAGAGGATGTTGATGGGTGAAGATGTGTCCATCTGAGCGGTGGACTTGGCGTGGCTGGGACAGGAGGAGCCAGCAGGGCTGGTGGAAGGCCAAGATAATGTTCCTGGCAGTCTGTGAAGGGAGGTGGGACCATGAATGGGTGAAGCACTCAGCTTCTGGTGCCATATTGCCCAACCCCAAGCCTACTCTTGTCATCATTAACTAAATGCAAGGTCTTAGGCAAATCGCTTAGCCTCTATGTGCTTCAATTTCAAGTCTTCAGACTAGGAAAAATCATGTAAGACATAGAGCAAAGCAAGTGCTTAATAAACCTCACCCACAATGATGCCTGAGGACGATATTGTTTGAGCAGGTGAATCTGTGCATTGAGAAATCCCTCTAGTTGCAGTGGGTAGGATGAATTATGGAGAAACGAGGGCAGGGAGGTGCTTAGGAGGCAGGAAACTGGATAGTCAGAGTGGGAAGGAGAAGGATGTTAAGAGCTGAAAGATACAGCAGAGATAAAGCATGATGAACTGGGTGATGGGTTAGATGGAGGAGATTGGCAGTGGGGGTGGGAGGGGCGTGAGAGGTAACAAGGGAGGGGAGTGAAGACACAGTTCTAGAGCCTGGGAGGAGGGTGCTGTTGTTAGGGGGAGGGTCGCTGGGTTGGGGACCCTGAGTTTGAGGGACTGTGGGAATGCAGATTGGAATCCTGAAGCAATGAGGGTGTGGCCCTAATGAAACATAAGTGATGTAAGATTTCCTGTCACCTTTAAAATAGGTTCCTGATTTATGCATCCTGAGGTCTTAGAACTGATTATTAAAAATGTAGTGTCACATGCACATCCCAGCTGCCTTCTCCTAAAGGTAATACAGGGGACTCTGGTTGCCTTTATTACAAGGAAGCATGTTGTTTCTCAAAATATATTCCAGGTCTGCTTGGAAGGGTGTGTGTGTGTGTGTGTGTGTGTGTGTGTGCAGGCATACACATGCGCATGTGAAATACTTCTTTTGAAACTACCCAATCATCTTAATTAGATTGAACAGTCTTCCAATCCCTTATTTAGAATGGAATTTGGGGCCCAAGCTCTGCTTTCCTTTAACATGGAGAAGGGGAGAATGAAAATAAACTTTGATTTCACTGTGGCTGAGAAGCAAAGTCGGGGGGGGGGCGCGTCTGGATTTTGAGCTGTGGATGCCCTGTGCCAGCGGTTGTCACTGGACATGGGCACGTCTCCCAAGGCAAGGAGGTTTCTGGGACCTGAGTACCCGCCCCACACCCTCCCATCCAAGCCCTGCTCTTCAGCCTTTGAAAGGTTCTCTGCTAAAGGGCCTAGCCTTTTAAGACTCTAAGTTTGGGTTATATGGCACTAGGTTTCAGTCCCAGCTCCACTATTTACTAGATCTGTAACTTCGGACATGCCCCTTAAGTTCTCCAAATCTCATTTTGCTGCTGCTGCTGCTGCTAAGTTGCTTCAGTCATGTCCGACTCTGTGCGACCCCATAGATGGCAGCCCACCAGGCTCCCCCGTCCCTGGGATTCTCCAGGCAAGAACACTGGAGTGGGTTGCCATTTCCTTCTCCAATGCATGAAAGTGAAAAGTGAAAGTGAAGTCGCTCAGTTGTGTCCGACTCCTAGCGACCCCATGGACTGCAGCCCACCAGGCCCCTCCGTCCATGGGATTTTCCAGGCAAGAGTACTGGAGTGAGATGCCATTGCCTTCTCCAAAATCTCACTTTAGTCTCAGTAAAATGGGGATAATAACAATTGCTTCCTACACCTGCGTGATGGTTGTCAGGCTGAGAGGAGATATGCATATACAGTATAAAAGCATAGTTGTTTAGCGGCTAAGTCATGTCTGATTCTTTTGTGACCTCATGGATTGTAGCCCACCAGGCTCCACTCTCCATGGGATTTCCCAGGCAAGAATACTGGAGTGGATTGCCAACTCCTTCTCCAGGGGATCTTCCCGATCCAGGGATCAAACTCAGGTCTCCTGCATTAGAGGTGGATTCTTTATCAGCGAGCCACCTAGACCCAGCTTAAATATTTTGAAATAAGTGTAGTGTACTCTGAGTGACTATATGACTACAGACTATGATAATAGCAATACTGAAGGTAAAATGCGCCAAAGGGGACAATAAAACATAGTAGGTGCTCAGTAAATGGTGACTTTCTTTCCCCCCCATTATCCAAGAGAATCCAATGAGTCAGAACTACTGTGCTTTCCACACATTTGCTTTATGGGCTTGAGCACTTTCTGATACTTTAACTATTCAGAGCGGGGCTTTGATTGACTTCTCCAAACAGCCTGAGGGAGAAACAAGGGACATTTCCAGAGGCTGAGATATGGTCAGGGCTGCATGTCCAGTGGACACTGGGACATCACTAAATTATAGGTTGACATCCCTGGAGTCCTGAGTATGAGGGAACTGACTCTTTAATGGCCAACGCCTTGGGGACAAAAGTCCTTATGACCCAGCATGTTGAAATGTGAGAAAGGAAACGTCAAATGTCCTCCCGTATCTTATGTGAGGGGGCCTCTGTTGGCCCCTGAGGCCATCCTTCTAGCCTTACCTAGTGGAGGGTTGCGAGGTTCAGCCAAGGAGAGCAGAGAATCCTTTAATGCTGCGTTTCTGTCTTTGTCCTCCCAGGGCTTCCCACAGGCAGACTTGCCTTGTGCGGGAGGAGCTGGTAACTAGACACTGACGCCCGGGGAAGGACCGCCTGGGAGCCTTTGTAGTCAATGTTACAATAGTGACTATTAATGAAATAATCGCTTTCCTGGATCTTCTGTTTGTTTTTTAATTTTTACTATGCTGTGTTGGCTTCTGCCATACAATGATGCGAATCAGCCATAATTACACACATATGTCCTCCCCCTTGAGCCTCCCTCCTCTCCTCCCATCCCACCCCTCTAGGTAACCACAGAGCACCAGACTATCCATTTCACACGTGAGCGTGTATATATGACGATGCTACTATCTCCATTCATCCCGCTCTCGCCCTCCACCATGGCGCCTACAAGTCCGTTCTCTACAGCTGCTTCTCCACCGCTTCCCTGCAAACAGGTTCACCAGTACCATTTTCCTAGATTATATAAATATGTGCTAATATACAATATTTGTTTTTCCTCTTTCTGACTCAATCCATCTTTTAATTCCTTCCACATGCTCCAAGCTAGAGAGTAGTGTGTGGAGGAAAAAACTGAGCCCCAAAGAGGGGAAGTGATTTTGTGGTTGTTACACGTAAAGCCGGGGTGTGAACTCACCTCTGTTGGACGCCAGAACCCTAGTGTCCTTCCCCACATCATCCCTGGGATCCCCTTTTCTGTGTCCTGGTGCTTGAGTCTATCAGCTCAGTCTCACCACCTCCCCACCTGACCTCATCCCACCCTAGCCTCTGCTCCCAGACTCACACAGAAACTCTGCTCTTCTGGAACCTCCGACATCATTCAGTTTGTACTTAATGCTGCTTCAAATGACAGTCCTCATCCCTCCCTGGAATGAACCAGGGCACTTTTTAATGTCTCCTAATACATTTGGTTCTCTGGCTGACATTGAATACCTTGTTACTTTCACCTCTGGTGAAAGACACTGGCATCTGGCTTCTGGGCTTATCTCCTGTGCTTGCTGAAGGATCACTGTATTTCCTCTTCTCCTGAAAATACCTGACCCTCCTTGTGGCTCAGATAACAGAGGTGGTCCCCAGTGCCTGCTGTCTCAGGGGCAGTCCTGGTCTCCAAAGGGAGGAGAGCCTTGCATTGGCTCAGAGCTATGAGAATTCTCCTAAAATTGTCCCAGCTACCCTAGGGAAAGAAATGACTTTTTTGGTTTACTCTTGTATGTGAAACATTTACTAGTTGTTTAGTAGAATGGAAGGGCTGAAACATTCATTGTAGTAACATGGTAGAGATTGCCAGTTGCCCAGTTAACGCCTAACTCTTTCCCCTTATCTTGGATAGGGCCATTCCTCTCATAGGCTTCTTATATTTCAAAATGTTGCTTCCCTAGAGTTTCAATAGTAATTTAACACAATGGTCAAAAAAAGAAAGGAATGAGTCTTTTCCCTCGTTAGCCATTCCCCCTCTTGTTCAGTAGGTAAGTTGTGTCCGACTCTTTGCGACCCACAAACTGCATCATGCCAGGCTTCTCTGTCCTTCACTATCTCCCTGAGTTTGTTCAAACTCATGTCCATCGAATCAGTGATGCCAGCCAATCATCTCATCCTCTGTTACCCCCTTCTCCTCTTGCCTTCATTCGTTCAGGGTCTTTTCCAATGACTTGGCTCCTCACATCAGGTGGCCACAATATTGGAACTTCAGCTTCAGTCCTTTCAATGAATCTTCAGGGTTGATCTCCTTTAGGATTGACTGGTTTGATCTCCTTGCTTTCCAAGGGACACTCAAGAGTCTTCTCCAGCTAGGAGTTTGTTAACATGTGTTCAGAGCATCTGAGTGATTCAGAGTTTGGCAGCTGGGTTCAAAACTTCACTCTGCCTTTGGGACCTCAGTTCCCCACCTGCAATGTGGGGCATGACAATGGTACTGACCTTGCTGAGTGGTTCTGAGGATTAAAAGAGATAAAGCATATAGATGTTTATTCTAGCATCAACAAATGTTAAATGGTAATAGAATTTGATGGTAGCGATCTTGTGCAGCAGTGCAAAAGAGGAGCCACTGAGAAGACCACATTGCTTTCCTGAACCCAAACTCATCTTCTCTGGAATTTCATTTAACCGGCCAGTGTGTTTGATAGATTTCATGGCCTTCTGAATACATTCATGGGTTTAATTTGCTTGGCAAATATTCTTCTCCAAGTATTTCTCACACGGTGTGTAACTTAGGGGTCCCTGCCCTGGCCTGGGTGTGTGTGTAGCTCAAACTTCATTTTTCCTGGAGACAGAACGGCACCGTGGTGGCGCAGTTTTCCAGAAAGCATTTTCTTCCACTGCCTCTTCATGGTGAGTATCGGACAACAGCAGTTTGCTGATGTGGAGGGAAGGTTGTCTGCTTTTTTAAGCCCCATGCAGGTCTCCCTTCAAATATGGCCATTTGGAGTCTTATTACTGTAATAATAGGGAGATGAGCACAATCCAGGAGCTTCCCGAATAAAAACATTTCAGAACATCATTGTTTGAGGGTGCAAAAGCTTATTCTATGGGTAGGTAAAAATCTGTAAAATCTGTTAAGTAGTTTCAACAGGACCTCTTATGCCAAAACTCTGCAACAAAAATTCCCTTTCTTTTACCAGCCTGTTTGTGTTGACCTAGTTCTCTCAGTTTCTTTATCTTCTTGTACTTGGGTCTGGTTGTTGTTGTTGTTGTGTGTGCGTATGTGTGTGTATGTGTGTGAGTGCATGTCTGAACATTTTGGGGAGCATCTTTAAATAGTATGTGTTGGCCAGCGGGGCATACCCAACCGTTTTTGAGATATAATTCACAGGAAATTGTAATTCACTCCTTTAAATGTACGGTATTCAATGGCTTTAGTATACTTGCAGTGTTGCCCAACCGTTACTGTAATCAATTTCAAAACATTTTCCATCACTCAAAAGAAATCCTGTACCCTTTAGCAGTCACTCCCGGCAGTCTGCCCTGCCCTTACAACCCTAGGAAACCACTAACCAATTTCCTGTCTCTATAGATTTGCTTATTCTGGATATTTCAGATGAATGGAATTACGTAATATGTGATCTTTTAAAGTGGGCTTCTTTAACTTAGCACGGTTTTAAAGTTCATCCGTGCTGTAGCACAGAGGTCCCCAACCTCTGGGATCTGATGATCTGACGTGGAACTGATGTAATAATAATAGAAATACAGTGCAATAAGTATCATGTGCTTGAATAACCCCCAAACCTCCCCCCACCTCTGGTCCATGGAAAAATTCCATGAAACTAGTTTGTGGTGCCAAAAAGGCTGGGGATTGCTGCTGTAGCGTGTATGAGGACTGCATTCTTCTGTAAGGCCAAGTAGTACTGGATATACCACATTTTGTTCATTCATTCATCAGTTGAGAAGCATTTGGGTTGTTTCCACTTTGGGGCTGTTGACACTGCTGTGAACATTGGTGGACAAGCCTTTGTGGATGTCTGTTTTCATTTCTCTTAAATGTGTATCTAAGAATGGAATTGCTGGGTCATATAGAAACTATGTTTAACTTTTTGAGTAAAGGTCAATTTTGTTTTTTCAAGGGATTGCCCATCTTATATTCCCATCAACAATGTATCAAGCTTGCAATTTCTTCATGCTATCACCAACACATGTTAATGTCTATCTTTTTATTGTGGTCATTTAGTCGTTAAGTCATGTCCAACTTTTCTGCGACCCATGGACTCCACCAGACTCCTCTGTACATGAAATTTCCCAGGCAAGACTGCTGCTGCTGAGTCACTTGAGTCGTGTCCGACTCTGTGCGACCCCATAGACGGCAGCCCACCAGGCTCCCCCGTGCCTGGGATTCTCCAGGCAAGAACACTGGAGTGGATTGTCATTTCCTTCTCCAGGGGATCTTTGCAACCCAGGGATTGAACTCAAGTCTCCTGCTTTGGCAGGAGGAGTCTTTACCATGTGAACCACCAGGGAAGCCTGTCTTTTTTATTACAGATAATGTAATGAATGTGAAGTGATATCTCATTGTGGTTTTGATTTGCATTTTTCTGTTGACTAATCATGTTGAGCATCTGTTCATGTGCTTATTGGTCATTTCTCTTTGGAGAAAAGTATATTCAGATACTTGGCCCACTTTTAAATTGGATTATTTGTGCTTTATTGTTAAGTTGAAATAGTGTTTTAATATATATATTCTAGATACAGTTCTCTCATCAAATATATAATTTGTATTTCCCCCATTACGTTTGTTATCTTTTCACCTTCACAGCACGTTTATAGCACCTTTATAGTTATCCTTTGTAGTTTTTCATTTTGATAAAATTCAACTTACCTATTTTTTTCTTTTATTACTTGTATTTTGGTTTCATATCTAAGAAGGTTTTGCTTTGCTTTGCTTAGGGTCGCAAGTATTTTTTGCCTGTATTTTCTTCTAAGAGTTTTATAGCTTTAGCTCTTCCAATTAAGTCATTGACATTTAAAACATTTTGATTTAATTTTTATATATGGAATGAGGAAGGATCCAACTTGGTTCTTTTGTACATGGATATCCCGTTGTCTCCATTTTTAAAATAAATAGTTCTGTTCCAGTTTGTAAATTGTGTCTCCTCTTTTGCTCTGACAATTCCCTTACTTCCTGGACATTCCCACGACTCACAGAACAACTTGTCAATGTCTGGCCCAGCGAGAGGCCTCAGGTCCCTGCCAGCCCTGATGCTGGTGAAGTACCAGTTGTTAAACATTTCAAATGTTACACCTATGTGTTGGTGTGTGTTGTGACTCATTCTCAGGGTTGGTGATGCCAATATCAATTCAGAGATATCCCATAACTTGCCATTAATAACTATGTATTGTACCTGGAGGGGGTGTTGCTAGAGCAAAGATAAAGGTCAGCTCTTCTGTAATTAGCACATCAGTGAGGACCAGACAAGGGTGGACCCTGCCCTAGTATGAGCTCAGTAGTTGCATGAAAACCTGTGAGCCAAAGATCTCAGACAGCAAGAAGAGAACATTCTACTGTGGTTTCTCCACAGGCAAACTTCAAACCCATCTGATGCTCCCATCACAAATGTGCCATCTGAGGACCAGGGAGATGAGCTGGGTGGGTTCCTCCTCTGCCATCTCCTAGGGGGTTAGCCTGATCCTCAGAGTGAGTTTGACCGTCCACCGTTTTATGGGATGGAAGGAGCTTCTCCCTTTCCTGGAAGGGTGACATGGTCAAGACAGCTTCCTTAGACGCCTCTAGTGTGCAGATCAGTCTAGTGTCACAAAAGAGTCAGACACCACTTAGCAACTAAACAACAAAAAACAGCTAGTGTCTGGTGCCTTTTAAGGCCCTGTATCTGCAGCTTGCTGGGCCACGGAGAGGGACGCTGCCCAGGCATCAGAGGAACTCCATTTCTGCCAGCCCTTCTATGCCCGCCCTCCCTCCCCCGTCTCTGCTTGGCCCTTCTCTCCTGCAATGTCTTCCTGCCACATTTCTGGATAATTATATTTTTGGCAATGGCCCTTCTGTGTGCTGTGGTGCGAACTGTCGAGTCAATGGCCTTTTCCCAAGTACTATTTCCAGCTAGGCTGTGCCATCCTGTTCTGCTGAAGTCCAGGACACAAAAGGTCAGGGGTCTTGCTGGGGGAACAGACTGTGGTGTGGAGACCTCCTGGCCCAACTGTTACATGGCCAGTAAAGGAATGTCTTAGGAAAAAATTAGTGAGAGCATATGACAGGTTTCCCCAACCTCATTGACTGGCCTCATGAAAAGTCCTGACTGCACCATAATATATGAGTGGTCAGGAGGAAGTGGGCATATATTTAGGGTGCTCAGGTATGGCAGGGGGAGGACAGAGGAAAGTAAAAACGGAGTGGCTGCTGCCTTCAAACCATGCTCTCGGGCTGACATCATATAGCAAAACACAATGACAAGTCCCTGACACAAGGCATGCCTGAACAAAGGCTAACTCTTGCTATCTCGTATAATGATTGCATGTTATAATTGTATTTAAAGTTACTGTATTTGATGACTACTAAACTATTTTTCCAAAATTCTATTTAGAATGATAATATGTAATAATTCTTGCTTTGTAAAGTATCTTTAGGTGGTTTTCCTAACCATCTAAATACACTTTTAGAAAAAAAACTTAATTTGATTGCTGAATTCCAAAGCAGCACTGTATTTATTGAGTGATCACTAACACTAGGCTCTGGGAGGTACCCAGCATCAAGATATCTCCAGCCTAAAGATGCATCCCCCAGCTCAGGTTCAAGTGCAAAAGGGCAAGAGAGAGGGAGAATTAAAGAGAAGGGAACATGCCAAGCATGTTCATGATTTCAAGCAAAACATGGTCCCCAAGAATCTGACCCCATCCTTCTGACCTTTGTCACCCTTCTGGGACATTGGGGTCCAACTTCCACCCCAAGCTAGGGTATACCCCCCTTCCTTAGGTGTGCTTATAGCATCTTGTCCTTATCCTTCATGTTGTTATTGTTCAGTTGCTAAGTCATGTCCAACTCTTTGTGACCCCATGAACTGCAGCATGCCAGGCTTCCCTGTCCTTTGCTATCTCCCTGAGTTTGCTCAAACTCGTGTCCATTGAGTCAGTGATGCCATCCAACCATCTTATCCTCTGTCACAGTCCTGCTGCTGCTGCTGCTGCTGCTGCTAAGTCACTTCAGTTGTGTCCGACTCTGTGCGACCCCATAGACGGCAGCCCACCAGGCTCCCCTGTCCCTGGAATTCTCCAGGCAAGAACACTGGAGTGGGTTGCCATTTCCTTCTCCAATGCATGAAAGTGAAAAGTGAAAGAGAAGTCTCTTAGTCGTGTCCGACTCCTAGCGACCCCATGGACTGCAGCCCACCAGGCTCCTCCGTCCATGGGATTTTCCAGGCAAGAGTGCTGGAGTGGGGTGCCATTGCCTTCTCCAGTCACAGTCCAGTATGTTTATTATTATGACTATTATTATGAATAAATTATGTGTTTCCAATAGAGTGAAAGCTCCCGGAGGGCAGGGACTTTGTTCATTTTGTGTCTCTGGCACATTATTGAATGAATTAATAAATATTGTTATCCTTGATAAATATTCTTGAATGAATGAATGAATAAAAATAAGAAGAGGAGTCAATCCTTGACCCAGAAGTTCCTACCTAGTTTGTGCCTATCTGATATAGCTGCCCTGCCTTCCTTCCTTCCCCTCTCCCTCCCTTCCTCCTTCTCTCCCCACTTCTTGCCTTCCTCTTCTCCTTTCTCTCTTTTCCTCCCACCTCTCCTTCCTGCTCTTCATGAGATGTACCCAAGTTTAGTGGGGATCAGCCGGAAGGCAGTTTATAAGAAATCAGTTCCTCTGAATCGAGTCCTACACTTTCTATTTATGTATATCCCAGAGAAAGAAATGGCAACCCACTCCAGTATTCTTGCCTGGAGAATCCCATGGACAGAGGAGCCCGGCTGGCTACAGTCCATGAGGTCACAAAGACTCGGACACAGCTAAGTGACTAACACACACACATGCACCTAAGTTGTGAAATGGGGCCTCCCCGGTGGCTCAGTGGTAAAGAATCTGCCTGCAGTGCAAGAGTCGCAGGAGACGCAGGTTCCATCCCTGGGCCAGGAAGATCCCCTGGAAGAGGGCACGGCAACCCACTCCAGTATTCTTGCCTGGAGAATCCCAAGGACAGAGGGGCCTGGCGGGCAACAGTCCATGGGGTTGCAAGAGTCGGACACTACTGAAGTGACTTAGCTTACACTGTGAAGTATCTGGAAGGGCATGTGGGCAGAGGCTGTGGCCCTGAGGAGCCCAGTGTTACTCACAGCCTATCTTGAACACATGTGAAAGTGGAAGAAGGGGCGAAATGCCTCTTGAGCCCTGGCAATCTCAGCCTCGGGTTGGCATGTGGCACCTTCTCCCTTGACTGCTTTCTTCCCTTCTTCCCTGCCCTTCCTCCAGCATCCTCCACCCTGTGCATCCCACAGAGGTCCGCATCTCAGAGCCGGTTCCTGTCTCCATCCTGGAAGGACCACAGGCTTTGCTGAGGAGCATCTAGGCCAGTGCTTCTCTCACTTCAGCAAGCTCTCTCATCATCCAGAGAGTCCTAAGCAAATACAGCTTCTGATTCAGGGGCTCTGGAAGGGGCCTGAGACTCTGCATTTCCAACAAGCTCTGAGGGTGATGCTGATGTTGCTGGTCCAGGGATGACACATTGAGTGCTAGAGACCTGGAAGTAGGACAAGCCTTTCTTCTGCTAATGTGGATGGCCTCTTACAGCAAACCATTGGTGTCTGATCTCTCCCGGAAACCCTGTTCTACCAGGACTGGAGATGGAATGAAAGGAGTAGACAGAGCCCCTCATCCTGTCCTGTGCTCACTTCAAAGGATAAAATCAAAGGTGACAGATGCAAACTTCCCCCTCTGGCACATCTGCTCCCAGGCCCAGGCCCTGCTCCCAGGCACTGCCCTCCATGCAGAGGGTGGGCTGCAGTGAGAGCTGGTGCACTGGGCCTATCTGAGACAGGCCAGGCCCAAGGGCATCAGGGTCCCAGGGTCTGGGTCAGAACACTTGGTCAAGTTGAACAAATGGCTGGGCTTGGGTTTCCTTATGCACACACTGGGGACAACAATAGCTATTGCCTAGGTTTGTTGTTGTCATCAATAAAAATAATATTTGTAATGTAAGTATTAGGCAAGAGGCAAATCATTATGCATGATGCACTGTTCTAAGCGTGAATTAACTCATTTAACTCTATTAACAATGAGGGGGGGTTTCCCTGGTGGTCCAGTGGTTAGGACTCTGAGCTCTCACTGCTGAAATCTGGGTTCGATCCCCAGTCAGGGAACTAAGATCTCACAAACTGCACAGTGCTGCCAAAAAACAAAGAAATAAAATAAAAATTAACAATAAAACCTATGAGGGAGGTAAAATTATAATTATTATAATTTTTCTTTCTGTTTTAAAGGAAGAAAAGTTCAGAGAGGTGCAGTGAGTAGCCCAAGGTCACACAGTTAGGGAGTGATGAAACTGGGATTTGAATCAAGGGCATCTGACCCTGCTGCTTCACAAATATTGGGGGTGCTTGGTGAATGAATGAATGAGTCTCAGCTCCACTGTGAGGTCCAGAGAAACTGCTCTCTCTCTCTCTCTCTCAAGTATATTAGTTATTTAAAAACAACAAACAAAAAAAGCTTTTTGAAGAGCTAACATATTCACATTGTTCAAAAGGAACAAGGAGATAGAAACTGAAAATTAGCCCTCAGGGCCTCGATCCCCAGCCACCCAGGTCCTTTCCTTAAGGCGACCACTCTTACCAGCTTCTTATACAAACAAATGTATATTTTCCTTTTAATTCAGATAATAGCATGCCATATGGAGTATTCTGCTTGGATATTTTTCACTCCATGAAGATCATTCACTTTACCAGAAGATTTTCTTAAACTCCGTCCCCCTCCCCCAAGCCTGAAATGTCTTCATCTGTGGCGATGAACATTGAATAAAATGCACAGAAAGTGTTTACCATGGGGCCTATCGAATAATAAACACTTCACTCCATCTAATTGATTGTATTTTATTGAAGCAGGGTAACGGAAGTGAGAGTTGAAATGGCCTCCACTCTGGACAGGCCTCGGAGGCCAATCCTGGCTCCTGAAGGTGACGAGACTTCCTGTTGAAGTCTGTGGTCAGATAATGAGCCATTTATCCCTGAAGACAGGAAGGGAGGAAGGAAGGAGCAAACCAAAGCATGGAGGAAGAAAACTTCAAAACCACTCTGAAAAATAGAAACTGAGCCCCCCACCCCCACCCTCACCCCCTTTCAGTGGCCTCGCCAGCACTGAGGTGAACACCATCTGGCTTCAGACACTTTCCCTCCACACCCTAGCATCAAGTCAAGTGAAGTGGGATAGGACGAGAGAGATAAATGGGGTTGGTTCACACAGAGCCTCTAGATTCCATGCTACAGTGATGAATAATGTCCAAGGCCCAGAAAACACACAGCTTGGTTGGGTCCGGGCCTCTTATTCATACAGAGGTGTGAGCAGAGAGGAGCAGAGCTCTTGTCCTGCTGAGTTTGTGGAGCTACGATTCCAGGGCCCTAGCAGGAGCCCCTGGTGACTGGAACAGTCTGCTACCCAGGCAGATGGCCGGCCTGGCTCCCCACTCTGGACGTCCGGCTGGCAACGGTGTCATTGGCCCACACCGATCTGGGCATGAGAGGCGGGTCTCTTACTATCATCAATTCATTTCTTTCCTCCTAGCCATTGAAATCCCATTAAAAAAAAAAAAAAGACCCCAACAACATTTAAATAATAGCAAGTTTCTTCTAATCTTTTCATATTTTTTTTAAATCACCTTTTAAAAGATTTTTTTCAAATTACCCTTGGAAACTCCCACTATCTAATAATTACCAGAAAAAAAGGAGAGAGGAAAAGGAAACGGAGGGGGGAGAAGAAAAAAAAAAAAAGCCCACCAGAGGCAGGGAAGGTCTGCTTTGTCAGGGAGAAGGAAATAAAGAGAAATCAGCCCAGCTTCAAAGGGCGCATTTCCATAATTGCCCTGTAACTTTGGCAAAATGAATCTGAGCGGCTGAGAAGAGCACAGTCTCTCAGATGAGTGCACTCCAAAGGCCCTGAGGGCTGTGGGCCCACTTGTTAGCCGCCCAGAGCAGTGAGAGAATGCAGGACAAAAGCCATGAAATCACAGCCTTCTTGTCCTAGACGGCCAGCCCCAGAGTAAGATCTTACCCCGCCTGCCTCCATCGGCCCCAGCTCCCCGTCATGGGGTGCGTGTATGCACGCGCGTGCACACACACACACACACACACACACACACAAACACACACGTACTCCAGGTTAAATAAACAAGTAAATAAACAAATGCATTTATGTGCATGGAAAGACTGGCAACAGTTAAGAGGTGGCAATAATTAGGAGGCAGGAGTTAAGCTTTCAGCTGTGACCATATTCCTGTAACCTGCTCCTGATATAAATATCCAGGGGAAAAGGCTCTAACTTTACAGGCACACGTCCTCTTTAGGGTTGACTCTGTCCCTCTGGCCCAAGACAATGCCACCTCTACTGGCTCCTCAGGCACCAGGCTGAGCTGAAAATCTGACCTTTCTTTTTCCCAGGATGGCATAGTTTCCTGTTTGCCTCCCTCACTCCTGCTTCCCCATTCCAGGGCTAAAAAGTTTTTTTTAAAGAATAAAAACACTCCACTTCGCGCCCTGTGTTAATGTTTGCCTCCGCAAAGCTGTGGTTTCTGGGAGAAAATACCTTCCGTGATTGCCCCCAGACACCTCTTCCCTCTCTCAACTATATGTTTCTCAAGCTTGGCATTGTTGACATTTTGGACTGGATGATTCTTCGTTGCAGGGAGCCCGACTTTGCCTTATAGGACCTTCCCTGGTTTCCATCCATGAGATGCTAGCAGCACCCCTACCCGATCATGACCACTGAAAGTGTCTCCAGACATTGCCATCTGTCCCGGAAGTGGGGGGATCACCTGGCTGACGACTGCTCTTAGGAGCTCTTCCGGGTATCTCGCCCTGAGTGCTCATGCTTTCCAGCTTCAAGAAGAGATTTTCCATCCAGACTGTCAGGATGGCCTTGAGAGGGGCTGGAGCTTCTGTTCAAAGGGGAACAGCAGCAACATTAAAGCTAAGTTGGTGACACAATAGATGGATTTTTTAATGTGGTCAAGTAGGCTGGCTGGACCAGGTGACAGTGACCAATTAGGATCCAGGGGTGGTTTCTAGAGAGGTTACGGGGCCTTTTCCTCCCTGTCATTGTCTTGGGAACCCACATTTCTTTCATTTGTGCCTAATCCTAGCCAATGTTGGATTTGTAAGAAATTCTGAACAAATTCATCTAATCCGATCTCTTCCAAGTGGCAGCTGATGAAAGCCCGGGACCTTGAGAGAGTATGAAGCTTGCCCCCACTCAAGTTGCAAGTGCTTCTAACCACAGATGCAATTTTTACACACCCGCAATTGCTCATTTTAATTTGATAGAGGTAGAAGGTACATACAACCAGAAACGACAGGATGCAGAGGACATTTCTAGAAAGATATAAATAATTAGGCCCAAAGTGAATTTCTGACAGAAACTGCCAACGAACCAGCGAAGGCATCTGACATCCAATTCCTTCCCAAGCATTCAGTCCCTCTCTCTAATCTTCCAGAACCTAGGCCTAAGACAGAGGCCTGGGTTAGACCACTGGCTCTGCCTGGTCACCAGGTGCCCAGAGGACAGCAGCCCAGGAGGTGGTCCCTCCCTCTCCCCACTCCTCCTCTGGAGCAGGTGAGTGGCTGGTTCCTTCCACCGTTCCTCTCCCCAAAGCCCCCTGGCCCTTCCATGCTGCCTTCTGACTGGAAACCCTGCTTCTTCCTTGCTGCATTCCACCCCAAAATAAATTCAATTGGAAACCATGAACCTGCGGGTCCCAGAGGTGGGCCATCACTTAGGGAGATAATTTTATTCTCCTCTGGCTCCCTAGCCCGGCGAAGCACCCCCACCTCCAGCTCCATGCAGATAATGAGAGAAGCAGTGACATCTACTCCTTCCTCTGACCTAATTGATTATCCCCACACACCTCCCAGTGCTTTGCATAACCAGCCCCGACAGCAGGAACTCCTTCCAGGCGGAGTGATTGACATATTTTATTTCTAATTGAAGCTTAATCAGGACCAAGGATGAGATTCCCAAATATTTTCTCTCTCTCTCATTCTCATTCTGTTTTTCTCTCCCTCTCTTCCCTAGTTTCCTTTTTAAATCATAGGGCCAGATGATAAGGGACAGAGGCAGTTTCTAGGATCCCTGAAAAGAGAGTGATGAGGTGGGGAACTCAGGGAGGAGGTCCTGAGAGGAGGCTGGGGAATCTATTTCCTGGTGAAATGAAAGTGTTGCAGAAAAATGGTCTCCTCTTCCCCCTATTAACTGAAAAGCCTGTGGGCTTCCTTTCTGTCTTGATCACATTATCTTATTGGGGTCACCTTGGGACTATTGGGGCTTCCCTCGTGGCTCAGATGGTAAAGAATTTGCCCACAACGTGAGAGACCTAGGTTCAATCCCTGGGTAGGGAAGATGCCCTGGAGGAGAAAATGGCAACCCACTCCGGTATTCTTGCTGGGAGAATCCCCTGGACAGAGGAGCCTGGTAGGTTACAGTCCATGGGGTCTCGAAGAGTCAGACACGACTGAATACCTGAACAATAACACTTGGGGCCATTTGAAGTGGCCATGTAGTCTCTGCGACAGGCAAGATAAACACATCCTGGGTCTCTCCCAGGTCTACCTCCACTCTCCTCTGGTATCATGTATCCTGCCCTTTCAGTGGGGGTGTGATTGGCCTCCTCCAAGGACCAATGTCCCCAGAATAGGATGGGTTGACATGCTGACCAAACCGACAGGCAACCAGACCAGACCTCTCCAAGCTGAGGCTGGCCTCTCCATGCCCATCTCCCTCTGAACAGACGGATGCATGGCTCAGTCTCTTGCTGGACAGTCAGTGTGGAAAGGCTGTCCACCCAACTTCTGCTCTCACTTGCTCTCCCTGCTGCCCTCCTGCCTGGAGAGTGTCCCTTCTCCCTGAGTTCAGCTGGGTCCTCAGATGTCTGACTTTTATGGCTGATGGGAGAGGGTGGGGCAGAATACTACCAGGAGTTTGAGGAGTGGGGATCAAGATTCTGGAATATAAGGACAAGACTAGAGCCATTTACTCCTTCTACCACATGCCAGCACTGGACATGCTTTGTCTCTCATCCTCGCCACCACCCTCCCAGGTCACTAGTCCCATTTTACAGGTGAAGAAATAAGGTGCAGAGAAGCTCATTGTCTGCCCAGAGTTTCCCAGGATGCAGAGAGGGGGAACTCTGGTCTGTGCTCCATGAAGCCTGTGAGTTACTAGCCGAGGGGCTATCAGGCTTGTCCATGTGCAGACACTCATGTTAACCAGAGGTCTCTGCCCGGGTATGCCCTGGCCTCTGAGGTTCAAGGCGCAGGCAGCTGGAACTGGACTCCACATCTGGAGGCACTATGTCCAGGACCAGGGTTGAAACACAGACCATGCCTGCCACCTGGGAAGGAGCCTCAAGTCTCTCTTCTGGGTTAGAGGCTAGAGGAACAAGTCCCATCTTTGCTGCGTATAGGCTTCTGTCTCACACACCCACAGTGGGCCCCAAAGGCCGAAGACCGGCTCTCCCTGCCTGCCCTCGGGGAGCCACCACACCAGGCTCTCCCAGCCTCCAGGTGGGTCAGCTGGGGCACAGAACTGGCGGCTGTGCCCCCTGGGTGGGTCCTTGCTGGACTCCCTCCGCTTCCACCGGATCTCTAAGATGTACAATATGACGCAGCGCCCTGTTCCATGACTTCGAGTGTGCAGGCTCCCCCAAACTTCCGGGGACCCGCAGAGACTGTCACATGCCCCACTGTGCGGGGGACAAACACAGGGTGTCTGGCCGCTCTGTACATTTACCAACTCCACGTGGGAAGGGAGATGCAAAAAGGATAGTCCCACTTTGTATCCCAAGGCGCCACTCTTCCAGCATCTCTACAACTTAAGTCACAGTTGGGCAGGGCTGGCTGACTTCAAGGGAGAAAAGAAGGCGCGGAGGGGACGAGACGCACGGCCTGGCTGGAGAGGCCGCCGAGGCAAGCGCCGAGCGGCCCTTTTGTCCTGTAGAGGGAGCTCCAGCCCCAAATTTCCCGGCTCCCTCCCCCGGCCCGCCCACCCATGTCCGGCCTGGAGCCGGACTCCGGGTTGGACCCTTGCATCGACCCGAACCGCAGCTCCCCCGCCTTCCCCGCGCAGGGACCTCAGAAAGCTGCCCTTCCAGGGCACTTTGGGAAAACCTACTGGGGTGCCAAGACGCACAGATGCCGCGCGGAACCGACCCCTCAACTCATAATGCGGGCTGGGCAGTGTCAACAAGGGGAAAGGATGTGCACCCCTGGATTTCCTGCTCCTCCATACACCCCCACTCACTGCCACCCCACATCCATATATCTATAAGGAGGTGTCTGGGGGTCCGTGTGGTTGGAAGGGGGTCTGAAACGGAGCTTGCACAGTCCCTTATACAAGACTGAGAAAGCCTTAGTTGTGTCTATGGAAGGATGGGGGGCAGGCTTCCAGATCCTTCTTGTGAGTCTTTCTGCTGTGTCATCAGACAAGGCCCCAAGGCCCCGCGGTTGCTTCAGTGGAACTGGGAGCTGGGCCCAGTTTCCCGGCTCCTGGAGGGGAATCTTGCCCCGTTTCCCACCTGTCTCCTCTGCCCTTTCTTGCGAGCGCCCGGGGTACTTCTCCAACTGCCTCTTCTCCAGCGGCGCCCCCAGCCCGGCCGCTTCGGCCTCTCCTTCGCTTCTGCTGTCCCTGACTCGCCTCGCCTTCTTTTCTGCTGATTCCGGCGACTCTTCAAACATGGGCGGGGGGTGGAGGGTAAAACAAAACAAAAAGCACCAAGCAGACCCCTCTCGGGGCAGACAGGCGGTTTATAGTCAAAGTGGCAACAGCTCATTTATTTAGCCAAAAATAGATACTTTCTTGTACAATTTGGTTCACACATATGTACATTTTTCTGTATATACAAAAAAAAAAAAAGTCAGACGCGCTTATTCTCACTGAAACTCCACCCCCCAAAACCAACCGAACAAACAAACCTCACAAACTCAGCTAATGTGGGGAACAGAAGCCACTGGGGGAGGACTGAGGGGGGGGATTTGTTTTATTCCTTTTTTTTTTCTTTAGTTTTCTTTTTAGGTATTCATACACCGACATGCTTACAAGTCATAACTATACAGAGCAATTTTTTTTTTTTACAATTATTACAACGATTTAAAAATTTCTTTTAAAAAAAGATCTAGGATGAGGAGAGAGCCGATAAAACCAGAGCGGCATCCAGGTGGTTCTGGGGCCTGCAAGAGAGAGGCGATGGTAGTAAAGAAAGATTTTTAGGAGAGATCGATGCACCCTAGGACTGGGAGACCCAACCCAGGGTGGAGGCCGGGGGGCAAGGAAGCAGGCAGATCTCACTGTGAAATGAGGTCCAGCTGTGGACGCTGGTCTTCCAGTTTAACTATAAGATTGGGCGGGAGGCGTCAGGACCCGAGGTCTGGGGCTGGTAGGAGGTGGGCTTCACCGGAGCCCCGGTGTCTGGACTGGGACTGTCGGAGAGTCATCTCAGAGCCCGCGGGGAAGAAGGAGGAGTGTGTTTCGTCCCCTGGTGAAAGCGCTTCCTAGCTGCGTTCCCCCGGGGCGGGGTGGGGTGGAGGGACCTGAAACCTAGTTTGCTCCGCATTCCTTCCTTCCCCGGCCTGCCAGTCCCAACACCCCCACCCCAGTTCGGGGGTCTCTTACCGCCTGGGCACCGGCTGGAAAGCTGTCTTGAGTAACTTTTTCTCCACTTCCAAGGCACTACAGCGATCTACGGGAAGCGGGGAGAAAAAGGAGGGCCTTTAGAGCGCTCGGCGTCCCGGGCTGCGGGAGGCGGGCGCGGCGTGGTAAGCGCTCTGCGCCCGCGAGGGACCTGCCCGGGCGCGACCCCCAGACTCACCCCCTCCCTCCGAATCCTGCGCGCCGCAGTCACCTGTTCCGCCCTCGGGCTCCGCCGGCCGAGCGAAGGCAGCGGCGGCGGCGGCGGCCGGGTGGCCCGCGGCTCCGGGAAGTCCCAGCAGGTGTGGCGGGCCCGAGCCCAGCAGGGAGAGCGGGTGCGGACGTGGGCCAGGCGGCGGGCCTGGGAACGGCCGGTTGGTCCAAGCGGGGAACTTGCCCAGCGGCGCCGAGACGAGTCTGTGGGCCGCGGCGGCGGCGGCCGGAGAGAGCTGCAGGGCCGAGGGCGCTACCGCTGCCCCGGGGGGAGAACCCCCCGCGCCCTGAGGCGAGCGGCGCGGGTTGTCCGGGCTTGTGGCTGTCTCGGCCAGGGACCAGATCTTGGGTTTTTGCAGGGCCGAGGCGGGCGCCGGTGCAGGAGCGCAGGGGTCCAGGCCCGCTGGGGGCGAGGGCGGAGATGGCGGAGCGGTGGCCACGGGCGGTGGCACTGGGGCCAGACTCAGGACGGGCAGGGGACGCTCCTCCAAGCCCTCGGAGCTGTCGTCCGAGTCGCTATTCTTGGAGTCTGAGATGGGTTCCAGGCCGAGGTCGCCGTCCCTGTGCGACGCCCCTGTCAGGGCCAACTCGGGTTCCGCGACCGCGCCGTCTAAGTTCTCCAAATCGATCTCCTCGTCTTCATCGTCGTCCGCCAGGCCCTCTCCCCCAGTGTCCTCCTCCTCCCCCCCGAGCTCCTCCTCCTCCAGCTCCAGTTCGCGTTTGCTGTCTTCTTCATCCTCCTCCTCGTCTTCCTCCTCGCGCTCGCTCCCATAAGCGTTGCCCTCCTCGTCCGTGCGGCTGCGGGGCGCCCAGGTCATCTTGTTCTCCTTCTTGAGGCGCCGGCGCGCGTTAGCGAACCAGGTGGACACCTGGGTGAGGGTCATCTTGGTGATGATGGCCAGCATGATCTTCTCGCCCTTGGTGGGGTAGGGGTTCTTGCGGTGCTCGTTGAGCCAGGCCTTGAGCGTGCTCGTGCTCTCTCGGGTGGCGTTCTTGGGACGGGATGGGTCCCCGAACTGGTACTGGCCATATGGGTAGAAGGCGGGGTGCGGGTGCGGAAACGCGGTGGCCGCGGCCGTATGCTGCACCCCGGGGCTGTCCTTCAGCTCATACTGCGTGCCCTGTACGCACATGGAGAAGGAAGGGACGCGCGCGGAGGGAGCATGGATGAGCCCCGGCCGTCGCCGCCTCCACCCTCCCGGCCCAGGCCTCGCTAGTCTACTCTCAGCGCGCACACCTCGTCCGGCGCCCCAGCTCTAACCTCCCTTCCGCGGCTCCCAGGGCACTTACCAGCTGAGGGAAGATGGGCAGCTCGGCGGCGTAGGGCAGGAAGGCGCCGTAGCCTTGGGCGGCTGCGGCTGCGGCTGCCGCCGCGGCGTAGGGCGCCCCGTACACGGACGAGAGCACGTTGGACAGGGACCCCGAGGCAGCCAGCTCCGAGGCGCCGGCTCCCGGGCCGCCCCGGGCCCCAGCGCTGCCACCGCCGGCGGCGGCCCCCGGGCGCTCGGGTGGGTAGAGCGGGCGGATGTACTGGTATCCGAGCTGGGGGAAGGACATGGTGGCCCGCGGGGCACGGACAGAGAGGGGGCCCGGCCCCCCGGGGCCGCCCAGCTCAGCGCCGCCCGCGGGCTCCGGGGCGCATCGGGGGCTGGGCCCGGCTGCGGCCGCGCTGCCTTCCGCGCTGCGCTGCGCTCCGCGTTCGCCTATTGATCTGCTCCGGGGCGGCGGCGGCGGCGGCGGCGGCGAGGAGCCAGGTCAGGTCCGAACAGATTGGCGGAGATTCCCGGGGCTCCGGAATCTGATTGACATTTCTACGGGCCCGCAAGCCCCTCCTCTCTGCGCCGCGCTCCCTCCTCTCCGCCGCCGGAGCTGCCTCTGCCCGCGCCTGGCTTCTCGCTGCCCTCCTCTCCCCGAGCAGTGTCGCGCCTCGCTTCCTTCGCCCTCCTCTAGTTTTCACTCCCCCTCCTCGCCCTTCCTCTCTCCTCCCCTTTCTGCGCTCCTCTTCCCCCCAGGATCGCTTCCGCTCCTTCGGGCTCTTTCACGCTCCTGGACTACGGAACTCTCTCGTCTTTCCCTTTCTCACTGTTCCTTTCTCTCCCCTTTCTGTTCCCGTCACTCTTTCTTTTTAAAATCTATTTTCTCTGTACACACACACCACACTCCCCACACTCTCATCCCCCCGGCCTCTGAGCTTTGGGTTAAGACGGCCTAAACTTGTGGACACTTGGGGTGCCGTGCGCGGGGGGTGGGGTGGGGGGCAGGGGGTGTGTGTCCATATCTGTGTCGGTGTGTCCGTCCCCGCCCTCACCCCCTCCCTCGCCCTTCCCCAAATCTCGGGTCTGACGTCGCGCCCTCTTATTCGACTTTTCCTCGCGTCTCCTTCGCGAGTCGCCAATCGCCTGGGCGCCCTGCAGGCGAGGCCGCCCACCCCGCAGAGAAGGCGCGCGGGGCGGGGCGGGGGCGGGAGCCCCGGCGCAGCGAGTCCCTTCCCGCCCCCTCTGGCCCGCGGCGGAAGGGGGCGCGGGAGGCGCGGGGACCGGGGTTAGTACTGGGTCAGCTCACCCCTCTAGCTTCTCGCCTCTCGATACCTCTCCCTCTGCCCCAGCGCGTGGGATCTGGGTCGGGACCAGACAGACCCTAGTCCGGGGCAGGCGCTGAGACTTTACTCTGTCCCGGCCCGCTTTCCATCTCGCACCTCTAGACTCTTGGCCACTCTCAGCGGCTTAGGGAGGGAGTGGAAGAGGCGTTAGGGAAGTGGGGGCGTGTGCTTTAAGGGAGTCTTCAAGGACCGTCTCACTGCCCGGGACGGGGCGGGGAGGCGAGGTAGCCCCCTTCCCAGAGGACTAAATCCTGCAATTAACCACGTTTACACCACGCCGATGTCAGGGTGCAGAATCCTTTCTTAGAAATGGCGTGCGTTGCCGGGGAGTGGGGGGCGGGGGGAGGTGGGGGAGAGCCGGTGCTGCAGAGTGGACACCCGGGGCATCCTGGGGAGCGATGTCAGGGAAACGGAGCCCCAAGCTGGCGTGGGATGGGGGAAGAGCAGGGAGCCGGCTGGCAGAGGCTCCAGGAACTTTCAGAAGTTAATATACTGGAATTTTCGGTCCATAGAGATTCTTCGTTTCCCTCCCCCTTCTCCTGCTCCCGGGGTCTCCGCGCCAACCTGTTTTCTTTCGGCAGAGATCCTCCCATCCGCGAGGGTGGGGATGGGAGGCAAGACTTAGTTTTACAGTGGGGTATTTCCTAAACTAAAGCTGAAATCCCAGAATCCGGGCGTCCACCTTCACAGGTTAGGGCGTGCAGCCGAGAGGAGGATTGAAATTCCCGGTATTGCGGCGACTCCGGGCTGAACCCTTTAGGCCGCTGCGGCGACCTACGCATAGGCCAGGCCGACAGCAGGAGCGCTCCGGGGACAACCCCCGGGCGGTGCCTGTCTTGGAGTTACCGGTCCCGGCTCGTAGGCAGAAAGTGGCTGCCTTGCTCTGATTGATAGAAGAATCTAATCCGAATTCTAGCAGAGCGGAAGGATCGGAGAATCTTGGCCCCAGCTGTCTCTGGTGTCAGCGGCTCCAGGGAGCCCCGCTGGGAGTCCCCGTGGACACCCAGTTTTGACCTCGCCCCTACTCCCCGCCTTTTATTACCAGTCTTCGTGCAGGTCGGCGCCTCGAGTAGGCATGAAGGTCGAGAAAATTGGGTGGTGGGGGGGGGTATACAAGGGAAAGTTTTGGGGCAGCTAGGTTTGGGGTTCGATTGCGGAAAGTAACGTGCGGCCTTCTCAAACTGGTTCATACTGCTTCCCTAGCCTCCTACTCACCTGCGTCTGCCTGGTGCCAGGTGTTGGCCTTAGCTGGAGTCTCCCCAGAAGAGGAGGTATCAGAGGAAGCTTTGAAATGTTTCCCCGGCGCCTGATTTCGTTTTCAGTTAAACCTCTCGGCCGAGTGGCTTAGGGAATCACGGGCTCACCGACTCAAGAAAAATCTCAGGATTACAAAATTGAGGGTAACGTTATTGCCTGGAGTGTTCCCTAAGTGTCAGACGCGGAGCCTCGACGGCCCTGTGAATCTAGAGTTTGCACAAAGTAGTGACACCAGACCCGCCCCGGGGAGAGCCAAGCGACATGCCCAAGTGGGGAAACTGGGGCTGCGCTGGGCCCCTGTCTAACGCGCAGCTCTTCGAGAAGAACAGAGAACAATGAACACAGGAGATGCTTCCTCCGCCCGCATAACTCGCTATCGACCTGGCTGCGTTGGACTGCGAGAGGCGGGAAAGAGGCCAGGCAAGGGGCGAAGCTGTGCTCAATGAATTAGCCACGCCGGACCAGGGGACCCATGGCCCAGAAGACGAACCTCCAACTCAGATGAGGACCCAGGGACCTCGATTATTTAGAAACCTCCAGGCGCCCCAGGTCTTCAGCAGAACAGCCTCTCCGCTCCCCTAGTCTCCAGAGGAGACCCTAGCCCGGGTGATCCGCGCCCCACCTCGGGACCCAGAGCCCTAGGCAGCCGAGCCCCGACGTGGCGCTAGCTCCCCAATGCCACCAGGCCAGTGGAATCCGGCTCTGAACTGAACTCACGGGTCCAAGGACAGCCGAGCCTTTTCCAGGGATTTTTAATCCAAGAGATGGGGTCAAAATGACACTCGCACAGGGAGGAAAAGCAGGTGCACGGGAAGTTGATTAGGGAAAGTCGTGCGCGCAAAAACGCACACAAACCCTTCTCCACCATCTCGCTTTCTTCCAACGTTCCCAGAGCACAAAATGCTTCGGAGGCTTGCTGTAGACGCTCTCTCAACGCGGCCGAGGGTGTGGGGAATGAGCAGGGGGCGTCCACAGCACTGGCTTAGCGCGCACTCACTGCAGCGCTCCCGGGTCTCACACTTGGAGGTGCGGGCCCGACGTGTGCCCAGGGCCGGTGGCCCGCCTGGCTCAAGGGCTGCGCCGCGCACTGTACACGGGACTCCAGTCACCAGGCCCCCTTCCTGCCCTCTCCTCGCTCGGCCTCACGGCGCCCACGCGTCCCCATTGGGGGGCGCCGCTGTAGCCCTAAGTTTCTCCGCCGAGGCCCATCTTCTGTCCTTCCCTCCCAGGCCCGAAGTCCCTGGGCTCGGTGCGGACCCGCGATCCCTCTGCTTCCTGCAGACGCCGCAGCGCACGCTCCCACCGCTCCCTCCCCCCCGCGCTCGGGTTACAGGTTAATGAAATGCTCGTTTTCCTCAGTCATTTGTTTTGTTTTCCTGCAAAGTTCTGATAAGTAGCTAACCAACGAAGCTTGTAATTACAATCTTACAGAAACCGGGCCGATCTGTATATAAATCTCACCATCCAATTACAAGATGTAATAATTTTGCACTCAAGCTGGTAATGAGGTCTAATACTCGTGCATGCGATAATCCCCTCTGGATGCTGGCTTGATCAGATGTTGGCTTTGTAATTAGACGGGCAGAAAATCATTATTTCATGTTCAAATAGAAAATGAGGTTGGTGGGAAGTTAATTTCTCTCCGCTCTGTGAAGCGTAGACAAGAATTTAATGATTTAATTACAGTTGTAAGCCCTTTCCATGAGACTTAAATTGAGCTGAGAATATTTTTTTCTTTCTCTCTTCTGCGTTCTCTCTCTCTCCGCTGTTAGCAGCTGCGTGGACGCCTGAGTGCGTGGCTTGGTGTCCGCACCGGGAGGGGGTTGTATCAGATTAAGAGTCCAGACCCCCAGCATCCCTGGAGGCGTGGGGCGCGGCCTCCCGGGCCGCCCAGGAACTGACTGCCTCTTGCCGCCGGTACTCAGGGCCTCGGACCCCTCTCTGGGCCCAGAGAAGCGACTGGGAAACTTTGGGAGAAAGTTTGCCAACTTTGCTCTCGGCGAGGCAGAGGCTGCCCGAAGGGCCGGGCCAGCGACTGGCTGCTACGGGAGGGGTGGGCCCCCAGCCAGGCCGGGCACTCGGAGCTGGCCGGGCTGCCCAAGGAGAGGCGCGAAGCCGGCCGGCGGCGGGCCCCTCGCTTCCCCAAGCCGCCCCTGACCCCCTCAAAATGGCCCGAGCCCCTGGGTCTCCAAGCAGCCGCGATGCGCAGCAGCACCCAGAGCGGCCAGGATTGGAAACCCGGCCCTCAACGCGAGTGATGTAATTTCTCTTTACCTCTCCAGGATCATCTTTTCCACCTGACTCGAGCAGTTTCACTCCCTCCCCCTCTTTTGTTTTTTCCTCTCTCTGTCTTTCCCACTTTCTATATATTCGATTTCTAGGTCATTGATTTTACTTCTCGTCTCTCAATTCCCTCATTCGCTGTTATCTTTTTCTCCCCTGTCTGGACCACTTTTCAGTTCACTTTTCTCAATTGTGTTCCCTTCCTCTTCCCTTAATTTATGTATCTTTTTTCCCCTCTCTGACTCTGCGTCTCTCCCCCTCTTCCTCATTTCTCGTTCTTTCTTTCTTTTTTCCCCGTCCCTCTCGTTCGTTCATCCTAATCTATTTCCTTCGTCGATTTCTTGGTCTGTCTCTCAGGTCCTCTGCGTGTATTTTCTCTGCTCTTCCTCTCCAGCATTCGTCCCCTCCCCCCGTGGATCTGCTTTGCCGGCGGCGCCCCCTTCTCATCCATCTTGGGAGATGAATATGTCGCTTTATTAGATGCCGAGGCCAGAGATGGGTGATGGGGCTCGGCCAGCCTAGCGCATTTTCTTCATGCATATTGACGAGATGGTAATGAGTGCGTTTGCATTGTTGCGTGGAGATGCTGCGTTTCCTGCCACAGTTCGGAGCCGGCGAGGGTGTCGCGGGCCCAAGAGTGACCGCAGTGGGCACCTGGCCTGATGGCCTCAGCTGGCCCTCAGCGGGTTCACGGTGCTCAGGGCCCGGGGAAGGAAGTGACCTCGGCGAGGGCCCGGGCGGGCCGCCCCCTCCTTGGGCTCCTCCACAAAGGCTGTCTGCTCTCCCCTCGTTAAAGCCTCGTTATGGGAACCCCCGCCTGGCTCGCGACAGTTCTTTCGGCGCCCCCAGCCCAGGGGCCTCGGACCCCCCTCCCCTGTTGTTTTGAGGCCTGGGATGGAGCGCCACCAGGAAATTAGTGCCTGACAACAGCGTCTAATGGCAATAAATTGTTTGCGATTCCGAGTGACACGTCGCGGGATCAAACACAGCCGCATTGTGTACGGTGCCCGGCTCGCTCCTCGTTAATCTTGCAGCGCGCAGTGGCCGCGCTTGGTCAGGGAAGGTTGCGCTCAGGCCCTTGGCTCTCAGCCTACCTGGAGGACCAGTCTTTCTAGAGGGGCTTGCCCTTTCCCGAGAAGGTCTGCAAAGCTCAGGACCGGGACCCAGGCTCGCCTCTCCAAGAGGTGGTTTCTGAACGTCAGGATCTCCAAGAGCACAAACTCTGAAATGAACTAAGATGGAACGACATACTCCTTGCTGGAAATTCGGAAGAGTGTGAAGCCCCCTTTCTAGACACAGTGGAGTGGGGGTTCTTTGGACATTAGACTTTTGCTTTAATCACCCTCCCACCACCATTCTCTTCCAAAAGTTGAGAGTTTTTGGTTTACAAGCAACAAAAGTCAAGATTTGGCCTTGTCTGGAATTGTGTTGGATCTTGTCCCCCAAACTTAAAGCCCTCCACTACCACCTCTACTATTATTTGCTTAATATTTTTCCTTTCGTTGACTCAAGTTAAATATTTAAATACATGTTTTTAGAAAGAAAACTTGATATTACTACTGTAAATGGAAAAGTGGCTATCACTTACCATAAAAGTAAATTGTAAAAGATAAACACAGGTAAAACCAAGCAATGTTAATACATTTTAGCCATGACTGCTTGCTTGGGAATGGCTTCTAGATATCCAGCTGTGTGTGAGCGTGTGTGTGTGTGTGTGTGTGTGTGTGTGTATTAGCAAGTGTTGTTTTTCAGTTGCTCATTCGTGTCTGACTTGCGACCCATGGACTGTAGCACACCAGGCTTCCCTGTCCTTCACCATCTCCCAGAGCTTGCTCAAACTCATGTCCATTGAGTCGGTGATGCCATCTAGCCATCTTGTCCTCTGTTGTTCCCTTTAGCAAGTACTGGGAATGTCAAATACTGAATCTTTCTAGAAGATGAGAGAATTGAAAAGGAAATGTTTCCCACTATTTAATAATGTTAGCTAATTCTGTCTCCACACTACCTAATATTATGTTCCTGAAAAATATTATGTTCCTAAAAGCTGCAGTGGTTTAGGGTTTACCAAAGTCTGTTGAAGAGTATGTAAAAAATTCAAGATAAAAGAATAACATATTGAGTTATTATTACCAAATAGTTGTGTTAAGCATAGTCACACAAAATCACATCTAATTCTCACAATAGACCTATGAGGGAGAGACTAGCTTAGGGTGACCACATCTGGTTGTGCAGGATGCTTTCTGAACAAGGGCACCTAACTGAAGAACTAAGAGGTTCTGAAGTCCAGTCTTTCCATGCTCAGGGCTGCACTAAAGGAAAAGCAGATTTCTCTAATCTGCACAAAGGTGGGGTATGACCCAGCCCTAGAGAAGGGGAAACAAGACTTAGACAGCTTGGAAAAGCCCAGGCTGAAGCCCCATCTAATACTTATCCCTCCTCTGGGAGGAAGATCAGGGCCTTTGGGTGATTGGGGGAGGTGGTGTAAGGGTCTGGGAGGAGGTTACTGGAAGACTAGTCCCTGGTTTGACCAAAGGTAAAGGCAATGGGCCTGCCAATGCAAGAGATGCAAGAGACGGGTTCGATCCCTGGTCAGGAAGATCCCCCTGGAGTAGGAAATGGCAATGCGCTCTAGAATTCTTGCCTGAAGAATCCCCATGGACAGAGGAGCCTGGGGGGCTACAATTCATGGGGTCGCAAAGAGTTGAACATGACTGATTGCACGTACACACACACACACACACACGCAAAGACACACACACAAAGGCAACAGGACTGCTGTGCTTTCCCTTCCCCTTGAGCCTCACACTTCTTGCAAATATTTGGAGAGGACTTGGGTAAAAATACAGCAGATCGAATGTACATTATCTCAGCTAGCAACCAGGTTGGGGCAGGGGGAGAAGATGTTCTTGGTTTGCTTGACCTAACCACGGGTGTTTCGACTGTTCCTTGCCTTTTTTTGGTTCAGTTTACCTGCATGAGTTTATAGCCCAGAGTCCTGCTTTGTTACCATCCATACTGTTAAGAAGTTTCAGATTCTTAAGGGCAAACAGGAATTGCATTGCATCAGAGATTGAGAATTAGGGTGACCTCTGGAGAAGGGAATGGCTACCCACTCCAGTATTTTTGCCTGGGAAATCCCAAGGACAGAGGAGCCTGCCAGGATACAGTCCATGGGGTCGAAAAGAGTCGGACACGATTGAGTGACTAACACTTTTTTCTGATCATAGACATCTTTGGGGGGAAATTTTGTCTCCATAGAATATTTTTTTTTTAAGTTGAATTGCTTGCCAACACTTGCTAATTAGGTGATTTTATTTAAAAATCTAGATTTCAGTTTGTTAGAAAAACCAGAAGGCTAAGAAATCCAAGACTGTCCTCAGTGAGATCACAGCAACTACTCATGTATCTGGACACCCATTTGCTCCAATTTGCTCCATTGCCTGCAGGCAGCTGAGTGGTAGCACTGCCTTGCATCCTTAGTTGAGAGAATGGAAGCCCTTGCAGTACATGCTGCTCCTACATTGAATAGCACAGATCTGGGCAAGGTGTTGTAAGAGCTTCCTCTTTCCTTTTCTCTCTACCACACTCCTGGTTAGCTGGGTAGCTGCTTTTCCAGCTAACCAGGTTGAAGGCAGGTTTCCAGGAGTCGAAGAAATGAATAGCTCTGAGAGGATGTCCAGGAGACCCAGCTAGGCCAATTCTAAAGCTTCTGGGAAGAGAATAGAAAGACTGGACCCTAAACAGCCATTTGTAAGATGCCCCCACCCCCTTGCTTTCCCATCCTTAGCATCAGCCCCATTCCCCCTTTTTTTAATTTGGCTGCGCTGGGTCTTAGATGTGGTTGAATGGGGGATGGGAATCTAGTTCCCTGACCAGGGATTAAACCCAGGCCCCCTGCATTGGGAGGGTAGAGTCTTAACCACTAGACTACCAGGGAAATCCTGTGCAGCAACCCTTTCTTGATTCCCATGCGCCATCTTAAAAATGTCAAGCCACAAAGCCTGCTTCCTCCCTTCTTTTCTCCCTCTCCCTTTCTCCTTGCAACACACATTTATTGAATGGCTTCCGCAAGCTAGGAACTGTGCCAAGTTCTGGGAAACATGAGTTGGACAGGCCAGGACCCTGTTCTCAGGGAGCTTACATTTTAGTGGGACAATCAAATAGCAATCAGGAAAACAAGGAGGACAAATTAAGATATGTTAAGTTCTACAAAACAGCACAAACAATAATACAGGGTGTACTGAGTTGGATGATGTCTTCCTCAGATTCATGTCTTTCCCAGAACCTAAGAACCCAGACTTGTTTGGAAATAGGGCCCTTGAAGATGTAATGAATTGAGGTGAAACTCACATTGGGGTTTCATCTCCTATTGGAGCAGAATGGGCTTGGAATCCAGTAAGACCAGTGTCATTGTAAGAAGGGGAGAAAAGACACAGAGACAGACACAGAAGGGAACAGGTGATGTGAAGACAGAGGGAAAAATTGGATTGATGCATCTATAAACCAAGGAATGCCAAAAATTGCTGACAATCACCAGAAGCTAGAAAGAGGCAAGAAAGAATTCTCCCCTAGGGCCTTTTGAGAGAGCATAGCCCTGTCAACACCTTGGTTTCAGACATCTAGTCTTCAGAACCATAAATTTCTATAGTTTCAAGCCATCTAGTTTGTGGTAATTTGTTACAGCAACCCTAAGAAACTAATGTGCAGAGGGATAAGAGAGCTGTTACTTTAGATAGCACAATCACAGATCTGCAAGGAGGAGATGATGTTTTAGCTGAGATGGAGTCAGTCGTGAAATTCTGGGAGAAGTGTGTTTTAAAGCTGCTCAGTCCAATACGGTAGCTGCTAGCCACATGTGACCATAGAACGCTTGAAATGCAGCTGGTCCAAATTGAGATAAGCTGAAAGAGTAAAACACCCACCAGATTTCAAAGACTTAGTATGAAAAGAAAAGAATGTAAACCATTTCATTCATTTTTTAATATTGATGGCACATTGAAACAATATTTTGGATAGCTCGAGTTAAATAAAGAATATTATTAAAATTAATTTCACCTGCTTCTTTTACCTTTCTTAGTGTGGGCAGTAGGAGATTTTGAATTACATTTGTGACTCACATTACATTTCTATTGCATGGTGTTGTTCTAAAGGTCAGAACAGCATGTACAAAGGCCCTGTGGCAGGGAGGAGTGGTTCCCTACTCAGCTTGCATGTTGATATTTATTTGGTGATGTTGCTAGACATGGGGAGCTGATCTGAGAAGCCCTGTGGAACTTACAAAGAGTAAATATGTCTTTGTTCCTTCTCAGTGGAAAGAGTGGCCATGAAGTTCAGTCCTTCAACCTGAATGGTGCCTCCTATTTGTCAACACCCTTAGACACAAACTTTGCCATCCTTTCTGCTTGGTACATTCATCTCATCCTCTCCCTATGCTTGTTAACATGAGGACTTACAACGAGGCCTAACTCCTGGTGCTGAAGCCCTGGGGTGATACATAAGCAGAGTCTGCCCTCCCCAAACCCACTGCTTGCAAAGTGAACGTCAAAGACCGTATTAGTCCACTTATGAAGCTAGCATTTTGTTCTTTCAATACAGAGGTCACAAAAGGATACTTTGGACAGGGGGATGTTGCCTCTGAGATGAGACTATAAAAAGACTATGGCTTCTCTCTTGGGCACTTTTGACTCTCTGTCTTTGAGATTACCAGCTGCCATGTTGTAAAGACGCTCAGACCGCTGTTGAAGGGGTCCACCTGGCAAGGAACAAGGCTTTCTGGCCACCATGTGGGTGAGCTTGGATGTGGATTCTCCAGTCCCTGATGAGTCTTCAGGGGACTATAGCCCAGGCCAACCACTTGAGCGTAACCCTATAAGAAATCCTTAGCCAGCTGCACCTGGAGTCTGACTCATGAAACTGTGAAATATTATATGTTTGTTGTTTGAAGCTAAATGTTGGCAAACTACAGGTGGGTAGGCTGCCTGTTTTTATAAATAAAGTTTTATTGGAACACAAGAATGTCCATTGTCTATGGTTGCTTTCAGATTCCATGGCAGAACCTGTTGAGTAGTTGCAGTGAATGTCATACAACCCACAAGCCTGAAGTATTTACTGTTTGGCTCTTTAAGGAAAAGTTTATTGATTCCCATTTTAAGATGCTGTGTTTTAGAATAATTGTTATACAACAATAACTAACTAATACAATGACTTTAGGATCTAGAACAATGGACCTAACATGGCTTGTATGTTATAGGTTAAGGCTTCTGCTTTCAGTTTAGCTCCATGTAGTAGGTGTTGCGTCAAGGAGTATGTCAAGGCTGTATATTGTCACTCTGCTTATTTAACTTATATGCAGAGTACATTGTGTGAAATGCCAGGCTGGATGAAGCACAAGCTGGAATCAAGATTGCTGGGAGAAATATCAATAACCTCAGATAATGTGGATGACACCACTCTTATGGCAGAAAACAAAGAGGAACTAAAGAGCCTCTAGATGAAGATGAAAGAGGAGAGTGAAAAAGCTGGCTTAAAACTCAACATTCAGAAAACTAAGATCATGGCATCCAGTCCCATCACTTCATGGCAAACAGATGGGGAAACAATGGAAACAGTAAACCACCTTTTTTTATTGGGCTCCAAAATCACTGCAAGATGGTGACTGCAGCTGTGAAATTAAAGGACACTTACTCCTTGGAAGAAAAGCTATGACCAACCTAGACAGCATATTAAGAAGCAGAGACATTACTTTGCTAAAAAAGGTCCATTTAGTCAAAGCTATGGTTTTTCCAGTAGTCATATATGGATGTGAGAGTTGGACTATAAAGAAGGCTGAGTGCCAAAGAATTGATACTTTTGAACTGTGGTGTTGGAGAAGAGTCTTGGGAGTCCCTTGAACAGCAAGGAGATCAAGCCAGTCAATCCTAAAGGAAATCAATCCTGAATATTCATTGGAAGGACTGATGCTGAAGCTGAAGTTCCAGTACTTGGCCACCTGATGTGAAGAGCTGATTCATTGGAAAAGACCCTGATGCTCAGAAAGATTGAAGGCAGGAGAAGGGGATGACAGAGGACAAGATTGTTGAATGGCATCACCAACTCAATGGACATGAGTTTGAGCAAGCTCTGGGAGTGGTGAAAGACGGGGAAGACTGGCATGCTACAGTCCATGGGGTCCCAAAGAGCTGGACAAGACTGAGCAACTGAAAATAAACTAGTATGTTAATGATATTAAATGTGAACTGAGCATTTACTGTGTGCCGGGCCCAGTCTCAATCATATTCCAGAATGCTGCATTCATCCCTTTATCTATGGTCCCCTCAGGCATTTCTGCAGTTGATGACATTCTGTACGTGTGACAAGTGTCTGTGGATGTAAATTGCCTTTTAGAGATTGGAATTAGCAGGACATACAACGGAAGGCTCTGTAATCATGGGGTGGTGAGCAGAGAGCAAACACGTTCCGCTGCTAAGTACGTTTGTTGGTTGTTAAACTCTGGAAACGTTTCTATCACCTTGTCCTGAGCCTCTCAGGGTTTTCCTGCTGCCGCGGCAGCCCACCAGCCCCTTCCCTCTCCTACCGTCGCCCCGACCCTTGGCCCAATGATCCAGCAACCAAAGAGCATAAGGCAGGCACAGCAGGGGCCTTCCAAGTCTTTAGAGTCTACCCTGACTGGTCTGGCTTCCCAGGTGGTGCTAGTGGTATAGAACTCACCTGCCAATACAGGAGATGCAGGAGATGAGGATTCGATCCCTGGGTCGGGAAGATCCCCTGGAGGAGGGCAGGGCAACACAGTCCAGTATTCTTGCCTGGAGAATCCCACGGACAGGGCTATGGTCCATGGGGTTCCAAAGAGTCAGACAGGACTGAAGTGACTTAACATGCACGCACACTGATTGGTCAATTCCCATGTTATGCCGATGGTGGCATATTTAATGTCACCCAAAGACAAAACCCCGACTGCCAGCCACTGCTCCACCTTGGTCTTGGCTTGTGGAAGAAGGCCCATCACCACTGCTCTCCAAGGCCAGACCTCAACCCGGTCCAGAAGAGATACTCAGCAAAGCTGACAGAATTCACAGGTGTCTACTGAACATTTGCCTCTTTATGGGATTAACAGGGGAGAGGATGCAAAGAACAATAAGACATGGGAGAGGCTGTAGCCAGACATTCTGCTCATAATCAAACCCCACTTCTGACCTCGGGCAAGTGACTCAGTTCTCTGTGCTTAAGTTTCCTCTTCTGTGACAATAATGGTTCCTACATCATGGCATTTTTATTAAAGAGAAAGTACTATAATTTTATAATTACATATATATATATATATATATAGTTTTCCCCAATGGCTCACTTCCCTAATTGCTCAGCAGATAAAGAATCTGCTTGCAATCCAGGAGACACAGGATACATGAGTTCGATGCCTGGGTTGGGAAGATCCCCTGGAGGAAGGTGGCAACCTGCTCCAATATTCTTGCCTGAAAATCCCATGGACAGAGGAGCTTGGCAGGCTACAGTCCAAAAGGGATGCAAAGAGTCAGACATGACTGAGTGACTAAGCACAGAAGCACACACACACACACACACACACACACACGCGCGCGCGCGCGCATATATGTATACATTCCCTTCTCCAGGCAATCTTCCCAATCCAGGGATCAAACCCAGGTCTCCCAAATTCAGGTGGATTCTTTACCAGCTGAGTCATCAGAGAAGCCCAAAATATACATATATGTGCATATATAATTACAATAGGTATGTGTGTGTTAGTCACTCAGTCATGTCCAGATCTTTGCAACCTCATGAATTGTAACCCACCAGGCTCCTCTGTCCATGGGATTCTCCAGGCAAGAATACTGGAATGGGTTGCCACGCTCTCCTCCAGGGGATCTTCCTGACCCAGAAATTGAAGCCTAGTCTCCCTCATTGAAGGCAGGTTCTTTGCTGTCTGAGCCACCAGGGAAGCCCCACAATATATATATATATATTGCATGTGAATATATTATACCACTATAATATAATTATATATAATTTAACAATACAAAGATAGCACTAACACAAGTGCTAAGAATAATACCTGTACTTAGTAAGTACTCAGCAAATCTTAGAAAAAGAGTCTAGGGGCCAGAAGAATAAACTCAGAGTGGGTCCTGACAATGGCAAGATGTTCATTCAGCCAGTGTGTACTGAACACTGATGAGCTTTCCACGATGCGAACAAGGGCTGGTTTCCTGGGCGTGTGACCTGTGCCCAGTGCTCCAGGCTTAAAAGCACCCTGGACTTAGTTTAATGCTCTGCTGCTGCCATCTCAAGATTCTTAAGTACTTTTCGAACAAGGGGTTCACATTTTCATTTTGAGCCGAGCCCCAAGATTATGTAAGGATCTTGCACACAGCGGTGGGTGAGGCTCAATTCTGTTCCTTGGAAGTTTTGCATGCCTGCTGCGTGGGTGGATGGACCCAAGGTAATCCCATCACAGAGCCATACACATCCTGGGGGACCGTCAGGCCTGTGCATGTGCACCCACTCATCTATGTTGGGGGAGAATGGCCAAGAAGACCTGTTTGAAGCTGCAAAGAGAACACAGCAAAAGCCAAGCCTGCCTGCTTCCACCATGGCAACCCCGAGAGGAACTGCGGCTGGGAAACCGGGTCCCATAATGCCTCTGTTCAGGGAATTCTGCTTGGATTTATTTTCTGCAAGAGGGATAAGGTTTTGAATTCTGAAATATTTTTGAAACCTTTGGAAAATCCCACTTAAATCACTGATGACAGTTTGACATTTTTCCAGCTGTTTGGAAGCAGTAGACAAGGTCGAGTCGCTCAGCAGGGCACAGGCTGGCATGCTGGGATGTGTGTGGGTTCTAAACTCCCTCCCCGTTCCTGGCTCCTCTAGGCTTTTAGGAGAAAGGGAAGGGGAAAATAGAGAAAACCGAAACCCAGACTCTTTCAGGGTTTGTGCCCACGTGCACCATCTGCATTTAGTGGGTTTATCCTGAAAGTGAAATCTTAGTTGGGCAACCATGTCTTTCTTCCTTTTCCACATCAGTGGACTCACCTCCTTCTCACAGCAAAGATTCCAGTAGCTTGTGTCTTTCCCTCATTGAATTCACATCTTGGTCAGGAGGATTGTTTTCTTGGCTCATCGGGTGCCACTGATGGCTCCTTAATTTTTTTTTTTCGTGGTCTGCCACAGGCAATCAAGATGTGGGTATGGATTATAACTCAGGCTCCATCTTCAGCTAGATCCGTTGCATAAGAGCATGTGCTCAAATCTTAGCGTTGCCTCTCACTCTCCGGGACCTCTGGGAAGTTATTTGGCCTCTCTGTGTCTCAATTTTCTCATCTGTAAAATGCCCAGAGGAGGATTAAATGACTTGATACATATGAAGTACTTAGAACTCATAATTAAGTGTTTTGGTATATAAGTATACATGTATAACATATTTTAAAAGACATCTTTCCCACATATTATTATGTATGGATATACTATTGTCTCCATCATCATATGTCTATCTGTAAACACACATGTATATAATGCTCTTTACATCCAGGTGCAGTTTTAAGCCCTCTTCAAGAATTACCTCACTCAAACCTCAAAATGACAGTATGAGCTAGGGACTGATGTGTCCCTCATTTTAAAGATTAAGGAAACTGGCACAGAGATGTTAAGTAACTTGCCTGAGGCCACACAGCTAGAACCAAGACACACTCAGGCTTTTAGCGCTATGGTCATCACCCACTCCCCCAACCCTTACCCTTTGGGATCTGCTCATACATACAACTCAAACTTTGCTAAACATTTAGGATTTTTTGTTTTTCAATAATGTCTTCAACTTCTTACTGAAGAATAACTGACTTGAAATGCATGTTTCCTAACTGTAAGAATGCATTTATTTTCACAAAGTGAAAACACCCATGTAAACATGTAAGTATCCATACCAGAAAACAGAAGATGGTGGTCCCAGGCACCCCCTGGGTCTTCTGGTCACTCCATTCGCACCCCCTACTGGACTAGCCTGACTTCCAACAGCAGAGATTAGTTTTGTCCAGTTTTATACTTCACGCAAACAGAATCATGCAACATGTATTCTTTTGACTCTGGCCTGTTTTGCTCAATATTATGTTTATAAGTTTCATGCATATTGTTGCTTGTGGTTGTAGATTATTTATTCTCATACTGCACGGGATCTCATTTATAATTTATCTATCTACTGTTGATGGGCGTTTGGGTCATTTTCATGAATGGTGCTGCTAGGAACCTTCATGCCTTTTTTTTTTTTTTTTTGATGTGGGCCATTTTTTAAAAGTCTTTAGAATCTGTTACAATGTTGATTTTGTTTTATGTACTGATATTTTGGCTGGGAGGCATATGGGATCTTAGCTCCCAACCAGGGATTGAACCCGCACCCCTTGCATTAGAAGGTGGAGTCTTAACCACTGGACCACCAGGGAAGCCCCTGGCACATGCCTTTGGGTGGACATATATATGCATTTCTGTCACGTATACACCTAGGAACGGGGCGTAGGATGTGCATATATTCACCTTCAGTAGATAGTGCTAAACAGTTTGCCAAAGTTTTTTTTCAGGATGCCCTGTGGTGGTGGTGATGGTGGGGAATGAGATCGGGGGTTGGATATTTTGCAAATGATTTCCCTTTCTGACCATTGAGTGGAAATGAAATGTGACATTTGGACCTAGTGGCAGGCAGAGTCTCATCAAGGCATGCCAGGGGCTTATTTATGGGGTTTTGTTAAACATCCCACCTTTCTTTAATTTCTGCAGGATATCCTCTTCCTGCAAAGTTGGCCGAAAGGGCAAACCATGCAGGACTCGTGATGGGGCTGTTAGAGCTGAAAGGCGGAGTATCAGTGGCGCTGACAGGGACACTGGGCGGGTGTGAGTCAGGCATGGAGCCCCTCTCACCCTGTGAGTCCACAGAGCCAATGTGATGGAGTGACCCCTCTGCTCATGGCCAAACGTTGACTAAGCTCTCTCTGCATGGCCTTCCCTGAGCTGGACCTCAGGGACACGGTGGTATATGAGGTCAGCTGGATTCCTGTCCTCTCTGAGCTTACCTTCTTCTGGGGAATGCAGACACAAACACGGACCCGAACCAATTGACACAAATATTTTCAGAGCATGATAAGAAAATGAAAAAAATAAATAAAACAAGGAGATGAGAATGCAATAAATCAGAAAGAGGGGTGGAATTGGAGACAGCCCAGGGAAAAGACACCAGGCATCAGCTTAGAAATACCCTAATATTTAACAATATTTAAATATACCCTAATATTTAAAAATATAGCAGGGCCAGCCTCGTGGGTATGCAGATTTGTGCCCTTGCTGTGGTGCTTTGTTCTTCCTGTTGTAAAAGTCGTAATGTTTTGTGGTTTTTTTTATCTTAGTGGGATCTTAGTTCCCCAACCAGGGATCAAACCCTTGCTCTTTGCATTGGAAGCTTGAAGTCTTAACCACTGGACTGCCAGGGAAGTCCCCCAAAAGTCTTAATAATTTTTGAACAAGGAGCCTGATTTTTCACTATGTCCTGGGCCCTGTGGATCATGTAGCTGGTCCTCCCAGATTGTTGGGGTGAGGGACAAAGAAACTGCATGTAAAACACCCCAAGGGCTGAGCCTGGAGGACCCTTCAGTTTCTTCTTTCTCCTCTCCCTTTCCCCTCATTTCTCTGCATCTTACAAGTTCTGAACCTGGCACTGAGGCTTCGGGGAGAGCAAATTCGGACCTAAACGGGGCAGTTGCTTTTGATGTGGGCTTTTCAGGGCTTAGAAATCTTGCAGTTCCTGTCCCTGGAGGCCCCGGGTGATTAATGATAAAGGGGCTTTCTCCATTGTGTAAGCTAGAAGGAAGGAAGGAAGAGCACTTGAAAAGCAAAGAGTGTCCAAGTGCTGGGCCCTTGGACTTCCAGGCCTCTGGGGAGGGAAGTGGAGCCCTTCAGCAGAGGACCTGTCCCGGGTAGCTCGGGGAGCCGGATGGGCTGGTGACCCGAGTCGGGTCATCGGGCTGTGACCCCGGGCCATCTCTGTTGTGCTTTGATAATCCAGCTATGGCCTCAAGTCCAGCTGAGGCTTGGAGAGTCGCTGCTGAGGATTTGAGAGACTGGCAGAATCCAAATTCTGGCCTGGTCCTCCAGAACGTTCCTAGTGTCCTGGGAGACCCTCAGTCCCAGTCACACTGTCAGGGAGGGTCTAGGGCCCCTCAGGGTCTGAGAGGAACCCTGCTTCTGCGGTCATGAGCCCTTCCATCATTTCAAAGGGAGAAGAAATGCCAAGGTAAGGTTCCCGAAGACCGTGGTTTGCTAGAGACATTTGCTACCAACAGAAGAATTCGTTTGAGAAACACACACAGAATATCGCGCAGGGTGATCATGTGAGATGGGACTTTTATATTCTCACTCATATTTATATTTATAGTTAGTTAGCTAATTAGTGGGGGAACAAACAGGATCATATGGATATACAGCTCAACTTACCCATCCCCCTGGGGGATGATTCTTAGGCGGGGTCTCTGTGGTTCCTCTGAGGGTCCCAGGGGCTGAGTCCCAGTGGTAACCTGCTCACTGATGCATCTCTCATGGCTTGCCTCCCTTCCCTGCCTCGCTTTGCCCCCACCTTATTGTGCTTCTGGGATCAGCCCCCTAATAGACTCCCTGCACCCCAGTTCTTTTCTCAGACTCTGCTTTTAAGCTCCAGATTAGGACAGTGCCTTAGAAACTCGGATCTAGCATGTCAGTCCCAGAACCCATGAACATCCTCTAGCTTATGGTTATTTATTTATTTATTTATTTTTGGCTGCATTGGGTCTTCCTTGCTTTCACATGGACTTTCTCTAACCTAATGAGCAGGGCTATTCTTCACTGTGACACTCAGGCTTCTCACTGTGGTGGCTTCTCTTGCCTCAGAGCACAGGCTCGAGGCACGCGGGCTTCAGAAGTTGCAGTGTGCAGGCTCAGTAGTTGTGGCACATGGGTTTAGTTGCCCTGTGGCATGTGGGATCTTCCTGGACCACGGATCAAACTTGTGTCCCCTGCACAGGCAGGCAGATTCTTGTCCACTGTGCCACCAGGGAAGTCCATCCTCCAGATTTTAACTACATTTCAAGGTATTGACACCTTGTTCTGTGACCTTAGGTAAATTGCTCTGTCAGGGGCCCAGATATTTCACCCAAATTTTAAGTGAAATAGCATTAAGCTAATAATATCCATATCTCTACTTTTCCAGTATGGTTATGGACATCAAGTGCCCTAATACCTCGGGAATGGTGGTGATCCCCGAGTAGAGGGATTGGAGTGCGATCAGTTTCCTTTGTTCTTTTTCTTATTTTCCAACTTTTGTGCAAGTTACATGTAAATGTTTTGATATCAATCAATATGGGCAATTGGAAAATGAAGTTGAGTTCAGTTCAGTCGCTCAGTCGTGTCCGACTCTTTGCAACCCCATGAACTACAGCATGCCAGGCTTCCCTGTCCATCACCGACTCCCAGAGCTTGCTCAAACTCATGTCCATTGAGTCAGTGATGCCATCCAACCTTCTCATCCTCTGTCATCCCTTTCTCCTCCTACTTTCAACTTTTCCCAGCATCAGGGTCTTTTCCAATGAGTCAGTTCTTTGCATGAGATGGCCAAAGTATTGGAGCTTCAGCTTCAGCATCAGTCTTTCCAATGAATATTCAGGACTGATTTCCTTTAGGATTGACTGGTTTGATCTCCCTGAAGTCTAAGGAACTCTCAAGAGTCTTCTCCAACACCATAGTTCAAAAGCATCAGTTCTTCGGTGCTCAACTTTTTTTATGGTCCAACTCTTACATCCATACATAACTACTGGAAAAACCATACCTTTGACTAGATGGACCTTTGTCAACAAAGTAATGTCTCTGCTTTTTAATATGCTGTCTAGGTTGGTCATTGATTTTCTTCCAAGGAGCAAGCATCTTTTAAATTCATGGCTGCAGTCACCATCTGCAAGGATTTTGGAGCCCAGGAAAATAAAGTCTCCCACTCTTTCCATTGTTTCCCCATCTATCTGCCATAAAGTGATGGGACCAGATGCCATAATCTTCATTTTTTGAATATTGAGTTTTAAGCCAGCTTTTTCACTCTCCTCTTTTACTTTCATCAAGAGGCTCTTTAGTTCCTTTTGGCTTTCTGCCATAAGAGTGGTATCATCCGCATATCTGAGGTTATTGATATTTCTCCTGGCAATCTTGATTCTGGGAAATGAAGAGAGCTTCTGAAGACTGGAGAACATTAGGTAAGAGGAAAGAGGAGGTTAGAGACAGTGGGCTTTGAGGCAAGCATCTGTCATTTGGGGCACTGGGTCCAGGAATTGATGACAAACATCAGTTTTTTTTGAGGGCAACATGGGAGCCCATGGTCTCAGGTGGGTCATGGAAGCCTGGGCTGGGGTCTAGAGTGGGAGACTCCTTTTTGGAGCCTTGAATGAGGGAGAAGGGGCTGATGTTTAACTTAGCATCTGGATTGGAGCAGGATGGTGGGATGACAGCAGGACTGTGGAGAGAGGGGATGAGAAAGAGTTGGGGGAGGGGACCCAGCCCTGAGGGATGGATCAGGGCAGAGGAGAGACTCTAAGGACAGATATCCACACTAAAGGACAGCTTGGATGCACTTGGATTTTCCCTCACATTGTTTGTAAGAGAAGAAAGAGAAAGAAGCTGTAATATGTCCAGAACTCCAAGTGTCTCTGAGCACCCCATTTCCTGATTTAAGCCAGCCCTCTGCTGGCCTTCCTGATCTGTGAGGATGGACATCTCTGTCTTAGTTATTGCCACAGACCTAGACTATCTGAAAACTAATATTATTCAACTCCGCTGCATGCTATGTTGCTTCAGTCGTGTCTGACTCTTTGTGACCCTATGGACTGTAGCCCGCCAGGCTCCTCTGTCCATGGGATTCTCCAGGCAAGAACACTGGAGTGGGTTGCCAAGCCCTCCACCAGGGGATCTTCCCTACCCAGGGATCGAACCTGGGTTTCTTCTGTCTCCTGCACTGGCAGATGGGGTCTTTACCACTAGCACCACCTGGAAAGCCCATATTATTCAACTGGTTTAACCCAAAATATAAGCTGGGGGGCTCTTTGTGGCTTAGTCTTACCTCAGCGTGGGATTTAGAGAAACAGGGTCCAAAATAAGAAATACACAGGATTTAAAAATGATTCTAATTTTATTTGTGACTCACGGGACACTTCCATGTGGATTTAATTCATAATCTGGAGCCACGCCTCCTATGGTGACACCCCCCTCTTTCCCTCTTCTCTGGTCCTCACACATCCTGAGGCCGCTGCAGAGATGCCAGCTCTTCAGATGCCCCCAAGTCTGTTCCTCATCTGTAGCCTCTGTGGCATTTCCTCTTCCTCCTTCCCACATTTCATGCTGCATAGCCTCCCTGCCAGATGTCCCTGGGATGTCTGCTCTGGCCCAAAGAATGTGCTAGAAGGGTTGGCGAACACATGAGCTCTTTGCTCAGAGTCCTTCCTTATTTTTCAGAGAGGGACTCATGCTGAGACCAGTGATCACAGGAACAGAGGAGGTCTTGGCTAACTGAAGCATCTGGGTTTGGATCCTGGGTCCTCTTCTTGTTCGCCACGTGACGTTATGCAAGTGATGAAGCCATTTGGAAAGTCAGTTTCCTTGTGAGCAAAACGGGGAAGTAACCTACTTACTTTAGAGAGTCATTAGGGTCAAATGAGTTAACTTATTGAGATGTTCTTCCAGCACCTGACACGGAGTGAGCTCACTCCGTCACCATCCTGAAATGTCTTTCACCAGCTTGGAGAAAACAAAGGTTGGTCCTCTTCTGCCCCAGGAGAGAAGTGACTGAACTCAGTTTCCTTTGAACCCAGTTTCCCCTGAACCCTCAACATTGGCGCCAACATCCTTCCCCTCCCTCCTCCTCATCCTTTTCTGCTCCTCCTCCTCCCTTCCCTCCTCTTCTGCTCCCCTTTCTCCCCCTTCCCCCATTTCCTCCTCCTTCTTCTCATTACATTATCATTTTATGGGCTCTGGGACCAGGCTGGCTGAATTAACATCTTGACTCTAGGACTTAGTAGGATCCAGGTAAATTGCTTAACTTCCATGCACCTTCTTCCTCTGTTAAAAAAAAAAAAAAAAGGTTAATATCATGAGAAACACTGGGCTGGAAGAAGCACAAGCTGGAATCAAGATTGCTGGGAGAAATATCAATAACCTCAGATATGCAGATGATATCTGCCACCCTTATGGCAGAAAGTGAAGAGGAACTAAAAAGCCTCTTGATGAAAGTGAAAGTAGAGAGTGAAAAAGTTGGTTTAAAGCTCAACATTCAGAAAACGAAGATCATGGCATCTGGTCCCATCACTTCATGGGAAATAGATGGGGAAACAGTGTCAGGCTTTATTTTTTTGGGCTCCAAAATCACTGCAGATGGTGACTGCAGCCATGAAATTAAAAGACGCTTACTCCTTGGAAGGAAAGTTATGACCAACCTAGATAGCATATTGAAAAGCAGAGACATTACTTTGCCAACAAAGGTCCATCTAGTCAAGGCTATGGTTTTTCCAGTGGTCATGTATGGATGTGAGAGTTGGACTGTGAAGAAAGCTGAGCACCGAAGAATTGATGCTTTTGAACTGTGGTGTTGGAGAAGACTCTTGAGAATCCCTTGGACTGCAAGGAGATCCAACCAGTCCATTCTGAAGGAGATCCGCCCTGGGATTTCTTTGGAAGGAATGATGCTAAGGCTGAAACTCCAGTACTTTGGCCACCTGATGCAAAGAGTTGACTCATTGGGAAAGACTCTGATGCTGGGAGGGATTGGGGGCAGGAGGAGAAGGGGACGACAGAGGATGAGATGGCTGGATGGCATAACTGACTCGATGGACATGAGTCTGAGTGAACTCCGGGAGTTGGTGATGGACAGGGAGGCCTGGCGTGCTGCGATTCATGGGGTCGCAAAGAGTCGGACATGACTGAGCGACTGAACTGAACTGAACTGAAGAGTATATACCATATAGAATTGCTATGAAGATTGAGAAAGCTCATACCATATGTAGACGAGCTGAGAAGAAACTTTTCTTACAGTAAGTGCCCAATGAATGTTAATTATTCTGTTGTATGGAGAGTAACAGGCAGAATCTGAATTGGAAACCAGTTTTATCTGGCAGTGAAAGTATGTTTATAACAACAGTCCTGCCTTCTTCCTTCAGGCTTAGCATGGGGCCACTTTTAGTTACAAAAATGTTCCTTCCCCATATGCCCCAAGGAATGAAAAGTAGAATCTCAAAGAGATGTTTGTACACATATGCTCATAGCAGCCTTACTCCCATTGGCAAGAAGTAGAAGCAATTCACGGGGCCGTTGATGGGTGAATGGACAAACAGATGTAAATGCCTACAGTGCAGTATAATTCAGTCTTAAAAAGGAAAGAAGTCCTGACATATAGTACAACATGAATAAACCTTAAAGAAACTATGCTGACTGAAATAAGCCAGTCCCCAAAAGACAGCTTACTGTATGATTCTGTGAGAGGGTCAACAGAGCCAGTGGCTCAGGCAGTCAGGAGGCTTTTTAAATTGATTCATTTTGAAATTTGGGGGGAAGCGCCTTATTATTATCTGTGTGTCATTGAGGGAAAAGGGGGAAATGTGTGAGTTTTTGTGGTTGCTCCGTTGGTTCGTGTGAGTATCCGTGGCTATAGAGACATGACTGTCTCCCCAGGTCTCCTGGCCACATTCTTTTTAGGGTCTGGGTGGTGAGTGAACCTATTGTGTCAGCTGGAACACACTGCAATGACCTGTGGATAGTTTTTTTTTTTTTTTTTTTTTTTCTTTTTCCAGTTAAATTGCTAATGTCCACTGGGTCTCTTTTAGCTAAAGTGTTGAGATCTTCTTCTGGGTTGGAAGGAGGTAAGACCGTCCACAGGCAGAAATTGCCTCCTCTGGAATAGGCTTGATTGGAATTCAGAGAAAGTGAAGGCAATTTGGGACTTGGAAAGAGAAAAAAGCGGTGGGCTAATGGGCAAATTGAGTTGTTGTTTTTTTCCCTCGTCTCTCTCTCTCTTTTTGGCTTAATTTTTCTCCCTGTCTTTCTGGGGGTTTTGGTCTCATTTCTCTCTGCCAAGCTATTTCTACTTTCTACTTAAAATCCCAGTTCAAATATCTAGCTCTCCAGGAACCGATTATTTCTTATTAAAGCGTTGTCTTTGCCTGGACTCCCCTGAAGGCAGATTCTTGGGCAAAAGCTGGCATGCAGGTAGCTTATTTGGGAAAAATCCCAGGGAGCTAGGCTCCCAGGATGGAGCAGGGGTGAAGTGAGGAGGGTGAGAAAGCCACCACAGGAAAGCATCACGGACTGCATCTCAGTGCTCATGAGATTTTCTGTCACTGGCAGGGAGCTTGTTGTGGTCTCAGGGCTGTCATGAGCTGGAGAGAGGAACGAGTGGGAAGGCAGGCTTGCCCACCCCAAGCACATGCCTTCCACCCTTCCCTTACTATCAAGTTCAGAGACTTCCAACTTCCTGAAGCTCCATTAGGGACTCATTCTGTCTCCTTGTTCAGGGAGATTCTGGAGAGTGGAACATTTTAAGGTCTGGAAGGCACACAGGTGCTAGAAATATTTTCATGTTCCTGGTCTATGTGTTTCCGGCTGATCAGGAGGGGAGAGATCAGTGTCTAGAATCAGATAGACCTGGATTTGAATTCCAGCTCTGCCACATCTAGACTGTATAAGTTTGGGCAAGTCACTTATCTCTCTAGATTGACTTTTCTTTCCTGAAAAATGGAGACCAAAATATTTGATTTATGTGGCTATGGTATTCATTCAGTTAGTGCTTAACCTAACTGTTTTAATAGGAAGCCTTAATCTCAGTGGTTTAACACACAGAAGATTATTTCTCACTCAAGTGATGTCCTAAATGGTTGTTTCTGATTGGTGGGCAGCCCTTTTGCAAGTGATGGGCTTCTTTAATCTTTGGTCAAAGATGCTTCTTCCATCTTTGGCTCTTTAATACATGGCTCCAAAGTTCCCATATTGTGTGTATCAAGTGGACAAGGAGAAATAAGCATGGAGGTCATGTTTCTCCTGGACTGCTCTCAGCCAAAACTAATCATGGCAGAGATCAGGGACTCTTCCAATGGGTGACTCTAGCTTGAAGATCTCACGTTGGCCTGGCAGCAACTTTCTTGGAGGTTCAGTGCAGTCTGAGACTTTTTGTACTCCTTCTTCCTCCCAACTTTATTCCCACAAGAATCAGACCCTCATGTGTCCTGAAAGTTCTTCATGCTTTCTTCTGCCGCCCTCAATGAAACCCTTGCATGTCTAATTCCATCATGATGTCTACTTCTCAGCCAACCTGAACTAATGCACATGCCTACTCTTAACTGCAAGGGAGTCTGGGAAATGTAGTTTATCTGTGTATCCAGGAGGGAAAGGAAGTAGGTCTAGTGAACAGTGAGCCAATCTCTGGCATAGACATTATGAGAATTAAGATACTATGTAGTAAACTACCTAACTCTGTATCTGATACAGAGACAGGCAGCAAGTGGCTGCTCTTGTCACTGTTGCCGTTTGTACCCTGATACCAAGTCCCTGCAGACATGTGGTGTATCTCTTTCTTATCCCCACACTTGACCTGGCCCAGCAGGTAGTCTGACACTCCCTCTGTTTCTTACAAATCAAAGTAGGGAACGTCACAGACACATGATCGGAAATGACAATGTTAGTGGAACTGAAGCCAGCTCTAGGAACATCTTTCCAGCAGCCCCAATTCACCCCCCAACTTGGGTCACCCCTCAGATGAGAGCAGGATCCCATGGTGTGATACGACCAGTTTAGTCAATGCTGGCCCTCTGGGAGAACCCCAGGCATTTCAGAAGGAGCATCTTTGCCCACCCCAGCCCTTTCCCTCCATGCTTGCTTCCAAGGGCCACCCTTGCTTTAAGAGTTCCATAAATGCTGATAATTGTTGCATTAAGCTTTAGTTTATTATTTTCTCTGGGTGCAGGTATGTGGATGATAGGAGGCCTCGCTGCATTTACATACAAATTGAAGATTTTTATTAATCAGTCCAGTACCAGAGATCCAACGGTAACAGTCCATCAGGCCCTTAAATACATTTGGTGACATTTTTACCATGCATTAGCATGGTAGGGCAAGGCGAATATAATGTCCCAATGATTGCTTTTCCATTGAAAGCACAAACGGTTTCATTTTTCCTGTCATCTCAAATAAGTGTTAAAGAGGGTTTGGAGGCTGTTGTGTCCGCGCCGTATGCTCGGGACTTACAAACACTGATGAGGGCATTAAATAACCATTAGCGTCTCGGCCTGGATCACAGGACCGTCCCTCCTCTTCAGAATTTATTCTTTGATTTAAAGTGAAGGCAATCTGTGGTTGCTTTCATAAAGTCCTGAGGCCCCTCCATTCTCCCTCCAACAAAATGCATTACAACAGTAATTTTATGACTGTTAAAATAACTGTCGTTAACAAGCACTTAATTAAAATGTACAATAAATAGCCGACTGCCGCCTTATCTGCTCTCCGGAGCGGCCGCGGCTCGAGACTGCAATGCCCAGGCCTGCTGTTGCCCAGCTTGTTTGCAGATTAATTGCTTTTTGAGCTGGCAGGAGCTGCCTCTTCAGCAGCCAGATCGTAAATGACCAGATAGGGACTTTATCAATCAGGCGAGTGTGCCTGTGACCGCCGGTGGACAGGCGGGAAGGCTGGGGGCGGGCAGAGGGCAAACCTTGGGTTGGGTAGGTGGCCTTCCTGGCTGGGGGTGAGGTGGGTAGCCATGGAGGTGGCAGAGTCTGGGCGATAGCAAAAACCTGGGTGAAGGGGTCCCTGGCGGTTTAGCCTCCTCCAGCATTCATTTGGATAGCTCTGGCATAAAAACAGTTGTGATCATCATAATAATAATCATAGCTAGCACTTACTTTGGAGAAGGCAATGGCACCCCACTCCAGTACTCTTGCCTGGAAAATCCCATGGATGGAGGAGCCTAGTAGGCTGCAGTCCATGGGGTCGCTAAGAGTCAGGCACGACTGAGCGACTTCACTTTCACTTTTCACTTTCATGCATTGGAGAAGGAAATGGCAACCCACTCCAGTGTTCTTGCCTGGAGAATCCCAGGGACAGGGGGCCTGGTGGGCTGCCGTCTATGGGGTCGCACAGAGTCAGACACGACTGAAGCGACTTAGCAGCAGCAGCACTTACTGGGGTCGAGAAGATCCCCTGGTGAAGGGATAGACTACCCAGTCTAGTATTCTTGGGGTTCCCTGGTGGTTCAGATGGTAAAGAATCCACCTGCAATGTGGGAGACCTGAGTTCGATCCCTGGGTTGGGAAGATCCTCTGGAGAAAGGCATGGCAACCCACTCCAGTATTATTGCCTGGAGAATCCTCATGGACAGAGAAGCCTGGTGGGCTACAGCCCCTGGGGTTGTAAAGAGTTGGGACCATGACTGAGCAACTAAGCACAGCATAACACTTACTTAGTACTGGTACTTTATTAATTATTATTTTTAATACTAATTCATCTATTTGACTGTATCGGGTCTTAGTCATAGTTCAGGGGATCCTCTATCTTTGTTGTGGCGTGGGGGATCTAGTTCCCTACCAGGGATGGAACCCATGCTCTCTGCATTGGGAGCATGCAGTCTTAGCCACTGGACCACCAGGAAGACTCTGCTACTTTATTTTTATCAGCATATTTAATTCTTACAAGAATACTATGAGATTGTGATTCCTAAAATTCTCATTGACAGATAAGGAAACCGAGGCTCACAGAGGTGAAGAGACTCACCCAGGGTCACACAGTTCATAAGTAGCTCAGCTGCAATTCAGAAAACCCAGGAAGGACTGCTTCATGGGAAGGGTGCTTAACCACTGCTGGGGTGCTGTCTCTTAGTAGATGTGAATTTATTGTGTGCCTGCCTGTCAAGGGCCCAGGACTGTGTTAAATTCTTTATATGCATCACTTTCTGTGAGTATTTATTCCCTTAATAAACACTTATTTATGAAGGGAGATCTGGGTTCAATCCCTAGGTTGGGAAGATCCCCCTGGAACAGGGCATGGCAACCCACTCCAGTATTCCTGCCTGGAGAATCCCCAAGGACAGAGGGGTCTTGTGGGCTACAGTCCATGGGGTTGCAAAGAGCTGGACACGACTGAGTGATAAGCACACACACACACGTGACTATGTATTAGGTTTAGTTGCTAGGGGTACTGTGATGAGCCTGGGGGATCTGATGTCTGCCCTTACACAGCACACAGATGGTGGGAAAGACAGCTGTGGAGTAGACAACGGGACCACAGAGCAGAGTTCCTTTAAAAAAGATACATATGTGTGTGTGTGTGTGTGTGTGTGTGTGTGTGTGTGTGAGTGTTAGTGGAGTCAAGGAAAGCTTCCAGGAGCAGGTGACTTTGAAGCTGAGGCTTCAGTGGTGCAGGGACCACCCAGGAGCTGGGCAGGGGAATGAGTGTTCCGGGCAGGGCTGACAGCATTGGTGAAGGCACGGAAAAGGTAGAGCGTGGGGTGTCTGAGCAGTTCATTATGGCTGGGCTTTGGGGTGGCACATATGAGCGACAAGGGACGAGGCTCAGGATGTCGCAGGTGCTAGGTGGGAAGGGATCTTAAGGCTGGAGGTACAGACAGGGCTCTGAATTTTGCTTTAGAAGGGCCCTGTCTGGAGAAGGGTAACTTTTATCTAAAGTCAGCAACTTTGTAGAGCAGGTATCATGATTCCCAGTTTTATAGCTAAGAAAGCAGAGGCATGTAGATGGAGGGGTAAGGGGCTTGCCCCAGCTCACCTGGCCAGAGATATCTGGGGCAGATTGTGGTGGGTAGGGGACCAGCATCCCACACAGATGCCCAGAGCTTGTCCCCCTCTGCTCAGCTGTCACAGCCCAGGCTGGGGGGTCACTCCAGGTTTTGAAGCTGGTGTCTTAGAACCCCTGAAACCACTGAGTCATGAAAATAATTATCTTTCAAGTGTAGATTGTCTTCCTTTGGAAATCCGTTCTGCTAGGGTTCTTCCTCAATCCCCACGCAGGAAGGAAATATCGGTAAGTCTGGGAAGGATGGGTATAAATGCTTCAGGCTGCAAATAGCAGGATAGAGTATAAGACCTTACCGACAGGCTGAAACAATGTACCCATCGAATCATATTCCACAATAAGAGGTCTGAAGGAGGGCAGTTCTGGTTGGGGCCAGGAGTCTAACCATATCATGGAGGACCCAGGCTTTTTTTATATTCCCTTCTGCTGTTCTCAGCTTGCTAGCCTTTCACTCTTGGACTTTTGCAAAACCGTCACAAAATGGCCACCACATTAAAGGTAGAGGAAGGGAAAGGGCTGAAGCAGGAAGCGCTTTCCAGAAAGTTGGTGCACCCGTATCCTTCTGTGCCATTGGTCAGATCAAAGTTATGTGACCACCTCTAGCTGCAAGACATGCTGGGAGTGCAACTCCAGCCTGCCATAATCAGTGGAGTCCTGGGCCCAGGGCCACCCTGAACAAAATCAGATCTCTCAGCTAGCAAGAGCGGGCAGGATGGATGGTGAAGGGAAGACATCTGGTTGTGTCTGTCACAGTATCCAGCCATGACTGTGTGCCAGGAGTTAGACTAAGGGCTTTGCAGGAAGGCTGGGGAGACCAAGGCTCAGAGAAGCCCAGGACTGGTGGGTGGGGGGATGACTGTGGTTTGACTTAGATCTGTCTGTCTCCACGGTCTCTGCTCCCAACCTCCAGACCTTAGTTATGTGGCTACTGCAGCTCTGGAGGGGTGTGAAGGAGGCTGACCCCAACCCCTGGACACCTGCATACAGATAGCCCCAATGCTCCCTCTGAACCAAGCACACCAGGCCCTCAGCCTGGAGTCTGACTCCTGATTTCCTTGCCCAAGGGTTGCCTTCATCCACCCCATCATCTACTGACTGCTTGGCAGAGAGCATTTCTCTCTTAGTTTCCAGCAACGAGGTCATCTTGGGCAAAGCATTGACTCATTTTTAAAAGATCAGTTTCACGATAATAAGGAAAAAAGATGAATAGACAGCAATGGTAGATTTTTAAAAAAATAAGGTATGATTACTCTTTTTGAAATGTTTGTGTGTATAAGGTCTTGGGGGACAGTGCATATAACCATCCCATGCTGGGCAGGGGATTGGTAATAAAGTGGCTGTGGGCAGCTGAAGGGTCAGGCTGGGTACCTGGCTGCATCCCTCAGCCTGGAAATGCATGAGGATCCTACTAATGTGCAAGCTTTATTCAGATGGATCCATCCCAGCCTTGTAAATCAATGGAGACCAGCCAAAGATGATCTGGAAGCCACTGCATACAGGGAAACTGCTGTTGGGGGGTGGGGTGCCCCGGAAAGAAACACTTCCAGTCTTGGCATTTTGGAAGATATTGAACTGAGGTCTCTACCTGACTGTTATTTAAATAAACACAAAAGATGAAGGTAAGCAGTCCAGGGAGGATACTAGAAACAGTCAGCAAACAGAAGAGCTCAGCTGGGAGGGAGCTGCTCGGTGTTTGTGTCAAATCTATTTGCATCAGAATCCTGCAGGGCAGAAAGACCCAAATGCAGAGTGAGTATGCACAGCCATTTGCCAGTGTGAAGGTCAGGGAAGGAGCAGGGCTGTTCCGCCTCCCCTGGGGATGCGCAGAGGGCCCCACATCGCCTGGTGGCCAGTCTCTCCTCTGTGCATTCATTAAAGGGCCAGCTTGGTGGCCCCATGGCCAGAGAGTGACTGCACCACTTATGAGCCAGGTATCAAGCACGCACTGTTTGATCGACGTTGATGAACTGCTTAGGAGTCCTCTTACTCAGTGCAGGCTGTGTTTACAGAGCCTCCTAGCAGCCCCTCTGAGGATGGTCCCTGTCATTGTTCACAGTCTCTGGTTTGGTTTCTCCTGAAACTTGCCTATGGAGACCAGCAAGATTGGGTGGGAAGGACAGAGGCTTATCATTGGATCACAAAGCCCTTGTGTGGGAGACTTGTGTCACTTCGGCTAAGTTACTGTCTGCATGAGCTATAGTTTCCTCTTTGGGAAAATGGGTATAATTTTTCTCAGCGTTGTTGGGAACAGTAGAGGAAATTGTGGTTCCTTTTAGAGGTACGATTCTCTTCCCTTTGTCTGCTGGTAGGTTAGATTCTAATTTTATTGTGTGCTTGCCAGGAGACTACAGATCTAGAAAATAAACCCAGGGACCACGGATGCATCGTTTGCTGACTGTGGGATGACTATCAGGGGTTTAGGCCCTGCAAGAAGGGTGACGTTGTGACATGGAATTCCAGAGCATGAACTGCGTTGCCTTTCAATCCTCTTTCTATCATAATTAAGTAAAAAAGAGAATCTCAGTTTGGTGCTAATATGCCCTCAACACTTTCCCAACTCTTTCTAATCTCCCTTTAAACAAAGACAGGTTATAGAGACAGAAAATAGAATACTGGTTGCCAGGAGCTGAAAGGAGGGGGAATGAGGAGTTACTGTTTAATGCAGATGGAGTTTCAGTTTGGGAAGATGAAAGAAGCTCTAGAAATGAAGACTGATAATAGTGCTAATATGTACACAGGTGGTGGTAGTGGTAAAGAGATGTTAGAGATGTGGGTTTGATCCTTGGGTCAGGAAGATCCCCTGGAGGAGGGCATGGCAACCCACTCCAGTATTCTTGCCTGGAGAATCCCATGGACAGAGGAGCCTGGCGGGCTACAGTTCATGGGGTTGCAAAGAGTCAGACAGGAATGAAGTGATGTAGCACGCATGCACACAATACGTACACAATGTGGAGAGGACACAAAACTGCTGAAATACCTGGACGTGTAAAAATGGTAAATCTTACATTATGTGTATTTTACCATGACAAAAACAACCAAAAACAAGAACAGAGACAGCAGGCTTCAGGCACAGAGGTTGTGGTAGGTCATAGCATCAAAGTGGCCTTGAACAGCATTAGTATAAAATGTCACATTTACTGTTAAAGTTGCCTTTTTGTCGAGGCTAAAGAATACTGGCTTTCCATTTCCAAATAGCCACTGGATTCAAAGTTTTCTTTTGAAGCATACTTAACAAAGCTAGGAGAAATTGTAGGTAAGTAACGGCATATGCGGAGGGCAAAAATCACAAATCTGGAGCAGGAATGCTTGAAGTCGGGGCATCAGTGTATAGTTGCTTCAGTTGTGTCCGACTCTCTGTGACCCTATGGACCATAGTCTGCTGGGCTCCTCTGTCTCTAGGCAAGGATACTGGAGTGGGTTGCCATGCCCTCCTTCAGGGGATCTTCCTGACCCAGGGATTGAACCTGGGTCTCTTATGTCTCCTGTACTGGCAGGCAATTTCTGTACTGCTAGTGCCACCCGGGAAGCTCGGGGTATCAGTCCCAAATTCAGTGCTGGACCGAAGGCTGGTAGTGGAGCACAGGCTCCTGTGCACCCTCTCGTGCCCACACATCTCCTGATCCCCTTGAGTCTTTGTCTTGGGCTGTCTTGACTTTCCACTGCCCTTGTAAGCTGAGAAGGATGTAGGGTAGACTAGAAGTAGATGATGAGGCACCCTGGGTCTTTTTCTGTGCATTGACTTTTCAGAGATGTCACCTTTTAGGAGATCTCTGCCCCTCCCTCCCTCTGAATTTGCAGCGTTTAGAAGCAGTTGGTGGGTCCATGGATGCTCACCTAGTTGGGACCAAATTAATAAAGGTTTGATGGCTCAGCACCAGCCAGAATCTCACATCCAACCTAAATTCAACCCCAATACAACTTTCCTTCAGCTTCCACAAGCTTCTATGTCTTATTTTTCACATATGAGTGACTGTAAAATATGGGCCCTTTCTTGGTACCAGTGATCGGGGCCCCTGACTGTGGTGGGGCAGCAAGGGCTTGGGAGTCTAACTTGGCTGATGGTAGGGTGCTGGGGAATCCTTCGGAGACTGGGTGGTGTCGAGAGAAGACTCAGGGCCTCTGTCCCCACTAAGGAGGTTGAACTAAGCATCAAAACAGTATCTCCAGGCTGGGATATCAGCAATCTCTGGGACTTGATTACGTTTTGAAAGGCATAACTTGAAAAGGATTCATGAAGCAGAATTGGTAGGCCAAGGAGATCCGATTTCTGGTTAGACAGAGGTTCAACCCTGCAGAGGCTGGTGGTCGAGTAGGAGGTGGGTGCCCATCCTGCTGTTGGGTACTGGGGGCTGCTGCTGTTTAGTTGCTAAGTCATGGTTTGACTCTTTGTGACCCCCATGGACTGTAGCCCGCCAGGCTCCTCTGTCTGTGGAATTCTCCAGGCAAGAATCCTGGAGCGGGTTGACATGCCCTCCTCCAGGGGATCTTCCCGACCCTGGGATTGAGCCCTTGTCTCCTGCATTGGCAGGCAGATTCTGTACCACTGCATCACCAGGGAAGACTTGGGTTTATCCTAGTTCTGCCAGATCTGCTCCACATTGGACCCAGACATGTGCCGCCTCCCTGCTCCCTCTCCAGGGAAACCACAGATGCAACGGCACTGCTTCTATTTCACCCTGGTCTCGTGAAGGATCATGTTTTGGTGTTTTTCTCTGCCATGAAGTTTTGTCTCTGATTTTAATGTTTGGATCATGTTCCGGTCAGATTGGAAAGATCTGTCTGTTCATCTGCAGAAAGAACATCCTATTCCCACTGAAATCTAAGTAACGAGACCTGATGGTTTCCGAGAATCTTCCCCTTTCTCTTCCCTCCCTGCCACATGGAACCCCTAAAGGTTGCCAGAGTAGAGAGACCTGAAATTGCCTCCTTTCTCACAGGCCTGGCCCGCTTATACCAGTCAGGAGAAGCTAGTTTACAATGTCATAAGAAATAGCACCCGCCCTGTGTCACGTGTCATTGGCTTTAAGCCAAAGCTTATGACTCATTCATGGGGGTGTCCCAGGTGGCGCAGTGGTAAAGAATCTGCCTGCCAGTGAAGGAGACACAAGAGATGCCGGTTTGCTCTCTGGGTTGAGAAGATCCCTGGGAGAAGGAAATGGCAACCCATCCCAGTATTCTTGCCTGGAGAATTCATGGACAGAGGAGCCTGCTGGGCTACAGTCCATGGGACTGCAAAAAGTTGGACATGAGTGAGTGACTGAGCATGCATGCATGCACACATCCGCCCACTCACCCACCCACACACACATTACACACTCACACTTCATGTCTGACAGGGCTTGGTGTGGAAACTGGGGCTAGCGGAAGGGGGACTCTCCTCCATACGGTTTGTCACTCAGGGGCTCAGGCTGAGGGAAGGGCCCAATTGATGCCACAAGTATCTTTGCATGAAGCTTCCAGGGTTCTCTCTCACTGGGGGAAGTGGTGGCCGGAGAGTTGAGCTTGCTGGCATCTCATTGGCCATGACTAGTGTTGCTATTGTTCAGTCACTCGGTTGTGTCCGACTCTTAGCGACCCCATGGACTGCAGCACGCCACACCTCCCTTTCCTTCACCATCTCCCGGAGTTTGCTCAAACTCACGTCCACTGAGTCAGGGATGCATCACCGACTCAAAGGACTCAACGACTGGTGTTAGAGGTGCGGGATTACCATTCTTCCTGCGTCCCACAGCAGAAGAGGAGTAGATCCTGGTGACAGTGATGTCTGAGCCCCACTGAAGCCCCTGGGCTTTCGGACCTTTCTGCATGACCCTCCTCAAAGCCCAAGTGCTTCCTTCCTGCTTGGGACCCCCTCCCAACCTCTACCCCTGTGCACTTCTCAGTAGGGTCCTTTATTAAAAAAAAAAATTAATTGGAGACAATTGCTTTACAGTGTTGTGTTGGTTTATGCCATACTACAACATGAATTGTTCATAAGTATACATATGTCCCCTCCCTCTTGATGCTCCCTCGCAGCCCCAGCCTATCCCACCCCTCTCGGTCATCACAGAGCACCAGGTTGATCTCCCTGTGCTATACAGCAACTTCCCACTAGCTAGCCATTTTGCATGTGGTAATGTATATATTTCAATGCTCCTCTCTCTATTTGTCCCACCCTTTCCTTCCTGCACTGTGTCTCAGTGGAGCCCTTTTGGAAGAACTTGTCTTAGTCCGTCTCCAGACCTGGTGTAGTGCAGTGGTGATAAGCACAGATTCTAGAGCCAGACTTCTTGGGTTTGAATCTGAGCCCAAGGAAATAGTCTAACATTTCTGACCCTCACTTTCTCAAATAGAGACAAAAACAGTACCTGTCTCTGAGGCTTATTGTCAGTATTAAATTGTCCATGTGTGTAATATGCTTTGGAAGTTGCCTGGCACACAGTAAGCTCTCTGTAAGCTTTGTTTTAGTTCTGTTACCTATGGCACCAAATGCGTGCTATGAATCAGGCTACAAGAACTATCAGGAACATAAATTGCAGGCCAGCTTGGTGCTAGACTGGGGGTGTTGGGGTCAGCAAGGCATTGCCATCCAGCCAGGCTGCAGCTCTTTGCGATTCCTCACTCTCTGCCAACTTTCTTGCACTTTATGAAATGAAAATCCATGACCATGACAGGGATGTTTTCTCATTCTAGTGTACCTTCCAGACTCTAATGGGGCTTGGACCCAAAGCTAAGGGCAGAGCAGAAAGGAGCTTTGCCCCCTCAAGAGTTTCTGACTCTTCTGGAGATGTCCCCACAGAGCAGCCTGGTTCCTAGAGCCTGGGAATCAGGGATGAGCTTTGCATCCTTTCTCTGCCGCTAGCAGAGTGACTGTGGCCAAGTCAAGCTTCAGTTTCTTAATCTGTAACATAGGGATTGTATCTATCAATCAATGATATCATGCAACAACATGCTTATGGTTACAGTATCAATCGATGTTATCATGTAACAACATGCTTACAATCAGGTCTGGCTCAGAGTAAGTGCTCAGTAAGGCTCCTGTTATTTATTCATTGGCTGTGCTCAGTCTTCATTGCAGTGCCAGGTTTCTCTAGTTGCCGCACACAGGCTTTAGAGCAGGCAAGCTCAGTAGTTGGGGTGTGGGGGCTTTACTAGTTGCTTAGTGCGGACTTGTTTCCCGGTTTGTGGGACCTTAGTTCCCTGACCAGCAATTGAACTCATATCCCCCGCATTGCAAGGTGAATTCTCTTTCTTTTCTTGGAAGGCAGATTCTTAACCACTGGACCACCATGGAAGTGCCCCCCGCCCCCAACACCTTACTCTTATTAGTACTGAGGAGAGTGTAGGGAACCGGGGAAGAGAAAGCCAGAGAATTAAACAGGGGTGGGTTTATGAAAGCACTGTAATCATTTGGGGAATTCAAACTATCCCAAGGACAAGGGGCAGCCCTGGAGCTTTTAATCAAAGCATGACATCACTGGGTCTCCACTTTGGGAAGATTTCTCTGGCTTCCTTCTAGAGAGTGGATTAATGGGAACAGGATAGGGCAGAAAAGCATCCAGAGAGTGTTCTGGATTAGGGTAATATCAGTGGAGGATATCCAGAGAAAAATAGATTTATAATGTGTTAAGCAGACAGCATACTGTTACAAGCAAATTCTTACATAGCATTAACTATGCATCAGGGACTGTTCTAAGCATCTCACACTGTTTACTCATTTAATTTGCACAACCACTCTATGAGGTAGGTTCTCCTAGCATCATCACCATAACTTGGCCGGGTTCACACAGCTGGCTAGGAGTTGGAGATGGGATTTGAAACTAGGAGGTGTGATTCCAACGTCACCCTCTTAAAACTGAGCATCGATTTGGTAATTGATAGGATGTGGAGGAGTGTATCTGCTATCTGTGACTCCAATGATGCTGCATAACAAATGTACAAAACCCAGCCACCCAGACCAAGAACCACTCTGTGTGTGTGCCCTCCCGGGTCTCCGGGTTGGTGGAGGAGTGGTCTGCGGCTCTGAGTTCACTGGAGGGCTCACTCACTGGTCTGGGTTTATCTGTGGGCCTGAAGGCGGCTTTGCTGGGAGGGATTTTCTCAAGTCCGAGGTGTCTGGTGGACTCAGTACTGTCCCATGTTTCATCCTCCAAGAAGGTAGCCTAGGTGTGTTCTCATGGAAGAGCAGAAGGGCTGGGAGGGATTTGAAACATGAGAAGAGTGGATCGTTGCCACGTAGCCACATGTCAGCTCCCAGGGAAGCCCTGATGCAAGGGATGGGGAAATGGACTCCACCTCTTAAAGGACCAAGAGCAGGGGGACAGGAAAAGCCAGACACTTGGGCCATTTTGCTCAGAATTTTTGCTCAGGCAGCTAAGTGAACTTCATATGTTGCTGAGAGGAGCAGAAATAAGGGTAGTTTACAAGAGAAGGTGAGCAGAAATCCACTCGATTTCTGCCATTCAAGAACTCCATGGGAACCTACCTACTCTACAGAGATGGGGAAAGTGAAAGTGAAGTCGCTAAGTCGTGTCCGACTCTTGCGATCCCACGGACTATAGCCTACCAGGTTCCTCTGCCCATGGGATTTTCCAGACAAGAATACTGGAGTGGGTTGCCATTTCCTTCTTTGGGAAATCTTCCCGACTCAGGGATTGAACCCAGGTCCCCCACATTGTAGGCATACACTTTACCGTCTGAGCCACCAGGGAATCCAAAGATAGGAAATGGGATACATATTGTGGCTCGCTCTGATGAGTGAGTCTGAGGGCTGGAGATGTCCAGGGATGGGGGTTTCTTCCTCCCTCTTCAAGAGTGGATTATCAGCTGGGACGGATGATCGTGGCCTGAGATGGAACCCCTGTGGCTGGGAAGCAGCACCAAGGAGGGCAGGCTGTGTAACAGGCTCGCTCAGTGGACAACAAACTGCGTGGTGGTCAGACATCTTCCCTCCTTTCCTGACTACGCCATCCCCGATCCCTTCTTTCCTCCCTTGTGTGAGAGAGACATTGCAGCTTACTCACACTCTGCCCAGGATGGCTAAAAGGTCCCATTGACTGAAATCATCAATTCTTCATAACCCTCCAAAGTTTACCTCCACTGAGGTATATTTTCCATTAAGTTGTGGTCTCCAGGTGAAGTCCAACTCTACAACAAACATGTAGCCACAAGCCTCTTGCTGCTGGTTTATTATCCGTGCTGGCATCCCTGGGGTCTGGGGTGGTAAGGCCTGGCTCCATGCAGAGGCAAACAGTGGGAATTCTGCTTCTCCCTCCCGCACCTCCTCCCCTCTGCCTTGGGGAGACCTGCCTGCTAATTTATCTTGGAACATTTGGGCTTCCATGCTTTAATGGGTCTGTTTTCCAACTCTCTAAACAGATGAGTGAGTGTGAAAAAGAAGTCAACACAGAAACGTAAGCTTCCATCAGAAGACCTTGAAACAAAGTGAATAGCTGCCAGCATCAACCAAGCGAGAACATCCCCAGCATTATCTTTGTGAGGCCAATCCCACTTGCTGTCTTGGAGCCAGAAAACTCAGAACCGAGGCTGGGGTCATACAGAAATGAGAAGGTCATAGTTCCTCCAGTTATTGGCTGTGCAAACTCAGGCAGGGCTTCACTGGTGGCTCAGTGGTAAAGAATCCACCTGCCAATGCAGGAGACGTGGGTTTGATCCCTGGGTTGGGAAGATCCCCTGGAGGAGGGCATGGCAACCCACTCCAGTATTCTTGCCTGGAGAATCCCACGGACAGAGGAGGCCTGGTGCACTACAGTCCATGGGGTTGCAAAGAGTCAGACATGACTTAGTGATTGAACAACAACAACAAACCTCAGGGAGGTGACTGACTGCCACAATTGCTCCATCTGTAAAATGGGAATGCATAATGGTGCTTGTTCCATAGAACCACACTGCAGGTAACAGGAGATAATACATGGAAAGCATTCAGAATCATGCTTCACATGTAGTCAGCTCATACAGTTTCCATTCAAATGGTTATCAGTCAAGCTGAAATGGCTCTGTGACCTTGGACAGGTTACCTACATTTTTCATGCCACAGTTTCTTCATCTGTAAATGAAGGGACAATCATCCCTTGTGTTACAAGGGTAGTTTCATAAATCATAACTGAAAATTATAAAAACTTAGGGAAATGCTTAGGGCATTGGTTAGCACTTTAGCAGGTTTTCAATAAAATTAGTTTCCTTCCTTTCACTGAGGCTGGATCCAAACAAATGGTCAGTTAAAATAACAGTGTTGTTTCCTTAAGGGAAAACAAAGTTATTGAAGCATGACAAATCTAAAGTATACATCTCTCTCTCTTTTTTAGTTGCAATGATATTTACTATAGTGTTCTTTGAAATTAATTAATTTTTAATTGAAGAATAGTGGATTTAAAGTGAAAGTGAAAGTCACTCAGTCGTATCTGACTCTTTGCGACCCCATGGACTATACAGTCCGTGGAATACTTCAGGCCAGAATACTGGAAGGGGTAACCTTTCCCTTCTCCAGGGGATCTTCCCAACCCGGGGATTGAACCCAGGTCTCCCGCATTGCAGGCGGATTCTTTACCAGCTGAGCCACAGGGTAAGTCCGCAATATTATATTAGTTTCAGGTGTACAGCATAGTGATTCAATATTTTTATGGATAATTCTCCATTTAAAGTTATTACTAAATAGTGGCTGTATTTCCCTTTGCTGTACAATATATCCTCATTTATTTATTTTAGTTTTTTAATTTATAAAATTAAAAAATATAAAATTCATTTATTCCATTTTCTAATTTAAAGCAATTTGTTTATTTATTTATTTGACTGCACTGAATCTTAGTTGCAACACTCAACATCTTCTATCTTCCTTGCAGCCTGTGAGATCTTTAGTTATAACCTGTAAACAACTCTTAGTTGCAGCATGTGAGATCTAGTTCCTTGACTGGGAATCGACCCCCAGTCCCCTGCATTGGGAGCACGGAGTCTTAGCCATTGGACCACCAGGGCATTCCCACTTATTTATTTTATGCATAGTAGTTTGTATCCCTTAATCTTCTACTCTTTTCTTGTCCTCCTCCTTTCCCTCTCCTTACTGGTAACCACTAATCTGTTCCCTGTATCTGTGAGTCTGCTGCTGTTTTCTTACATATTCTCATTTGTTTATTTTTTAGATTCCACACATAAGTGATAACAGTATTTGTCTTTCTGTGACTTACTTCACTAAGCACAATACTCTCTAGGTCCATCCTGAAGTTGTTGTCGTTCAGTTGCTAAGTTGTGTCTAACTCTTGGTGACCTCATGGACAGCAGAAAGCCAGCCTCTGTCCTCCACTGTCTCCTGGAGTTTGCTCAGATTCATGCCCACCGAGTTTGTACTGTCCAACCATCTCATCCTCTGTCACCTCTTTCTCCTCCTGCCTTCAGTCTCCCTCAGCCTCAGAGACTTTTCCAGTGAGTGGGCTCTTCTCATCAGGTGGCCAAAGTATTGGAGCTTCAGCTTCAGCATCAGTCCTTCCAATGAACATTCAGGACTGATCTCCTTTAGAATGGACTGGTTTGATCTCCTTGTAGTCTAAGGGGCTCTCAAGAGTCTTCTCCAGCACACAAAAAATATATACCTCTTAAAGGTGAAATCCAATGAATTTTTGCAAATATATTCATGACTCAGATCAAGATAGAGAACATTTCCAGCACCTCTCAGGGCTCCACTGTGCCTCTTTTCTATCAATGCTCTCACCCTTAGAGACACCTGTTATCCTTATTTCTAATACTATAGATTAGTTTTGCCTGTTCCTGAACTTCATATCAGTGAGATAATAAAGTATGTATTCTTTTGTGGCTGGCATTTTCAGTTCAAGAGGGTGTCTTCAGATGCATCTATGTTATCTGTGGATATGTATGTATCCATCTGTGGACATATATGTTATTGTACATGTCCACTGGTATGCATTTGGGTCATATCCAACTTTAAGTTGTTTATGAATAAAGCTGCTGGGAACCTTCTCCTACTTGTCTTTTCATGGATATATGAACTTATTTTTGTTGGTGGATATCCAGGAATGGAGTTGCCAAGTCATAGCTAGGTGCACATCTACCTCAGAAGATCTCGCCAAACATTTCCAAAGTGAGCAGTTACTCACAGATTACTTTTTGACTTAAGAATCTTTTTAAGAGAAGGAATTAAGTTCAGAAGAGAGTTAATGCTGAATTTATTTCATTGAATTTTATTGAATTCCAATTTCCTCTTTCTTACACTACTTACAAGTTGCTGAGAATTGACAATCGTCCATAGAAACAGCTGTGATTATACCTAAATAAACTGCTGCAAAAATACTCACTGGAAATAAATGAAAATAATCTAAATGTCAATAGAGGGATGATTAATAAATCATAATATTCCCATATTACACCATTGCAAAATAATATGAAAAAAGTACTAGACTGGAGATGTACTAATTTTAGAGAGATTATAGGAGGCATATTGCAGAATATTATATAGAAGATGGATTTTATATGTCTCTTATACGTCAGGAAATGTTTTATGGTGGCCTTTTTGAAAATTGTTTTAAAAACTATCTCTGCCTATCATCTGTCTATCCATCTAGCACCCATCTCTCTCCATATATATCACTCCTATCTATCTATCTTCTATCCATCCATTGAAATTGGGCACAGAGTATGAAAAGGCAATTCACAGAAGAGGAAATAGAAAGGGCCAGTAAATATATGAGAGATGCTCAATTTCATTGGTAACCATGAAGTTCAATGAAAATAATCATGAAATATCAGTTCACACCCAGTCAATTAGCAAGAGTCTGATGACGGCAACATTGTGTTGGGGGTAGAGAATGTGGAGCAACACAAACTTTCATACACCAATGGCTATTGCAAGATCGTTCTCTGAAGTGATTCTATTAATTAATATTAATGGCAGGAATACAAATTAGGGCAGCCATTTTGCTGAGCCATTTGTGAATGTTCAGTAAGGAGGAAGATACTTACATCCAGACATTCCAGCTAGCTCTATACTGAAGAAACTTATGCCTATGTATTCAATACACAAGGAGATGGATACAAAAATGTTCACTGCAGCAATTTTCACAAAGTGAAAAATCAGAAACACCACTGGTATTTCTCTATGGGAGAACGGAGAATGTATAAATAAACTGTGGTACAAGGACACAGTAAAATATGATACTGGATTAAAAAAGAATAGAGCAGTATTACAGTGTAACTACACGGAGAATCTGCAAACAATGTAGGAGAATAACCACTCTGGAGATGGCTTCTGTACTATGATTCTATTTCCATAACGAGCAGCATTGAATAAAACAGTGTAATATGTTGTTTTATGACTAAAAATACACGAAGTGGAAGTATAACTGGGGTATCAAAATAATAATTTCCAGACAAAGGTTACCTCTGGAGAGGGAGGAAGGGAATGATATAAAGAAGAGACACAAGGACTTTCAATTTTGTCTGTAATGTTTTATTTCTTAAGATGGATGATGCGTTCTTGGATATTCATTACATTGATCTCTGAAATACTTAATATCAAAGTAAGATTTATCCATCCATCCATCTGGACAGTTCTATATCAAAATGTTAATGGTGGTTATGTCTGAGGAGTAAGATTATGGGGGAGAGTGTTTTTCATTTTCTACTTTATATATGTCTGTTGAATTTTTAAGTAGTATACATTGCTTGCAGAATCATTTTTAAAAGGAAGAAAAAGAGGAAATTGGTAACCTGTGCATGCTAGATGTGCTAATTCTCAGTTAAAGAAAGCATGTCTTTTCCTGACTACTCAGGGTAGAAACGAGGGGGGATGACCTACTAGAGTGGAGGTAATTCCTCCTGGAAGGGTCAGTGAGGTGGGTGGAAATAAAGACCTGTGATGCTGTGAGTGGGTGGGGTGGACTTGGGCTTTAAAGGAGCCCATACTCAGCAGGTAGACAGGAAGATGGGAGGGGTGGAGTGCAGGTGCTTGAAGCCTGAACTCCTCAGATCTTTCGCTCATTATCACACAGCGTCGGTCACAGCAGACCATTTTAGGACCTCCTGAAATGAAAACTCTTAAAAAGCAGAGACAGACCAATAAAATCCTTCTGGGTTATAGTCCGTTCACTTGGAGCCAAATGGATTGCTCGTTAATATCTTCCCCCATTTGCCTTATGACCAATTAGCAGCTATTAAGACCCAACTCATCCTGGCATGAAGTTTTTCCCTAGCAGTGGATGCCACTGCTGAGAGCCTCGGGACTCGGGGTGGATTTCCTGCTTCTCCCTCTGGTGTCCCAAAACTCACCCCCCAGATTAAGCCTGGGGGGAGTGTTGCGTTCCGGCCGCCAGCACTGCCTGACCCCGTCAGGGAACCCACAGGAAAGGCGTGGGCTGCTGTCTACCCAGATCTCCTGTCGGCTTCTTCCCCAGGCCCACCTTGAGATGGTGCAGGTTCTCTGACCCATAGGCAGGCTGCCTGCCGCAGAACCTGCAGCTGGGACTCAGATGCTGCTGTTTTCCCCTCCCTCTCTCCATCCCTCCCTTCCTCCCACTTTCCCTCTCTTCTTCCGTTTCCCCTCCTCCTTCCTTCTTTCCTTTCTTCCTTCCATCCTTCCTCCCTATCTCCTTCCCTCCCTCCCTCTCCCTTCCCTCTCTCCCTCCTTCCTCCCATCCCTCCTCCACCTTTATTTCTCCCTTCCTCCCTTTTTCCCTCCCTCCCTCTTCCTTCCCTCCTTCCCTCCCTTCCTCCCTCCCCCCCCCCCCCCCCCCGCTTCTTTCTTTTACATTCTGATAAAACAAGCAAGCAATGGCTGTGCCTGTGTATTGAGTGCTCAGATATTGAGTACCAGATGTCATGCTCAATGCAAGTGTATTTTCTCACGCATTCCTCACAATAACACCATGAGAATAATCATTTCTGTTTGACAGTCAGGGCCGTGGAGACACACAGAAAGAGGTTAAGTGACTTGTTCGAGGACCCATCATGGAAAAACTGGCAGAGCTGAGGTTGAGAGCTAAAAGTCTGTGCTTTTCGCTGTGAATCCGAGAAAAGTATGTTTTAATGACCTCAAGTTTCTTGAAATGTCAAGATAAGAGCGAGTATAAAATACACGCTCCCATCAAGGAGTTCTTGTCTTACTAAGATGGCAAGTGGAGAGGAAGTTTTATTCCTTCTGTGACTGTTTATTGAGCACCTGCTGTGTACCGTGTGTTGTTCGAGGTGCTGAGGATTTCGCAGGAAATCAAACTGACATCTCTCTGTTTCTGGCGGAGTTTACATTCTAAGGGGATGATGCAGAATAATGAAATAAAACTGTACAAACAAGAAACTGAGTCAGAGCCGCCTATGAGAAACATAGAGAAATAAAATTGGATGACACGATAGAGATGTAGGTAGGGTGGGCCTGGGGAGGTCTCTTCAGAATCTTGGATGTTGAGATGAGGTGACTATGGCAAGACCTTGGAGGAAGAGTATTATTCCTGTGAAAGGGCCAGGAAAGACAGAGACTAGGCTTTTTGTTGTTCAGTCACTAAGTTGTGTCTGACTCTGCGACCCGATGGACTGCAGAACACCAGGCCAGCCCCTTCTATCCTCCCCTGTCTCCAGGAATTTACTCAAACTCATGTCTACCAAGTCAGTGATGCTATCTAATCATCTCATCCTCTGCTGTTCCTTTCTCCTTTTGCCTTCAATCTTTCCCAGAATCTGGGTTCTTTTCTTTTTTTTTTTCCCAATGAGTTGGCTTTTTGCATCGAGTGGCCAAAGTACTGGAACTTCAGCTTCAGCCTCAGTCTTTCCAAAGAATATTCAGGATTGATTTCCTTTAGAATTGACTGCTTTGATCTTCCTGCAGTCTGAGGGACTCTCAAGAGTTCTCCAGCACCACAGTCTGAAAGCATCAGTTCTTTGGTGCTCAGCCTTCTTCATGGTCCAACTCTCACATCTGTACATGACTACTGGAAAAACCGTAACTCTGACTATACGGACCTTTGTCAGCAAAGTGATGTCTCTGCTTTTTAATACACTGTCTAGGTTTGTCAGCGCTTCCCTCCCAAGGAGCAAGCATTTCAGGTTTGAGAAACTAAAAGTCAGTGTTGTTGCACTGGAGTCAGGGAGGAGGAGATTTGTACCAGATGAAGTTGAAAGAAAGGCAGGGGCTGGACCTATATGGCCTGGTGGCTCATGCTGGTGAGTTTGGATTTTACTCCATTTGCAGTGGAAAGAAGTGAAAGGGTTTTAGGCAAGGGAATGACATGACTCTGATCTGACTTTTGCAAGATCCCTCTGGCTGCTGTATAGATAATAGCAATAGATCACCTCAAGATCCCTGAAGCCTGTGTGGGACGATAAGCAGGCTACTAGGGGTCAGGCTAGAGAATGCACTGGGTAATCTAGGAAGGCTGCCAGGAAGAGGAGGGCTGCAGCCAGAGTTTGGAAACCAGTGCTCTTCTTGGAGGGACATGAACTGGCAGGAGCATGGAGGCAGTCTAGCCATTGAACCTTTGGAAATAAATGGACACCAAGCCAGTGCTGAAACACAGGGTATGGGTTTCAAGTTCCTGGAGCAGCCATCTGCTGTAGGTCCAATACTGGGCACTTTGTGTCTCTTGTGGGGCAGATGTTTTTATCCTTTCCTGTATAGTAGATAGCTTTATCCTCATTTGTGCCAGGCATTTGATTTGCAGCAATCCAAAGAGGTAGGTGTCCCCTCCTGTTGGTGAAGGGTGGAGCTCTGGGGCCGGATGGTCTGGGCTCAAGTCCCAGTCCACCACCTGTGGGATCTTGGGCCAGTTCCTTAACTTCTGCAAGCCTCAGAGTTCTCATTTGTATTGTGGGCCTGTCAGTGAGAATGCTTTTGGCTGCAAATAAGAGCAAACACCGGGCTTCCCAGGTGACTCAGTGGGAAAGAATGTGCCTGTTAATGCAGGAGATGTGGGTTTGATCCCTGGATTGGGAAGATCCCCTGGAGGAGAAAACAGCAACCCACTCCAGTATTCTTGCCTGGAGAATCCATGGACAGAGGAACCTGGCAGGCTACAATCTATAGGGTCGCAAAGAGTTGGACATGCCTGAGCGACTGAACACACATGTACAAGAGCAAACACCAGCTTAAACAGTCAGGAGATTTATTCTCTCACATAACTGGAGGTGCCAGCCCTGTGTCAGCTGTGTCTTGGTGACATCTCTCTGTCTCTCTGCTCTGCCATCTCCAGATTAACTTTTTCCTCTAGTGGAGGCAGAATGGTTGCAGCAGTTTCTGATATCACATCCAGATGTGACAATGTCCAGGGGAAGAGGAGGAGCTGTTTCTTCCTAGGGCAAGGAAACTTTTCTCAGAAGACCCCATCTCCCATTCGTGCCTCGTTGTCTGAAATCAGGTCCCATGCTTATCCGTGATTCCATAGATAGCGTGAGGTATGAGATGGCCAAACCTGGTCTAGATTCAACACCTTAGGGGTGAGGTGGGGTGAACTGGGAGTTGTTGGGGTGGGGAGGGGAGGGTTTGGATGATGTCAAGTCAACCACTGCAACTACCATCAAAGAGTTGATATCCACACTTAAGTGTTTGGAACAGGGCTCAGTCCATGCTTAGTCATTCAGTCGAGTCCAACTCTTTGTGACTGCATGGACTACAACCCACCAGGCTTCTCTGTCCATGGATTTCTCCAGGCAAGAATACTGGAGTGGGTTGCTAATTCCTTCTCCAGGGCATCCTCCTGACCCAGGGGTTGAATCTGTGTTGCCTGTGTCTCTTGCATTGCAGGTGGATTCTTTACCCACTGAGCCATCAAGGTGCTCAATAAATCTTATTAATAGCTATGAGAGCGAAGGAGGAAAAGGAAGAGAAGAAGTTGAAAAAAGAAGATCTACCTCTCAACATCCTACTCCGTGGCTGTGACATTAAAGCCAGTGCTCTTTTGATTTCCTTGTGTAGCCTCTGTTCTGAGTTTTCACGAAAAGGGGTGGAGAGCTAAGGCAGACTTGGCCTGAGGATCGAGGACAGTTTGCCACCCAAGATGTTTGGTTCCCTGAGGGCAGAGTCTTGATGTCTCCAGGCGCTGCCCAGCAACTCCTCCCCTCCCCCCGACCCCACCCAATTCTCATACAGACCAAGCTGTTCCTTAGGCCTTGCTGTCATTCTCAGAATCCCAGCACCCAGCGCTGCGTGGAATCCCTGAGACTCCTTGATCCCTCACCACCCAGGTCAGGATGTCTGTTCTCAGCACCCTGCTGAGCTGACTTACTCAACCTTGAAGAATTTCTGGGCAATTCTGGGACAGCTTCCATGCAGTGAGCAAGTTTTCTGCTCTGCCCGGAGAAGAGCATGAGCTATGGGGCCTTGGGCAAATTATATCATCTCTTGGAGCCTCAGTTTTCTTATCAGTACAATGGGGTAATAAATGTCTTTTTTCCTAGGCTTGTTCTGAGCATGAAATGAAATCATGTGGGTGAAACACAGGGTCGAGCATGAAGTTTCTGACTGTGATTCATTTATTTCTATGCAGGTGAAATTTACATAAGAAAATTATGTAAATTTTATCTTTAAACTTCAGTGTCATGTAGTACATCAGAACGTTGCACATCCATCACCTCTATTTAGTTCCAAAACATTTTTTTATCACCTCATATCCATAAAGCAGTCACTCCTGAGTCCCTGCCCTGGCCTGATCCCTGACAACCATGAATATGCTTTTTGTCTCCAAGGATTTACCTGTGCTGGATAGTTCATGTAAGTGTAATCAAACAGTACGTGACCTTTGGTGTCCAGTTGCTTTCACTTAGAATTTATCTATGTTGTAGAGATTTATCTCTGTTGCAGCATTTGTAAGCCCTTCACTCCTTATTGAGACTGAATAATATTCCACTTATCCACTACATTAAGAAAATACTATTCATCCATCAATGACCTTTCAGTTGTTTTTCCCATTTGACTGTTGAATAATGCTCAATAATGGTCTTGTAGGTAGGTACCTGTGCTTGTGTAGATTCCCTCTTTTCAATTCTTTTTGTGCATTTACTTAAGAGTGGAATTGCTGGGTTATATGGTGATTCTGTGTTTCAAGTTTCCACCAGCCATGTAGAGTGGTTCCAACTTCTCACCAACACATGTTAATTTTCCATTGTTTTGATTATAGTCATCCTAGTGGGTGTGAAGTGGTATCTTATAATTTACTTTCAAGCAGTGACAGGGAGGGAGATGGATTTAGGGGTCTGAGTGGTTCACATTCCTGAGAAATGGCTTTGTAACGCTCCTCAGCCTAACCAGTGCTGCCTGTTCTTGAGTGTGTTCTACGCGTGCTCCCTGCGGAGATTCAGACTGGCAGGCGTGCCTCTCCAGATTCACGGCTCCTCCCTCACCCCACCAGAGCTGGGGCCTCTGAGGTTGGTGGGAACGTCCCCACCTCTGTCTGTCCTCCCTGATTCCTGAGTTGGGGGAAGGGTAGACTCTAGAGGCAATGGCACCCCACTCCAGTGCTCTTGCCTGGAAAATCCCATGGATGGAGGAGCCTGGTGGGCTGCCATCTATGGGGTCGCACAGAGTCGGACACCACTGAGTGGCTTCACTTTCACTTTTCACTTTCATGCATTGGAGAAGGACATGGCAACCCACTCCAGTGTTCTTGCCTGGAGAATCCCAAGGGCGGGGGAACCTGGTGGGCTGCCGTCTATGGGGTCGCACAGAGTCGGACACGACTGAAGTGACTTAGCAGCAGCAGTAGCAGACTCCAAAGGTGCTTCTTTCTTTCTGGTTGAGCGCGGGGTCTCCGTTGCTTTGTCCAGGCCTTTCTCTCGTTTGGGAGGGTGGGGCTACTCTCTAGTTGCGGTGTGCAGGCCTCTCACTTAGGTGACTTCTCTTGCTGTGGAACACTCTGGGCGCTCTAGGCACCCAGATTTTAGTAGCTGCAGCACGCGGGCTTGGTAGTCGTGGCTCGCGGGCTCTAGAATTTGGTCTCAGTAGCCGTGGCCCCTGGGGTTCGTTTCTCCATGGTCTGTGGGATCTTCCCAGACCTGGGATTGAACCCGTGTCCTCTGTATCGGCAGGCGGATTCTTGAGCGCTGCATCACCGGGGAAGTACTAAAGGTGCTTCTGGGAGAGAAACTGCGAGTCTCTCCTGCTCCTGCATTTCCGGCACCATGTTGCCCTCCCCAAGATGGCGGGTGGGGTGGAGCGCCGGGCAGAGCCGCCAGGGTTTCAGGTGGAAAGTTCCCGGGTCTCCTGTCAGCTGCGACTGGGTTCTGGCCTTGGGGAGTGAAGAGACCCTGGTGGGGCCTACTGCGGTCACCCTGACGGTCACCCTTCCAGTCAGCGTTCTCTCCTGCCTCAGTCTTTCTCAGAGCCCCAGGGAGGCGGCCCCTTCCCTTCAGGCCTTTCCCTGTGTTTTTGGGTCTCTGTCTGAGAACCAAGCCCAGCCCCGACCACCAACATGGGTCTGAGTCTGTGCCCAGCTTTTGGTCCCTGGACTGCTGTCTGTAAAAACGGAGGAACCTCTGTCTCGGTCACTGGACTCCTCTCCACTCTGGGTGGAGGCTGGCTGTGGATTTGGTGACCCTCAGCCCTTCCCCTTCGCCTCAGTTGTTGCTGCCATGCCCTTCGTGACCTGCAAGACCAGGTCTAGCTCAAACGGCTCCAAAGTGCCCAGGACACCTCCTTGGACTCTGAGCCGGGTGGACTGGAAAGTGGTGGCCCAGGAGAGGAGTGTTTGGACACCACAGACCTGTAGCGCTTTGAGACCACATCTCTGACCTTCTAGGTCCTTTGGACAAGGCAATGGCCATCAGATCCAGGTTTTCTGAAGCATACTGACGGGCATGAGCTCTAAGCCACCCGTCATTCCTTTTCATTGAGACACACCCCAGGACGCCTACCCAGTTCTGCTCCTCCTTCAACTCCTTTATTTAATTAATTAATTATTATTATTATTATTTGGTCCTGCCGTATGGCATATGGGATCTTCTGTCCCCAACCCGGGATTGAATCTGAGCCCCCTGCATCGGAAGTGTGTGGAGTCTTAACCACTGGGCCGCTAAGGAAGTCCATTCATCTCCTTTGTTAATAATCCTCTCCATCCTCCTTGTCATTCCAAGCAAGGCTCAAACCCTTCTGGAGCCTGAACTCCCGTGGGAGGTGAAATGGGTGAGGAAACGGGGGGTAGGGGCCCCTGGCACACACCTTGTTTCCAGATGTCTGGGACCATCTTGGCCCAGCTTCCTCCAGACCCCTCACTTGGGTGAGAGTTCATGAGAACCCTACTACTCTCTGCACTCCTCTCCTGGGAGACAGGATCTATTAGAATGAGGTCCTCACGTGCTGAGGTCGCAAACCGGCCTCATCTCTCTTTAGTCCCAGGTTATCTCTTTAAAAGCGACTATACTACCTCCCCCAACAACTTCATCAGTTTAAAAAGGTTTTTTTGGTCATTACAAGAGTCATGTTTTCTGGGAGATGGACAAGCTGAAACAACCAAACATTAAAACAGAGAAAAGTACCTATAATTCTGTCACCCAGCGTTAACCCTTTTCACATGATGGTAATGACAGCAAGGACTACGCCTTACTGAACATTTATTTGGTATCAGATATGCAGATGAATACTTTACGTAGATCACTTTATTTGACTGTCACAAGAGCTCAATGAAGTAGGGATTTTCTGCATTCTACAGACAAAGGTGCAGACTTAAAGAGAGGTTATATAACTTGCCCAAGGTCCCATAGCTCATAAGATGCAAACCCCAAACCTGTCTGTCTGCCTGCAAAGCACACCCATCTCTCAAACACTAGTCAAGTAAATATATTTATAGAAAACATTTTAATGGAATTAACTGTAGCTATTTCTCTGTAACCTGCTTCTGCTCCTTCATCTAACAACAGATAATTAATAGCTTCCCCAGGTCACTGTGTTGTCTTTTGCAATATTATTTTAAGTGGCTGTTTAGTATCTCATTGTAGGCATGTTCGAAGCTTTATTTAGCTAATTCCCTATTGTTGGGCATGCAGGTTGTTTCTCAAGTTTTTGTTTTTATAAACAACACTGCAAAGAACAGCCCTGTGCTTTTTTTTTTTTTTTAATTTGGCCGCAGTTCACTGTAGGTTTCTTACAGATAAATTCCCAGAGGGTGAGGTTGGGAGGGAGGGGGCATGGTTTTGTTTTTTAAATGTCTGTAACATCGTTGGATCAATTACATATAATTTGTGGATACAAGTTGTGCCATTCACCAAGAGAAGGTTGACACCTTTCCTGACTTGCTGAGATTTGCACAACCTGGAATTAGATGGGTTGTAAACAAGCCTTCTAATAACCCTAGATTATCTGTGGCTATTGTCAGGTCATGTAGAGGTGGTAATTTATTAAGCAGAGTTTTCAAATGCGTCCAAGTACCCCAGGGTGGAGTTGAGCGTGGGAGGGGCTCAGGGAGGAAGGGGTGGAGCTGCGGTATTTGGGGGGAGCTGGTAGGCAGCTGGTGGCCATTTGTCTTGTGGCTGGCTCACTCCACTACCCTTTCTGTCTGATGTCAAGCTGAAGAAACTTCCCGGGGAGGGAGCTGCCCCCCAGCTGCTAGGGGGAAGAGATGGAGCAGCAAGGGTGGAGGCCATCCAGGCATGTGGAGGTTAACAAGTCCTGCCCTGTTCCTACAAGGCGGTGGGTGCTGTTTCAACATGGTTATTATGCTGCTTTAGCAGCCAAGAAACACCAGCTGGTGATGGTGAGATGCCACAGAAGAATTTCTTCAGGGAAGTTATTCACCAGCTAAACACTTGCTCATTCCATGAAGACTGTGGAGAAGGGAAATTTTCTCAGTGCAGGAGGGACACCCTGCCTGCTGCTGTCCCCCCTCTCCCCCACCTCCCCTGTCCCTGTCCCCAAGACTCCCCTTACTGATCCGGTCACATTCTTTGGACATCACTTGTTTGATCACATTACTTGACTTCCAGGCCACCTGCTCCCTGAACAGAGTGGAGAGGCTGCGGAGTAGGGACTTAATGGGTACACACATCAGTTTAGCTGGAACAGAACCAGTTTGGACTTACCTCTGATTGTTCAGCTTCTCAGGTGGCTCAGCGGTAAAGAATCTGCCTGCCCATGCAGGAGATGCAAGAGACATGGGTTCAATCCCTGGGTCAGGAAGATCCCCGGGAGAAGGAAATGGAAACGCACTCCAGATTCTTGCCTGGAAAATCCTGTGGATAGAGGAGCCTGGTGGGCTACTGTCCATGGGGTCCCAAAGAGTCAGACATGACAGAGTGACTAAACACACACATGTACTGGTTGTTCCATGAGACGTATGGCCCAGTTTTCTGGATGGACAGGACAGGTGGGTACAAGGAGATAGTCTGACCAGTTGGACTTTCCTTCAAGTGGGGCCACAAACTTGAGTGCTGGGAGGAGACCTTCTCAGGTAGAGGTCCCTATGGTGGGTGACAGCCTATGGACTTTGGTGGGTGAGGACTGAACAAACAGAAGCCTGGTGAGGAGTGGTGAGGTAGGGTCCAGAAGGCAGGGCTGTTTCACCAATCTACAATTCTCCTAAGGGCACTAAGCTTCTGGGTCTTTCTAGACCACATATGTTTCCCTTATCTACCCATCCCACCTGCTTCTCCAGCCCAGCAGTGAGCATTTAGTCCTTTTTCAACAGTCAATGTAGTAAGACTTCTTTGGTGGTCCAGTGGTTAAGACTCAGCGTTTCCAATGTAGGGGACATAGGTTCGATCCCTGGTCTGGGAACTAAGATCCCACGTGCCTTGGCAAGGCCCAAAGATAAAGAAGTCAGTGTAGTATCATACCATTTATTGAGCAGTGAGTACGCATCAGGTGCCATCTTAAACGCTTCGTATGCATTGCTTGTTTAATTCTTCCAACAGCCTTGTGACATAGATACAGTTCTTTTCTCTATTACAGGCAGAGAAATACAGGCTGGGAGTTTGTCATTTGCCCCAGGTCACCAATCATAGAAGTTGCTACTGAAATCCAGGTTTGTTTGGCCCCAAAGTTTAGTCTCTTGACAGCAATGGGCTCACACGTCTCTCTGAGGTTTTTCCTCACTCAAGTCTCTGAGCACATAGTCGTGTCCTCAGGAAACCCTGAACGCCATTCGAGAGCCTCCATTGCGGTCATGTAACTGTTCTTTTTTTATGTCTCTCTACTCACCCTGCTGGAAGGGGTCAGGGATTGTGTGTGCTTCATGTCCATAGCCCAGGGTTTGGCGTGTGTAGATGTTTAATAAATATTTGAGGGAAGAAATGAGTCGTAAAATCATAATAACTCAGCTCAATGTCTGGGTATTTATAGGCTTTCTCCTCTGGAAGCTTCTTCTGGAATGTCCAGAGAATAGAGTAAATCCAAGACAGATAGAGTGATCCAGGCTAAATCCAAAATAGAGCAAAGCCAGGGCACACACAGACTCTCAGAAGGGGCGAAGTTTTCTTACCTCTTTGAACAACTCTTTTTGACAAATGTGTTTTTCCTTCTAAAATTTCCATCTTTTTTCTTTTTTTCCTTTAGCCATGGACTTTACTGTTTGAAGATTTGCAACTGTTATTCCACACACAAATCTTAATTTGTTAAAAAACTCTTAGGATCCACATCGCTAGGTCACTTCATGCTTTGCTGTGCGGTGCTTAGTCGCTTCAATTGTGTCCAACTCTGCAACCCCATGGACTTCACTCTCCATTTTATGCCACATTTCCATCAAGAAGTGTTTCCCCAAACCACAATCTGTCTGATTGTGTGTTGTTGTTCAGTTGCTAAGTTGTGTCTGACTCTTTGCGACCCATGGACTGTAGCCCACCAGCCTCCTCTGTCCATGGGATTTTCCAGGCAAGAATACTGGAGTGGGTTGCCATTTCCTTCTCCCGAGGATCTTCCCGACCCAAGGATCGAACCTGTGTCTCCTGTATGGCAGGGCATCTCCTGTATCACAAATGGATTCTTTACCGCCAAGCCATCAGGGGAAGCCCTTGTGGGGATGGGTCTTATTAACTGGCTTCCTGAAAAGCTGACCAGGCTGAGGACTCCCTGGCGTTTCTACCCCAGCTTTTGTGCATTAAAGAAAATTCTACCTGCTCACTTCTTTAACTACAGTGTGATTCACTTGAATAATTTTATAAAGAAATAACTGATGTTAAATCCCTGATGACTCTTCCATGCAGGTGTGCTGCCTCTGATGGGGGCAGAGGTTGTGACAAAATCACCTCCAGTGGCATTGGTGGCTGTCCCGTGTTCCTCTTCTCCTTCCTGAAATGACACAGTCAGGCCAAGCTGGTGGGTGACAGGGTGCCTCTGAGGCCTCCACCCCCGTGTCCTTCACAAGGACATGCCTGGTGTCCACCATGGCTGCTTTGTCAGGCAGTGAACTCAGGGCAGAGGAGGGTAGAGGGACACGCATTGGCTGCCAGCAGCCGGTCCTTGCCAGTGGAGGGTCTGCAAGATGCTGAAGGCTTTAGCATGAAGGACCAGACCTCTCCAGGAGGATTCACAGTCCGGGCTGATGCTGGAGGAGACAGGAAGTATAGTAAACGTGGGGGCCACTGCTTCTCCAGTTAAATGTTTGTTTTCTGTGGCAGTCAGGGCTGGGGATGGGTTTTGCTTTGTTTTTGGTTTTTTTTTTTTTGATGATTCACATATCATAAAATTCACCCCTTTAAACTATGCAACTTAGTAGGTTTTTTTTCACTAAGTTGTGAAACTATCACTACTGTCTAATTCCAGCAATCCCCAAAGAATTCTCATCGCCCCCAAAAGAAATCCCAAGCCTGTTAGCAGTCACTTTCTATTCTTTCCTCATCCCGGCCTCTGTCGACCATGAATCTACTTTCTGTCTTGATCGATCCGTCCAATCTCGGCATTTCATTTACGTAGAATCCTATGACTTCTGTGTCTGGCTTCTTTTACTCTGCACCATGGTTTCAAGGTTCATCCATGTCGTAGCGTGTATCCAGACTTCATGCCTTTCTATGACTGAATAAATATCTGTGGACATTTCGATTGTTTCCACTTCTTGGTCCTTAAAAATAATGCGGCTACTAACATTTGTGTAAAAGTTTCTGCATGACATATGTTTGCAATTCTCTTGCGTGAATTCCCTTCAGAGCAGAAGTTCTGGGTCAGAGGATAACTCTATCCTCAAACTTCTAAGTGATTTCCAGACTGTTTCTGAAGTGACAGCACCATTTTACATTCCCACCAGCAATGTGTGAGGATTCCAATTCCTCCGTGTTTTATGTCCATCTTTTTGATTAGAGTCATCCTCGAGGATGTGGCCTGCAGTGCTTAGTCGCTTAGTTGTGTCCGACTCTTTGTGGCCCCATGGACTGTAGCCCATCAGGGTCCTCTGTCCATAGGGATTCTCCAATCAAGAATACTGGAGTGGGTTGCCATGCCCTCCTCCAGGGGATCTTCCCAACCCAGGGATTGAACCCAGGTCTCCTGCATCACAGGCTGATTCTTTACTGTCTGAGCCACCGGGAAAGTACCGAGGATGTGGAGGGGATATGCACTAGGTGATCTTGTGATTAGCATGACCCAAGATGAATGGGCTTCCCTGGTAGCTCAGCTGGTAAAGAATCTGCCTGCAATGCAGGAGACCCTGGTTTGATTACTGGGTCGAGAAGATCTGCTGGAGAAGGGATAGGCTACCTACTCCAATATTCTTGGGCTTCTCTTGTGGTTCAGCTGGTAAAGAATCCACCTGCAATGCAGGAGACCTCAGTTTAATCCCTGGGTTGGGAAGATCCCCTGGAGAAGGGAAACGCTACCCACTCCAGTATTTTCGCAAAAAGTCGGACACGACTGAGCAACTTTCACCTTTCACTTTCAAGATGAATGGAAGGGGAAAAACTGAAGTACTGGGAGCATCTCAGGGTACATCCCTAGGAGGTTTGGGGACACGTCCCATCACAGATGAGGCAGGCAGCATGTGTGTTTACTTCTGTCTTATAGCCCCAGCACCTAGAATGAACTAGCTACCTAAAAGGCATTCAACAGTAAACTATGTGTTGAATATAGGAATGACTGAATTAAGGAATCAAAGCCCCAGTCATTGGGGACCCAGTGAGCATGGAAATGCTAGAAGATGGGCGCATGCGTGCGTGTCAAGTCACTTCAGTTGTGCCTGACGCTGTGCAATCCCGTGGACTGTAGCTTGCCAGGCTTCTCTGTCCATAGAATTATCCAGGCAAGAATACTGGAGTGGATTGCCATGCTCTCCTCCAGGGGAATCTTCCTGACTCAGGGATCGAACCTGCATCTCTGACGTCTCCTGCATTTCAGGCAGATTCTTTACCACTAGCGCCACCTGGGAAGCTGAGGAGATGAGTATATGCTATATATTCCAGAAGAGAACTACTCCTCCTAGAATCTTGTCCTCAGTCTTTTTCTTTTTTAGTAATGGAGAAAGACGTAGTTTTAACCTTTCTTGTAAACAAAGCAAAGAGGTTAGTAAGGAACGGGTGGGAAGGAACTGCAGCTTGCGCTGGAGAAGCAGTGGGCTGTGAAGTGTGGTTCAAAACAACCGCAAGGACAACATCCCCAGAGAGGCTTCGGCACCCACTGAACTGTTCCCCTGTTGCACCTGACTTCCCTAACCGGCCTTCCGTGGGAACGTTCAGCTTCAGATGTCTTCTCTGTTGTCTCCTTTCAGGTCTTTCTTTGCACAGGTAGCTGTGATTCTCGCATTCTGTGGCAAAGGAGAGGACAGCCACTTGGCCGCTGAGCCTCCTTCCAGCATGAGCTCACTGGCTCTTCCTGGGATGGTTATGTAGGTGTAGGAGGGGCAGCAGAGCCTACAGATGCTGTGTTTCTTGAAGCTTGGCACTGAGGAGGGGTAGGGTGCTAAACAGGCCACTTTCTGTGTGAACAGAAATGTTTCTGGCAGAACATTTAGTGCAATAATAATAATAACAGCTCTAGTTACAGAATATTTTATATATGCCAGATTCTGCCCAGAGTACTTCATATAATCTGGTGATGGCTATTGATTGTCTTCCTGGAGTAGACACTCCCTGCTTCCTCCTTATTCCTGTTAATAGAGGACCAGAGGATAAAGTGAGATAGGTACCTCATTCCTTTTCCCCAAATATTTGTCTTCCCAGCATCCTTTGTAGTTAGGATTGGTCACATGATCCAGTTCTGGCCAATAAGATGGAAGAAGTGCTGGGTGTTCTCTTTAAAAAAAAAAAGATGTGGGAATGGAAGTCCTCTATACTGAAGATTCTGCATTCAGGTCTTCTGCAGCCCCCTTGTGACTATAAGAAAGGGAAAGAAAGCCAACTAGATTGCTGAGCCATTGAGCTAACCCTGAAGATGACTACTCCTGACATCTTGTTATTCAAGAAAATATGTTCTTTGTTGAAGTCACAGTAAATGATATTTTCTGTTTCTTGATGCCAAAAACATAATAGGCAGATCTATTTTATCTGATTAATCCTCATAATCACTCCAAGTATCGTTCTTTACCCATTATAAATGAGAGAATTCATGTTCAGAGAGGATAAGTTACTCATCCAAGTTGACACAGCCAGAATAAATAGGTGAGTCAGAATCTAAATGTAGGTCTGTCTCCAAGCCCTTCTTATTTTCATTGTTGCAAACCTCTGTCCACTCTGGCCTCAGACAAGGTGAACAATGTCCAGACAGAGTTTTGGCAGAAAGGGATCTTCTTCACCCCCAAAATGTGCCCCGGGTCTCCTGGGTTGCTGGTTCATTCTTCCCTTGTGGTATCAGAGTCTTTGGGCTCCTCCACAAAGCAGGCCCCTGACCATCTGGTGGGAATGGCCAGTATACAGGAAGGCACACAGGGCTTAGAATAAATAAGCCTAGGCTCAAGTCCCAGCTTTGGCACTTATTAGCTGTGTGACCTTGGGTAGGTTCCCTGACCTCTGTGAGCCCTGATTCCTCATTTGTAAAGTGCATAAGAATTCACTTGGTCAGAAAAATCAGGTAGAGCTATCTTGAGCCAAAAGTGAAGACCAATGAGTAGATCTGGCTCTAGTCTTAGGGGTAGAGGTGTTCGTAGAAAGAGAAAACATAGCCCCATATTTCCAAATTCCACTGCCCAGCTTCATCACCCCCAGGTGTCTGCATTTCCTCCTCTACGCAGTGCACCATGAAAAATCATGCCTGTTTCCTGGGAATACCACTTATGGCTCTACAGCGAATGCTCGCGTTTCTGATTGGTTGGCATGGTCACATGACCATTCTGGGAGCCAGAGGATGGAGTTAGTTCCATCAGAACCTTCCTCTGAAAGTGGGATGGTTTGATCCCCATGGAAAGAGGAGGTCCTGTACCTAGAAGTAGGGAATAGATGAAGACAAAAATCCAAAAGATGCCTCCTCACACACTTAATAGAGCAGTTTTGAGCATTCAATGAGACAGATATACCTGTGCGAGTACCCAGCACGTCACTGACTCTAGTAGACAGTTGGTAATGGAGTTGGCCTCTTCCCAGGACTTGCCACTGCCCTCCCTGAGGCCCTTGGCCTGTCCCTTTGTGTGAGTGGGCACATTTGGGGGGGAACTAGCCCATTTCCACTATGCGGCCCCTATCCATCACCCCAGCCTTTGTCCCTGCACCCAACGTGACAATCACCCTGTTGCTTGAGATGAGATTCTAATCCTATTATTCATTCATCAACCAGCGGACAAGAACAGCCCTGGATCGAACACGGCCAAGGAGCCTGGGAGAAACCTTCTTCACTGCTGCGAAACTAGGCTTAACTCAGGCACAATAGGTGTGTAATTTAAGGTTTTGTTGAGCTGAAATCCAATCACATACTTGACTGGTGGATCACAGAGACTCCCAGGCTAAAAGAAAGAGATAATTCCACCTCACACAAACACTGGCATTCGGCTTTGACTTAATGACAAATGTGTGACCAACCTTACACTGTTTCTCCCTCGCCCCCCTCTCTCTGTCTCTTCTTTTTTTCAATGTATTTCCACCTCCTTCCCCTCTCCCCTCCATGTCGTCCCCTCCTCTGTACCATTCAGAGATGGGATGGGACTCGGCAGAGTCCTAGAGCTAGAAACAAAGGTAAATAAGCAGGAGGACACTTAGTGAATGGTGATCAGCCGATGGATGAACTCACACTTATTTTATTCACTTAACTGAATGGTTACATGGAGGTGAGAGATGGCTTTTGAGGATGGACTCAGTCTAATTCTTACTGGTCTTGGCCCTTCTCTTCCAGGAGTGGCTTCAAATGAGAAAGGGTAGCAGACAAGAGAGACTCACGGTCCTACTCCTGAACTGTCCCCTTTATTCATTCAGTGCTTTTTGTCTAGTGGGTATTACTCAGTGTGGGGTGGGGAAGTGTTGTAAGAAGAAATAGTGTATTTAGTTTTTGAGCCCTGTTAAGTGGTGGGAAAGATATTTATATTATAAGAGACAGTAGTATAAATGTGTTCACTTAACTTCATGAGTTCACGGAAATGTATTCACTCCACAAACATTTATTGAATGAGTACCACATGACCTGCACTCTGCTAGCACTGGCTGATGCTCTGGTGAAGAAACACATTAAACAAATAAACAACAAATAGCATGGAACTAGGAACGATGGAGAAGGCTACTTTGGAAGTGAAAGGGGTGCAGTGATGGCGAATTAAATGAGAGTCTTTTAGGGAAGACTTCTCAGGGGAAGGGACATTTGAGTTGAGAACTGAAAGATGAAAAAGTCATTTATTCTAAAATCTTGGGGAAGAGCTTTGGAGTTCATGGCCTGTGCTTAGATGGGAGATAGTAGGGTAAACCAGGGCTTCCCTGGTAGCTTAGCTGGTAAAGAATCTGTCTGCAATGCAGGATAACCTGGTTTGATTCCTGGGCTGGGAAGATCCCTTGGAGAAGGGATAGGCTACCCACTCCAGTATTCTTGGGCTTCTCTGGACGCTCAGATGGGAAAGAATCCACCTGCAATGTAGGAGACCTGGGTTCCGTCCCTGGATTGGGAAGATCCCCCAGAGGAGGCAACGGCAACCCACTCTAGTATTCTTGCCTGGAGAATTCCATGGACAGAGGGGCCTGGTGGGCTACAGTCCGTGGGGTCACAAAGAATTGGACACAACTGAACAACTATGCACAGCACAGGCTGAGCCAGAAGGCCTAGCTTCGAGCTCTGCCTGCCATTTATGTGTGCTATATATGGGAGCAAGTCATTTGCCTTTCTGAGTCTCTGCATTCCCCCACCCCCCCCACCCCCCCCCCCCCCCCCCCCCCCCCCCACTGTGCTAGGTCTTGGTTACTGAGAGCAGGCTTTCTCTGGATGTGGTGAGCAGGGGCCACTCTTCATCGCGGCACACAGGCTTCTCAGTGTGGTGACGTCTCTTGTTGCTGAGCCTGGGCTCTAGGCACACAGGCCTCAGTCGTGGTGGTGCACGGGCTTAGCTGCTCCACGCCAAGTGGAGTCCTCCTGGATCAGGGATTGAAACTGTGTCCTTTGCATTGGCAAGAAGATTCTCAAACACTGGACCACCAGGGAAGTCCCAAGTCCCTGCTTTTTAACATGTTCTGTGAACTTCACCAAGTCTCTGTGAGGCCCCATAGTGACCACAGTGGGGTCAAGAATGAAAAGTCATTCTTCTTTGCAGAATGTAACTGCAAGGAAAATGATTAAATTCGTGTTTCTTCATTGAATGGATATGCTGGGTATAAGGAGTGTTGTCTCCAGAAATGGACGTGACTAGGGACCAGTCTGTGGAATGGGTTTCAATTAAATTTTCTTTCTTGGAACTTCTGTATGTCAGCTCTTGGCTTGACTTTTCCAGAGAAATAGTTTCTACTGGGAGAGAGCTGAACTGAGCTTTCCAATGAGATTCTGGAGTAATTGAAGATGAACCTGACACTCATCATTCGTGCATTGGCCCAACAAGGGCTTGATTTTGTAGCCAACATTAATTTTACATCAACTAAGTGCCAGATACTCTGCCAAATACTTTGCTTATATTGTCTCATTTAATCTTTACCAGAGCCCTATTTTTCAGACAAGGAAGAGGTTATATGATTTATTGTAGGTTACACAATTACAACAGAGGCAGAGCTGAGATTTGAATGTTTCTAGTACTGTTAATTACTGTTGTGAACACTAGTAATGATAGCTTCCACTTATTAAATGCTCGCTATGTGTCAGGACTATGCTGTTCTGAGAAGTCAATTACTCTTCTAGATGTTGCCCCTCACATGGGTGCACATGCTGAGTCGTGTCCAACTCTCTGAAACCTCATAAATAGTAGCCTACCAGGCTCCTCTGTCCATGAAATTTTCCAGGCAAGAATACTGGAGTGGGTTACCAGTTCTTATTCAGGGGTTCTTCCTGCCCCAGGTATCAAATCCAGGTCTCTTGCATTGGCACGAAGATTCTTTACCACTCTGCCACCTGGAAAGCCCAGATGCTGTCCCTTAGTATATAATATTTCTTTCAGTTCAAGGTGCTTTTAGGACCATTTTGTCTTTGGTGTTTTTTCATTAAGACATGTCTAGGCATGGAGGCTGGTTTATTTTCTTTGCTTGGGATTCCTGAATCTGAGGGTTTATAGACTATTTCTGTCCCCACAAATATCCACATGTTGGAATCTAATACCTGATGTGATGATATTTGAAGGTGGGGTCTTTAGAGGGGACCCCATGGATTGTAGCCCGCCAGGCTCCTCTGTCTGTGGAATTCTCCAGGCAAGAATACTGGGAATACTTAATGAATGGGATTAGAATGTCTATGAAGGAGGTCCCAGAGAGCTCTCACTGTCTCTACCATGAGAGGACACAGCAAGAAGACTACCATCTATGAACTGGAAGTGAGCTCTTACCAGACACTCAGACTCTGTCAGCAACTTGATCTTGGACTTCCCAGCCTCCAGAACTGTGAATAATAATTGTTTATAAGGGGCTTTCCTGGTGGCTCAGATGGTAAAGAATCTGCCTACAATGCAGGAGACCTGGTTTGATCCCTGGGTTGGGAAGATCCCCTGGAGAAGGAAATGGCAACCCACTCCAATATTCTTGCCTGAAGAATTCCATGGACAGAGGAGCCTGGCAGGCTACAATTCATGGGGTCACAAAGAGTCAGACATGACTGAGCAACTGATACTTCACTTCACTTCAGTGTATCGAGTTGATAGTATTCTGTTATGGCAGCCTGAACAGAGTAAGACATGAGGATTAGTGACTTCCCTCAATTCTGGATTTTTCTCAATTATTTGAATATTGCCTCCCCTCTAATTTTTTATCTTCTCTTTCTGCAATGTAGGCTAGAACTTTCCCTTTGATTGTTCCTACTTTTTATCCTCTCTTCCAAAATTTCCACCTCTATTTCTCTCTGTGCTACAGTCTAATTCCTTCAGACCTGTCATCCAGTTCACTAATTTTCCTTCCGCTGTATCTAATTGATTTAAATCATCCATTTCCTTTTAAAAACTGAAGTATAACATATAGATAGAAGTGCAGAAATCATAGGTTTACAGCTTGGTGAGTTTTCACAAAGTGGATGTACATCCATAACCACCACCCAGGTGAACAATCAGAACCTGACCAGCACCCTAGAAGCTCCCTCCCTCCCTTCCCGTCACCATCCACCTTCTTCTCCACAGAAACCATTCTTTGAGACCCACCACCACAGATGGTTTTGGCTATTTTCAACCGTCCCTAAATGGAATAACACAGTATTTACCATTCAGTCAGCAGTACATTTTTGGTGTTTGTCAGTGTAGCTGTATGTGTATTATCCACTTCTAAAAGTTTTGTTTAGTTCTAAAAAACACAGCATGCTGGGTTTTATGTTCTTCTTCTGTTTGTTCACGTATCTGCAGACTTTGTGAGTCTTATTCTCATGGTGATTTGCTTCCTTGTGATTTAGTTTGTGGTCATGTTCTCTTGGCTTTTTACCTGTGGGAATGTTTTCAGGCTGGGCCTTACTTAGAGCTGCTGCTGCTGCTGCTAAGTCGCTTCAGTCGTGTCCGACTCCGTATGACCCCATAGACGGCAGCCCACCAGGTTCCTCCATCCCTGGGATTCTCCAGGCAAGAATACTGGAGTGGGCTGCCATTTAATTTCCATTTGCTTCTGCCAAGCTTCCTGATTAGTTACCAAACATGGGACTACTTTAAACAAAATAGTGGGCTTAGGGCTTTTTGTGCCAATATGTAGATACTGTTAGTGGATTTGGATTCCAAACCCACGTGAGGTTTATGACTAAGAGCTTGCAGGGGAGACTGATAAAAGCCCCAGGGGATGGTGGGTTGCTGTTAACAACTTTATTGAAATATGGGGTGATATTTTTCATCCTAACTCACTCACTGAGGGATTCATCTTCCTGGGATCCCCATTCTTAACAGCTGCCTTACTTAGGTCTTAAGCCTGGGCTTCACTACTCCCTACATCAGAGATCCTTTAAAGCAGAGGTCTAGGTCCACCAGATGCTGGTGGCTGCTCCTCGGGCAAGCAGGCGTTCAGGCTTACTCATCCCCTGCTTTGGAGCATCTCATTATTTCTGGCCTCCAAGGATTTCAGTCGTTTTTCTTGCTAGCTCAGTCATACATTTAAAAAACGTAATCTTAAAAAATTTTTTATCCAACTTTTTTTTGTGTGTGTGTGAATGTGTATTATGTTGCAAGAAGTTTTCTCTGCCATGATGCTGGACCAGGTAAGCAAGTTCTTTATGTGCAGTATCTCTTTTAGACTTAAGAACACCACCTTGAGATAAGTCACAGAAGTATTCCCATTTTACAGATGAGGAAACTGAGACTCAGAGAAAATAAATAACAAGTCCAATGTTGCTCAACTAGTACATGGCAGAGACAGGATTCAAACCCAGGTCCATGTGACTCTATTGGCTTTCTCTATAACAACTACACTTGCTGAAGTCAGTGATGACTTAGGGTTTACTCTGGGTCTCTCCCCCAGTAGGGCAATCCCATCATTAAGAGGAGCTGGTCTATTGCCAAGGGTGATGCCCTCAGTGCCAATCGACTGCCAAGCTTTGGCTCCAGCATCCAGGAGGAACACACAATGAAACATCCAGGCTTCTTTGGAAGTGGGGGTGGCCACACAGCAAAGTGACATTTGCTGATTTGAGCATCTTCAGATATTATAAATGCTCCAGTTCAGACCTGAAAGTTTCCCAGGGGAGAAAACTTGGCTGATAGAACATTTCAGGCAATTAAGTTATTACAAAGGAAGGTTCTTTGAGGATAGCTTCAACACTAGGCTTCCAGAGTCACACAGGGAACATTCTCATGGTGGACCTCCTATCTTCTGAGAGTCTTATGTTCATCTTTTCTCCAGCCTCATCTGGTCTGTGGGTCCCAGGGTGCAGCCCCCTCTAGCCTCCTCCTAGCCTGGGATCTGGACTCCTGGGCTCCAGTCTTGATGGATAGGGGTAGTAGCAGTATCTGGGGCACCTTCATCTCTTCTGCATCTGTCTTGGCTGCTTCAGAAGACCATGCCAGCCTTTTGGTCCTCTGAGATGCTGCTTTCTCCTGCAAAGGGAGGTTGTTTGCATGTCAGTTGCAAGAGTTGGAAGCTGCAAAGAGTTGGAAGCACAGAAACAAATTCCTGTTGAGCATTTGCTGTGTGCCAAGCACTTGTTTCACAGTAGTGAGTGGGCTTTATTTTATTTTGATACACTTTTTCTGTTTTTGACAGCCATCACCACCTACTTGTATTTTACATCGCTTTGTTACTCTATTTAGAGAGTTACACAGGAAGGGCAGTGTAGCCTGGTGGGTCACAGCACCTCTGGAGTCAGAGGTGACTCGGCTCAAGTCTCAGCTTTATTGTTTTCTTCATGTGTGACTGAGTCCATCTGGGTCTCAGTTTTCCCATCTGCAAAATGGGGCTAAGAATAGTAGCTACCTCAGATAACTGGAGTGCGGCAGCCTCTGGGAGGTCACCTCTAGTCAGTTACCATACTTGCCAAAGGCTGAGTGTCTCATGGCTTGTAAGGGGGACAGTCCCCAGGATTGAAGCCCCAAGGAACACCCAAAACCAGTGAGGCATGGGAACTGGTGCAAATAGCCCAGCTTCTTGGTCTACAGTGGGACCATCTTGTGGTATCTTCTATATCATCTCTCACAGGATGCCCAGCAAGGATGAGCCCCGGTTGCCCACACTGGTAACTGTCCCATGAATACACTCTTTATATACTTTCCTCCCTTCATCCTCTCACTTCCCCACCCCTCATAGTGCTTCCTGGGGTCACCTTCCGAATAAAGGTGGGCACCCAATCTTTCCCTGTAAGCTTTGTTCCCAAAGCACATCAGCTGGGAGATGCTCTGTGCTCAGTTGGAATTCTCTTGCTTGAGAATAGCAGGTTCCTGGGCTGATTGGAGGAAAGGATGGGGTAGTGGATCACATCACTTACGGTTTTCATTTTTTATTGCTTTTTTATTTTTAAAAATGTGTTTTATTGTGGTAAAAGTCACATGATATAAAACATACTGTTTTAACCATATTTAACTGTACATTTCAGTGGCATGAAGTATATTCACTTTGCTGTGCAACTCTCACCATCATCCATCTCCCATATTTTTCAAAACTCTGTCCCCATTAAACACTAACTCCCCGCCTCTCCTCCTCACTTCCCCACCCCTCTGTCCATCTACCAATGTACTTTCTGAATCTGTGAACTTGACTATTCTAGGTACCTTGTGTAAGTGGAATCAAACAGCATTTGTCTGCACCTAATGTATATTGGAATGCACTTTTAAGATTAATTTAACACATGTCCTACAAACAGATACGGCAACCCACTTCAATATTCTTGCCTGGGGAATCCCATAGCCTGGTGGGCTACAGTCCAAAAAATCACATAGAGTTGGACACGAATGAAGTGACTTAGCATACACACACAAACAAATCACAACTTCTTTTTTCCCCTCTTGTGTTATAAGTAGGTTCTCATTCACTTACAGTTTTAAAATAGCAGGATCATTGGTCTGGTGACATTCTCGTACATGCCACGATGAAACTGCCAGCTGAGGGGCACTGTGGTCTTGACCCACACATCCTCTTCTGTGAAAAGGGGGGGAAGTTAACCTTTTTTTCTGCTGAAACATGACAACCTGCAAGATGCATGCCAGTGCCCCCACATGGCAGGCTTTGGCAAGTGTGAGCATGAGGGGTGGGAGTCCCTTTGCTTCCCATCCACGCGGACATCTACATTAGGGAGTGTGGCTCTACAACTTTACCCTGAAATAGATGAGGTGCCCTGAACTCAGTGAGCTGTGGTCAGGACTTCCGGCTACTGCTCTGGGGCTGGGCAGCTGGGTCTGGGAGCAGAGTGACCTTGTCCTTTCCTCTGTCATTTGCCACCAGCTAATTTTTACCACAACAATCCTGAGAAGTGGGTGTTCTTTCTCATCCCATTTTACGGAGGAGGAAGCTGAGGCTCAGAGAGGGAATGTAACTTGCTGCAGTGCACCCTGGTGGTAAGTGGAGAGCTCTGATTTGAAGCCAGGATTGGTCTGACAGCAAAGGAGGAGATGAGAGTCATGGGGTGGGGCTTGCCTGACATGGATGTACGGACGGGGCCTCCTGGTGGAAGCACCTCTGTATCCAGTTCCTTGGAGAGGCCGTTGCAGAGGCGGGGTGTCTTAGGAGCATGGGGGCAGTGATAGGCTGGGGATCTCAGAGAATGATGAGGCAGGAAAGCCAACAGAGGGGATCGTTGTGCCCTCATTCTGAGAAGGTACTCTCTTCCAAGCTGGGAGAAGGGAAAGAAAGGCCGCGTCTGAAGGGCCTCACAGCCTGCAGGACTCTGTCCCCAGCTGCGTGAGGCTGTGTGAGAACCTGGGATTTACTGTGCTCCGGCCAATCAAGGAGGTGCTGTTGCGGGGAAAAAGCACCAAGTCTAATGGGCACCCTGCCTCCTGCCATGCGGGGGTCACGTGGCCTGTGGGGGAGCCTGAGAGAATCAATCACCCAGGACCCATCACATCGGAACCTGGTTCCTGGGAGGCAGGTCTTTACAACTGAGTCTTCCACGTGGGCAGAGACAATGCTGCCACTTCCTACGAAATCGGAAATATATCAGAGGTGTGACATTTCACTGTGGACTCTTCATCTTCATCATTATCACCACCGTCCAACTAATGTTCTTTGGGCATCTGCTCTGCACCAGATGCCACTCTTTGCCTTTATCATTTTATTTTTTAAAAAACAATTTTATTTATTTATTTTTTTTAATTTTTGGTTGTGCTGGGTCTTCGCTGCTATGTGGGGTTTTCTCTAGTTGTGGCAAGCGGGGGTACTCTTCGTTGTGGTGCAGGGGCTTCTCATTGTGGTGGCTTCTCTCATTGCAGAGCATGGACTCTAGGGTGTGTGGGCTTCAGTAGTTGCGGCTCCTGGACTGCGGAGCACTGGTTCAATAGCTGTGGTGTACGGGCTTTGTTGCTCCGTGACATGTGGATCTTCCTGGGTCAGGGATGGAACCCATGTGTCCTGCATTGGCAGGTGGATTTCTACACCACTGAGCCATCAGGGAAACCCCTATCATTTCATTTTAAAGCCTGTAATTTCCCAGTGAGGTTAGCTGGGACTGCTGGCGATTTAGCACCTAAGTGAGAAAAAAGATGCTCTTCTTTCCCAGGAGGCTGTGGTTCAGCCATATTCCTGGCTGCCAAGTGGATGGGGGCTGAATTTCAGCCCCCATTTGCCCCCTTCACTGGGCATCTTTGCCCAGTCTGCAGACTGCCTACTGTAATGACCTGAATATTAGCTATCAAAACCCCATTTTACAGATGAAGAAACAAAAATAAGGAGGGACCGGCCCAAAGTGATAGTCAGTAATTGGCCGAGTCAGGATTCCAACCTGCCCGAGTCCCAAGGCACTGGGATTTGTACCACACCACAATTTAGAACCACTCCATTTAATAAGAACTCTTGGGTGTGTTGGTAGGGGAGAGAGGTGTCCTTTTATTAGTAGTAGTAGTTTAGTTGCTAAGTCGTGTCTGACTCTTGTGACCCCACAGACTGTAGTCTGCCAGGCTCCCCTGTCTGTGGAATTCTCCAGGCAAGAATACTGGAGTGGGTTGCCATTTACTTCTTCAGGGGCTCTTCCCCACCCAGGAATCGAACCCGGGTCTCCTGAATCGCAGGCAGATTCTTTACCAACTGAGCAACATTAAAACCTTGTAATTGCCAGACTTGTGTAAAAAAGAAGATAATTTGCTACAGTTTTAAAGTCATCAGTGGATGGGGGAGGGAAAAAAAAAAACAACCCAGACTTGTAAATACTCTTAGCTGCTCTCCAACTCTGTTGAATTTAACTGATGTTTTCGGTGTTGACTTCCCCAGCTATCAGCTTAACTATATAAATCCAGTTGACGTGTCTTTATTCAGATAAAACTCTAATACTGCAAGTGTAGCAAATTAGATGCAAATGCCCCTTTTTTATTTTAAGTATACTTAAAGCTGCCTTTCCAATGCAAATTTCATAGGAAATCTCAACCAGTTAGGACAGACATTTTAGCTGTCAGCAGGCAAATGCTTTCATTTTGGTCTTAGGCAAGGGAGCTGCCTGCTTTTTTTCTTTTTGCCCCTGCAGACTGAGATAATTAAAACTACAGAGAAATAGTTTTAAATATACATGATACACACAGTTCCTTAAATTATGGGATAATGCATAAATTCACCCATTACCATATTTGATAGTGGTCTCAATGACCAAAGTTATGGGGTGGTGGTGGGGGGTGGGTGATATAATTTTCCCTAACTACTTGCTTCTCTTGTCAATAAGCCTCACAGCTCCTATCACTTCACCTGGTGTCCTACGGAGCCCTGGTAATGGTTCAAAACGAGGTGGTGAACACACTCATTAAAAAGCAACCGCTATGGGTTTTTTTTTTTTTTTTTTAAGAAATAAAAATGTTAATGGTAACTTTTTTTCCTTTTTTTTTTCCCCCAGCAGTTCTCAGTCTCTTTGGAATACATATCCATTTCGGCTTTGATTTGTTGAGCTCCCTGAATGAGTTTATCCAAACAATGTGAATTTACTCAGATCTCTCTCAAATCCCACATCTCTTGTGGTTGATAAAGCTGACTTTAGCTAAGAAGGGCTGGATCAGTGTGATTTGAAATTCACATTGAAAATGATAAGGGCTTTGCTGGAAATAATAAGCACAGTCAAACGCCGTCAGGAGGAAACAGTCGGGCATGCAGGGAGAAATTTGGTAAGGCTGTGCCCCGCCCTCCCCACTTCTCTTTCCAGAATCAAGGTAGAGGATGGAGGGGAAAGGTGAATGGGGCTTTGCTTAGATACACACCTCAGCTCAGCAGATGATGGGGGTGATAATTCCAAAGAGCTTAGGGCATTAGCTTATTCTTTATGATTGAAAAATGGCAGCCATCCCTCGATGAGTGATAGACACTCCATGGGCATTGGGGGTGGTGGCGAGTTTTGCCGGCATAGTGCCTGACACGGGCTGGAAGGCAACACCCACATTCCTCTCTTTCTTCCTCCTCCTCCGCCTTCTATCTCTCTCCCTCCCTCTCTCGCTCCCTTCCTCTCTCCTCTGTTCCTTTCTGAGCACCTAATACATGCCTGGCCCTGGGCTACATGTTTTCGCATTTCCTCCTCTCATTTCTTCCTAGCGACCCTAGGAGGCAGCATGATGATTATACCCATTTTACAGATGGTGTCTTCAAGATGTGACCTTGTGGCAGTCCAGTAGTTAAGACTCTGAGCTTCCACGGCAGGGAGCCTGGATTCGATCCCTGGGTCAGGGATCCCCGGTCGGGGAAGTAAGATCCTGCGGGAGGTGGTGGTTTAGTCGCTAAGTCGTGTCCAATTCTTACGACCCCGTGGATCCTGCAAGGTGCAGCCAAAAAAGAAAAAAATGTGACCTTGGGAAGCCATGGAGGACACCTGTCCTGGGATGGAGAGCACGTGGGTCCTGTGTATCACAGATGAACCTTCATCCTCTTTCCAACTTCGGCTGCTAGGTTGAGAAGAACACCCTAAAGAAATGATGCTTTGGAACCCGGTTGCCGAGACACTCTAAGATGTTCTGTTCCTGGAGCATGTTAACCAGTGAAAGTGACTGATGGGGAGGGGTGGGGGCGGGGAGCATGGGCAGAGGCCGGTGTTCTGGGGGCCAGAGTGGGTTTTTTTTTTTTTTCTCAGTGAGTGAGATCTGAGTAGATGGGAGGGCTTCTCAGACTTGGCACTATTGACATCTGTGGGGCTGAGTGGTTCTGTTGCTGGGGCAGGGGGTGAGTGATAAAGGGTGGGACTATCCTGAACAGTCTGGGATGTTCAGCATCCTGTCTGGTCCCTATATCACAGACATCAGTGGTGCCTTGCCCCTGGCTGTGACATTACCACACATCCCTTGAAAGTGGGGGATCGGGAATCATCCCAGGAGAGAACCACTGGTGTAGACTTGAATCCTTCAAAGCCCAGATTCCTCCTTTTCCTTAAAAGGCAGGTTGCATGTAGGTTCCATCCCCACCTCTCCTTTTTCCTTTGTCTCTGAAGACCATGCTTTCACACGCCCTCCTCAGCAGCTGAGCAACCTTCCTTGGAAATAGATGGCTCAGAGGAGCTTTGCCACTGAAACCTTATTTCTAATTATAGTAATTGCTCCCCCTTGTCTGCACCATCAGGGCACTGGGATCAGACCCTGGGCTGCTCTTCAATGCCTTGATCTATACAATTCCAGTTTGGCCTCAATGAATGACTTTTCTGACTGCTTCTGCCTTGCCTATGTGTGTCTGTGCGTGGGTGTACATGCGCTCACATGTGTGTTGATGGGGGGTGGGCACGGTGGCCAGGCTAGGGCGGGGTGGGGAATTCATCCTTCGAAGTCCTTGTCCCTGAGCTGCGTCTCAGACCAGGACGCTCCCTCTGCAGAATCCATTTCCACTTTCCCAGCTCAGAGCTGACCTCCCCTCCCCTCCTCTCAGGGCTCATCTCCCGTCTTCCTTTCTTAGCCTGGACCACCTCTTCTAACCCTGAGACTCAGTATGTCCTAACCCAAGCCACTAATAACCACTGATCACTGAAGGGCAGTTTAAATTCTATTTAGACTTTAAAAAAAAAGAAAGAAAAGCAAACTTCAAAGGCTGTTTCCTGCAAGCTGAGCCGAAACCTAGTCCAGCCATTATCAACAGAAGCCGGATCGATATTTCAGCACCATCCCCTGGCTGGGTTTTCGAGGAACTTTTATTATTATTGCGGTTAAGCTGTTCTCAAGTGGAGCATCATTTATAAAACAAACGGATCCCTTCCAAATAGGTTATTTTCCTGGTTAATGACCGATCGTCTGCCCTGGGGTCTGTCTGTGTGGAGATTCCAGATGGGAACAGGCACTACCAGCCCAATTATCTTTATTAAGTGTTTTCCTCCCCCTTTTTGAAAAATGAAATGGCAGCTAGCTCAAATATCTCCTTCCCCTCACTCTCACCCCTGTGCCATTTCCTGCATTTGCCTCATTATGGACAAGTATGTCCTTTAAGACACGGAGAGTAATGAGGCGGTTTTATGAGACTAATACATTTTAAATTTTACCACTGGAGCTAGCATCTTTAATTGTACAATTATACATTCATTTAGCACACGCTCTTGCTCTCTTTCTCTCTTTTGCTTTAAAAGATAACAAACCACAGGTGACTAAAAGTGTGTGAAAAGGCAGAATTTATGTCATTCTTTAGGGTTCAAAATCATGCAAGAATAGAAATTATTTTTCTCCTGAATTTTCTGAAGCAAAAATTAGTGACTGTTGCAGAGAGAAGGGTTAAAAAATTTTTTTTTTTTAGTAATACAGGAGAAGGTTAGATTATACGGATGGAAAACTTCTATTTTTCTGTCCCTCATTTCGACATAGAGTATAGCTAGAAAGCACTTTGAAAGTTAGATGTTCTGTGGTCCAGCAGCTGCAGCTGGTGAGAGAAAGAAGAGAGAGAGAGAGCAAACCCCATGTAGCCTGTCTTTAACAAAAGCCCCCTACATTCCCCACCTGACAGGACTTTATCGGCTAGTAATAAATAAGGCTGAATTATTGATGATGAGAACTGCTAATATTATTATGACCTCAATTAAGTGCTTTTTTCAGACACATTAGTAACAAAGGGTCTCCCCTCTCTCAGTTGCTGTTTTTTCTCCCCCAGGCCCCACTTTACATTAAAATCTAATTGATCAAACCTATTTGCCATTCGCACAAGAGCGATCACCATAATGGGTCATCTATCAGCACAAGCTCCTCATCAGGGTATTAACACCTTTTGTTGCTGGCCCCAGTTCTGCACCAGCCGAGAGGATCAGAAAGCCAGGGCCTCCGATCTGGAAGGATCGTGCGTGCGTGAGGTCTGACTTGTGGTACCCTTTAATTGCCCTCTTTAACACCCTCGCAGAACACATAAGATGCTCTCGATTCCAAGGAAGTCCCACCAGGCAGCTGTGGAGTAACAAGGTGGCACCCGCCTTATCGGAACAGAAGGTGCTGGGGGTTGGGTCTTCCCCACCTCCACTCCTCTGCTCAGGGCCTCCCCATCATTGGCTCCTCCTCTTGGCCTTCATCTGGACTACTTCAGGAAGTCCCCATGTCCTGTCTTTAAGGAGTCGGGAACTTGGTGGTGGACGTAAAGATGTGGCAAGTGTGCAGGCAAACATTTCTCAAAATTGGTGCTGGGTTCAAATGGAGATAGGTCCCCACTGATGAGAGCTGTTCCATGGCCTACTGGCCCATGGTCACCCACGGAAGGTCGGTGGATGACCCGTGAGACCCTGAAGTGAAAGTCGCTCAGTCCTGTCCTACTCTTTGCAACCCCATGAACCACAGCCTGCCAGGCCCCTCTGTCCATGGAATTCTCCAGGCAAGAATACTGGAGTGGGCTGCCATTTCCTTCTCCATGAGGATCTTCCCGACACAGGGATTGAATCCAAGTCTCCTGCATTGCAGGCACACTCTACCATCTGAGCCACCAGGGAAGAGCGTAAGCCCCTGAATTCCGTGCAAAGTTGTGTTTACAGGTATATTTCTGGGAGAGGGCTATAGTCTGATTCTTTGTGACCCCATGGACTGTGGCCCGCCAGGCTCCTCTGTCCATGGGGATTCTCCAGGCAAGAATACCGGAGTGGTTGCCATGCCCTCCTCTAAGATAGCTTCCTCTAGATTCCCAAATTTGTCCATGACCCCAAAGTGGGTTTGAAGTGTCTTCGCAGGAGCTCCTTAGATGGGAGAGGTTTTCTATGAGTCTTGCCCTCACGCAGGGTCTTGGGTCTCTGGTTTTGGGGTCACAGGGGAGCACTGACATGACCTTTACTCCTGGTGTACTGTGTGATGAGGGGTTAAACTCAGTCTCTCCCCTCTCTCTCTGTCTCTGAGCCTCTGTCTTCTCTGCTGATTTGGTTGGGAGAAAAAACTCCAGCCTCTTGTTTTTCATAATGACTGTGAGAATGGGCTTTCTAAATTAATCTCACCCATGCAGTGCCTCCCACTGGGTGTTGGAAGATACAAGGAAATAGGAAGTGCCCTGTGTTAGCTGGGTTGCTGTTTTTTTGAGAGGTGAGAGCTTCCAATCTGACATGACAGGAGCTCTCTTCGGGCGACACGAGAAAGCCTGGAGCCGGATTCAAGGCCATTTCGGCTCACACAGCTCCACCAGCCCACATGAAACTCACGTCATCATTTTTTTTTTTCCTGATTATAAATGAATACATTCAGAAATCAGTCAGAAGGGAATTCAAACCTCCTCCAAGCTAACATTTTGGCTTATCTCAATTTTCATTTTTTTTCTATGCAAATAACTGTAAGAAGAGTTCTATGAGGAATTTTTTTCTTGGTTTTGTTTTTCAAGAATTAAACTAGATACATGGTCTCTTAATTTTCTTATTTACTTGGCAATATATCGTGAAAACATCTAATAAATATTGTTCAGCATCATCATTCCCAGTGGAATAAATCTGCATAGTGTTTAATTGAATGGATTTACCAAAAGCTATTTACCAGTCCCCTCTCACTAGATGCTTAGACGTTTGTTTCCAACACCTAAATGTCTATCATACACGCGTCTGTTATAAACAGTGCTGCGGTTAGTGTCCTTCTCTGAATGTTATTCACTTACTCAATTATGTTCTTAAGATGCACTAATAAAAGTAGAATTTCTGAATTAACGGGTGTGTGTTAAATTTAAAAAAATTACAGTACAGATTAAGGTTTAGGACAGATCATCAATGCAAATTTTAAGGTGTCGGCACAGGGCACTTCTGTCTGGAGGTTGTCTTAGGTAAAGACCCTTGGAAAGGAGGAGAGTTGAGATTCTTAAGGCTGATTTGGGGAGTTTTCTCTCTGTAAGTGTGAGTCTGGAACAGCTAGGATGATTAAGCTTCGTTTTCCTGCTTGGTGGCGGCAGTGGTAGGGCCGAATCTTCGGGTTCTTCTAGAGATGTTTTTATCAAATACACAGCCCCTGCTCCAAGCAAGCCAGTTCTCTGTCAGTAAAGAGGCTGTGTGGGGCTGGCAGCTGTGAGGTGACGTCCCAGCTCGCCCCCTCACCCCAGAGCTCTGTCCTGACTCCCCTGGACCCTGTGCCAGGCGGCCAGGTGGGGGTCTGCCCCCCCACCGCTCCTCGGGAGAATGGGGGCTGGGCAGGGGGCTTCAGGGTCATGAGGCATTTCACCAAGAAGCAGAGGACATCATTTAGCACTGCCTTGTGGCTTCTCAGCCTGTGTTGTCTTAATTCAAGTTGTCATTCATAGACCAGTAGCAAACTAAAATCAATAAGTGGTGAAAATGGGCTTTAAAGGCAAACTAAAGTCACAGAGGAGGAGGAACACAGCATCTGTTGCCTCAGTGGGTTCTATTTTCTCTTCTGACTTAGGATGGCTGAATCTGGGACCTGTATTGTTGTTGTTGTTGTTAAAGGGAAGGGGAGAAAATGAGTGAATTTCCCTTTTAAAGATAAACAGGACAGGAGGGGGCAAGTCATCATTTGATTGGATCACAGAGAAAAATGAAAATGATGGTGTTTGTCCTCTGACTCCTGTGCTACTTCCTGAAACTCTATGCCCCTCTCTGGGCCACAGTCTTCTCAACTGGAAAATGGAGTCAGACAAGGTACGGCAATTTTCGGCCCTTTTTTGTGGTGAGAAACCACAGCAGATGTGCCAAGGGGTGCATCACAATGTAAAAGTCGGTGGGGGGGGTGGTGGCATTTGGGGCTATGGTCCCAATCTCTGCAAAAAATTTCATCTGAAATTTAGAATTTCACAGCAGAGACAAAGTTTAGGGGAGAAAAAAGTCACTGGAAAAGAGGGTTTCCAAATTTCCTTCCACTTATCAGGGGCTACCGAGATCTTCTGCATGCCTACAAGTTACTACTGAAACCTCAACTTGGACTAACCCTACCTTCTTCCCGTGACGAGGGTGGAACCAGCATGAATAGAGAGACTGCCAGGCACAGGTGGGTGATGCACTCTGGTTCTGTATTGCTGGAGACAGTGATGGCCTCTGTCACTAACGGGGGATCTCAGACTGGTTCCTCTCCATCTCTGCGTGTCATGGGCTTGGTTGTCAGAGATGGAAGAAGAGGAGGCATGTGTTGAACCAGGAATAATTCAAACCACGAGACAATAGCAAAAGCACAGCAACATTGTTTTAGTGGCAACAGAACTCTGTCATCCAATCTCAGTGACAAATGAGGCAATAGTTCCTTGGGCTTCTTTTGAAGAAATCAGAGCTTCTGCAGATTGGCACCAAGAAGGTGGCCTGGAGGGGGAGTGGTGAAGGGCGGAACAGGGTTTCAGCAAAAACCATCCACCCCCAGCCATTGATGCTCCCCAATGCCACTGTAGGCAGGTCCCCTAGCGCCCTCTTCCAGTGGCTCGGTCACCACGCACATTTAGAAATTCTGGGGTCTCCGAGTGCTACACAGATTTGCCCAGTGCAAATACAGAAAACCAATAAGGGTTGAAAAGGTGGAGGTGGGGGAAAATCATAGACAAGAGAGGTGGCAGAAATAGAAATATGAGGTTACCTGTACTTAGAATGTACAAAATAAGTCAACGCATTGGGAAACCTTTCTAAGAAATTGAGCTCTAAAAACTTGACTGGAGCTATAGGGCTGATTTGACTTGGAGTTGGTTTTAGGAAGCAAGAAGTTACTTATCCGTCTGGGGAAACTGAACCCTGGAGTTCTGACGAGTGTGGAAGGGCAGCCCAGGTCAGGCAGGGAGCGTGTGTCAGTTACCTCCACATCCAGGGCTGTCATGCATACTTGATTGCTGAGAAGGGTGGACCAGGCAGTGCAGAGAAAAAGCCGTAGTGTGCATACACACTGGCCTTCTAGAAATCTAGTGTCTCAGGGTGATCCAGACACAATTGTGGTTCTGCTTTTTTTCAAGCTGTTCCTACATGTCTGCTGTGTGTGCTCAGTCACTTCAGTTGTGTCTCTATGGACTGTAGCCCGCCAGGCTCCTCTGTCCATGGGATTTCCCAGGCAAGAATACTGGAGTGGGTTGCCATGCCCTCCTCTAGGGAATCTTCCTGACCCAGGGACTGAACCTGCATCTCCTGCACTGGCAGGTGGATTCTTTACCACTAGCGCCACCAAGGAAGCCCCACAGGTCTGCTAGATTAGGTCTTATTAAAAGGAGTACTTGTCACACACTCATGGTAATAGATTCTAACATTTACTGAGCACTTGCCCTGTGCCACATATCCTTTGAAGTCGTTGACATGTGTGAGTGGATTCAATCCCTTCAGCAACCCATTTCACAGATGAGGACACTGAGGCTCAAAGAGGTGAAAACAGCAGAGCCAGGATTTGGTGGACTCTGGGAGGTTTGAGGGTGGGTATGCAAACATGAGACCATTTGTCTTTAAGGCCGCGGACTTCTAGGTATAAAGGAAGTGAAAGAGAAGCCTTTGACGCTTGATCATGGCCATTTTCAGCACCCCCCTTTCTGGGAGGACCTCAAGAAGCACACCCGAGAGCAGATTATAGCTGAGACTTTGGGCACACGGACCTGATTCAGTGCTCTGTGGCTGGGCTGCCTGGCAACTCCCAGGCTGCGGGGAAGACAAGGAAAATTCTAGATGGCTGAGTTATCTGCTGCAGGCTTTCTCACCTTTCTAAAGAGAGAGGCCACGCTCCTCACAGGAGAGCACAGCTCTGTGCTGTTGGCATCCTCGGAGTCAGGGCCTCGCCCCCCTGAGACATCTCCCACCTGATCGGCCTGCTGGTGATGGGAAGACAAAGAGGACCCGCCCTGTGCCCTTCCGCTTCCCGAGGCCAAGCCTTCACTCCCCACACACGCCCGTGGGGAGAACCTGGGGGCTCTGCTGCACACATGGGCTGCCGGGCTCAGTTTCCAAGGTGGCCATGACGATGGCTGTTAGCCCATCGGGAAGGTGCAGAGCTCTTGCTGTGTAATCCTTAATTTTTTTGAGTTGTGGAGCCCTATTATTTTATGTGACAGTCTCTTCCTTTCCCCTACCGTGACGGAATGTTCTGTGGCGTATGTTATGATCTTTAATTAAAGGGAACTTAATTTGCTTTGGAGGCATCCTTTGTTCATTGGAGACACCCTAGGGTGTTTTAAAACCAGGTTTGGAATCATTGCCATTGAAGCCTGGAGTCTAGTTGGCCTCGCTGCTACGGCCGGAGGCCGGTTGCCTGGATGGAAGGGGGTGTCTGTCCTCCCCACTCTCACCCCGCCCTGCGCTTCAGTGTAGAAACTGGAGCTTCTCCAGATCCTCTCCACTGGCCCTGGGTTTTTTTTTTTTTTTTTTTTTTTTTAATGCCCACCTTCCAAAGAACACAGACCCTGCAGCCCGGTGACTAGACCATGGGGCAAAATTACATTTGAGGAGGGGACGGACCATTTAGATGACAAATGGGCTTCAAGACACTGTCAGAAAGTCCGGGCGGGGGAAGACTATTAACGGTCACACGGAGGCAGCCGCATCTGTGATGCCAGAGCCGGTCGTGGGTCCCCACTGCTGTGTTTACCGCTCCTTAATGCGGTATTGTTTACTCACAATTAAACCCTTTACCATTAATTTAACTTTCAGATGCTGAAATTGGTCACACAGCCTCGAGTCTCCAGGCCCGGACAGATGTGTTCTATACACTTGTTTAAACACGGCGCTCATTAGGAGGTAATGCATGTATAGCAAGTTGATTACACCACAAAGCAGGGCGCTTTATCACGGGGGCCTCTCTGGAGGCCGCGGGAGGGGCCTTCAGCTGCCGCTGTCATTCTAACCCCCGCCTCCCTGACCCCCACCTCGGACGCTGAGTGACGGCTCGGCCCTCCGCCTGCTCGGAAGTCCACCGCTTCCCGTCAGAGCGCCGCCGAGCTGCCTGGGAGGAGGTATTAATTGTTGTCAGCCTCCATTTCACACCCCAGATAACAAACGGGAGCCACCCTGGCAGTGTTTAAGGAAGATAAACAAGTTGCCCGAGCCCCTGCAATTAAACACGCTTGCATATTTCACTGAGATGTTTTCTGGAAAGAAAGCAGGGCCACCCTAAACAGAGAACACAGATGCCCACATAGTGGGCATCAGAAAAAGCTCCCCCAAGCCCCCCACTAGTTTGCTGTGTGTCTCAGTAAACTGTATGTCTCCATCCCGAGCAAAATGAACATCTGAATTAAGCCTAAGGTAAATCTCCTTTATTTCCTGTCTCTCAGGAGAAAAGTAGCATGGTGCAGTGGTTTAAGGAAAGGATGCTGGAGCCGGTCTGTACAGTGCTGTGCTCAGTTGCTGCAGTCGCGTCTGACTCTTTCTGACCTATGGACTGTAGTCCACCAGTCTCCTCTGTCCACGGATTCTCCAGGCAAGAATACTGGAGTGGGTTGCCATGCCCTCCTCCAGGGGATCTTCTCCCAGGAATCGAACCCATATCTCCATTGTCTCCTGCCTTGTAGACAGGTTCTATAACCACTGAGCTACCTGGGAAGCCCCGGAATCAATCTGCCTGTGTGTGAATTCCAGATCCACTTTTCTCAGTGGTGTGTTGTGTGACTTTGCCTCAGTAGCTTTGGCGGTGGGGGTGGGGGGGGCTCAGCTTCCTCATTTGTAAAATGGGTATAACAATAATAATACATACCTCCCATTTTAAGAGGAGTAAAGGAGGCTTAAGTTTGTGGCACCATGCCTGACCTGTGGGAAAAAGGTGTGGAGATGGTAGTTATCCCTAGAAGTCAAGTTAGTGGAGTTCATTTTTAAGGTATAAAAATGCTTAGCAGTAGATGGTTAGAAGCAAGAAATTTACGTTACTCCTAAACTGAGAACTGTGATACTGGTATTTGTTTTCTAGGGCTCTTTTCCTCACGGTTCTGAGAAGGTGGGATGGGATGAACTCAAAAGAGAAGCTGTTGGTGGTCTTTTGCTCAGGGTAGATATAGCAGAACCGGGAAGTGGACAGATTGCCTTCTAGATATTTCCACCCCAATCTCTGCAGAGTGCCACCTTCTGGATATTTCCATCCCAGTCTCTGTCAAGGTGAATCTGCCTAATATCCCCGTTTGCTTTTCTAGCCTTCCTCCTCCCCCCCTCCTTCCTCCCCCTTCCCCCCTTCCCCCCTCCCTTCTTAACCTTGGCTAACGCTGTGTAGCCTTACATTCACCAGCCCACAGTAGCTTGCCCTTTATTTCCTGCCCTGAGACGCCCACCTGCTGTTCGGACCCCGATGTTTAAACTTGGAGGAGAAACTGAGGCAGCTAGAGGGGAAGTCTCTGCTGCTCTGGCCCCGCCTTTCTGTCCTCGTTGTGCAGGTCCAAACTGCCGCCTCCCTGTTGTCATGGGACCTTTGGATGTGCTGTTACCTTTGTCTCAACCACCTCTACTCACACCAGCATCCCAGCTCTGGTTATCACTCAGCCTCTTCCAGCCCACCAGATTGGAGTAGATCTCTGTTTTGAGGCCCTCTTTTTTCCTTTGTAGTAGCTCTCAAAATATTCATGATTTGAGTAGGTTTCTATCTTCCAGCGAAGACGGGCTGTATCTGTCTCATTCACCATGTAACCCCAACCCCTAGGACACTCCTTGTAGATGCTCAAAAGATGTTTGTTACACTATAGTGAGGCTTCCCTGGTGGCTTGGCAGTGAAGAATCCACCTGCAATGCAGGAGACGCAGGAGATGCAGGTTCAATCCCTGGGTCTGGAAGATCCCCTGGAGGAGGGCATGGCAACCCACTCCAGTATTCTTGCCTGGAGAATCCCATGGACAGAGGAGCCTGGAGTCCATGGGGTCTCAAAGAGACATGACTGAAGCAACTGAGTGTGCACGCATACTATAGTGAACCACTAGGATGAATCAGATCATTTTCCTTAGGGCTCTGGAGAGAGGGAGAGTCCTTATTATTGCTCATGGCTCTTTAGTCTAGTCTTTTCTTTCTATGACTTGGTGAGGCTGACCTGCTCCTTTCTCTCCATTTCATTGTTGGAGAAGGAGGGATGGAAGGGTTAAAGTGGACGTCCATCGATCAGTTAGGTGCTTCCGGTGCCTCTTCCCAGGGCACACAAGTCATCACTTTTTCCTTCAGCCTTGCTGACACCACCAACTGCTGGAGAACCCGCAATGATTTGTCTTCGGACAATGCAAAGGATGTGGCTCTGTCTTGTGGGTACATTTTAAGGAGGAGAGACCTCCACTTATGTGTCTGCACAGCTGCTTCCTGTGGGCTTTGTGGCTGCTGTGTGCTGCCTTCTCATCTGATCGCGTTACCCTTAATAACCATCGCCCTGGCAGGAGAGGGGTGCCGAATTCAGCATCCTGCGTGCATGTGTGTGTAATGTGCCTGGCAAGAGACCCCAGTGAGGCATTCAGCACACCACTCCCCCAAGAACCAGCTTTCAGCTTCTTCAAATACATTTATATTCCCACTCAGACCTTTGGGATCAACATTTCTGACCCTTTTGCAAAAAGCCAAAACACCTTTAGGAAAAAAAAATAATAATAGGAGAGGGAGGTAAAATTCCCTGAGCCTTCATTTCCCTTCATGGTTGAACTTCGATGACTCAAGTCATTTGCAGTCAATCTATTTCGCTGACTTGTCCTGCCGACTGCCAGGGGGTCAACATTTCTGGATTTGCCCCTTCCGGGGGCAGCATGTGGTCCCAGCTGGTTGTGGTGGGAATGGGGGCAGGGGAGGTGTGGAAGCTAGGTCGGGGGCTCTTCTCTGTTTTGCTGAGATGATTCTTCTAGGGGAAGTGCTTTTGTTTGCTGTTTGCCTGCATTGGTGGGATTAGCTCTGATTACATATTAATAACTTACAGCACCATCTAGTAATTAGATGTTATCTTCCAGATGTTTAAAAGAAACCTTTAATATTTTAAGCTCCTTGGAGGTCTCTCGGCACTTTATTAAAATGGATGGAATTTAAAAGGGGAGTTGGTGGTGTAGCTTTTTCTGGATTCTTGGGCTGGTCGAAGGCCCCAGAGCCCAGGGTACCCGTGAAAGGACCCCAAGCATTTATTGCAGGGGCCCCTGTATGGGAACAATCGGGGCAGCCACCCATTGAACGTGTGGTGGAGGGAATGGCATGGCACTTCTGGCCCCTGTCAACTGGCTAGAGCAGCTCATTGATTTCTTTGAACCACTTGAGTGAATCTCTCAGAAGTTCCCCCCTTCTCTGAATCCCACACAATCGCCTGTTCTCTCTTTATTAGGCGCTTTGAGGGACAGACTGGTCTACACCTGCCTTTGAAGGGGCCCCCATCATGGTTTTAATGACCTCCATCCGTCAAAGGAAAAGTTCAGAGTTCATTCTTTTGTCCAAGTCCTGGCAACTGAGGAGTCCAGGGCGCTGGCTGGTCCGGCCTCCTTAAATCACCCACCCCCGCAAACTTTCCCTGTGACCCCGCTCATGTCAAAACAGCGAGCTGGCCGCTCTGGCCATTGTCATCGGAATAAGGGCTAAGTGATGCTGCTTGGTCATTACGTGTGCCCTGATTGGCAATCAGGGTACAATAGGGGGTCATTAAAGGCCATAAAACTGCCATGGCTCTGAAAAGGGGATTTTGAATGGAGCCAGAGGGCTCTGGGAGCTGCCTTTGCTGTGGGCCTTCAAGGAGAGGGAATGTGGGCTGATCTGGGAGGGGAAAAGTCAGCAAGGTCTGGATTAAGAAGTTTCTCCCCTGTGACACCAGAGAAAACCATACTCCTGATGCCATCTTCCCTGAAAGCACATTATTCCATACTCAGAAAGGATGAGCTCGGAGCAACCATCCAGATAATGCTGCAGGAAATGAAGCCTAGAGGGATGACTTTATATATGGAGGCAAAAGTTTTTCATAAATCTATAAGCGCTTGTTGAATTAAAGAGTCAGCATACAGGTGTGTCTATACAGAGCTCTCTATAATGGGAGAGCTCTTACTGAGTGCTTGCTTTATACCAGCACCTGCTACAGGCTCATTAGAGGCATTCATTCAGCCCCACACCAACCTGTGGAAGAGGGGTAAGATTATGGTAGCTAGAACAGGCATTTTGGGACTCCCCTGGTGGTCCAGTGGTTAAGACTGCTTCCCAATGCAGGGGTTGCGGGTTCGATCCCTAGTCGGGGAGCTAAGATGCCACATGCCTCCTGGCCAGAAAAAACAAAAACATAAAACAGAAGCAATACTGCAACAAATTCAATAAAGACTTTAAAAAAAGGGGGCACTCTTGTAAAGGTTCCCAGTATTGCTGGTCTTGGAAAGGAATCATGAAAGAAGCAGGGGAATCCTTTATCTGTAAGTAAAAAGGAGGCCAACATCAAGAGTTCCATTTTGTTGAGCTCCTACTAAATGCCAGGCATGTGTTGTATCAGTTAATTCTCATGTCAAAACGCCACAGTTGATACTATGATTACTCCTGTGTTAGGAGAATTAGCAGTACGGAAACTGAAGTGTGGAGAAGTGTGATGTGAATGGCATGTAGGCGCTGCCGACCTCAGCTCTGATGGGAGTGCCACCCCTACAGTTGTGCAAATCCATGGTTGTACTGGAACTCTCACCCAGCCTTGCTGGCCCCACTGCTTGTGCTCTCGACTGTGTGTGGGAGAGATGTGGTGTTGGAATTCTGGGTTGGGATTCAGCAGATGTGAGTCTGAGACCTGCTGTGCAGCCTTGGGAAAATCACTTCACCTCTCTGGGCCTCTGTCTTCTCTGCTGAAACATGGTAGGAGTGAGGTGAGACCTGGACTAGCTCTGAGCTTCTCAAACTTGGCCTTTCTCTGCCTTGGAATAAAGCCAGGGGATACGTATCGTTACGCCAAGACAAGTCATTAAAAACCTTATTTCTCTGCTTTCTCAGATACAGATATATTCTGTAGTCAAGAGTAAAACCCCCATAACATCTTCAGATTAAAAAGGAACTTTTATAGGAGCGTGGAGTTAGCACTCCACTTGTTTGAGTTCTTCCTTCCTAACCCCCAAACCTCCGAGAGGTACTTGCCTCCTCTCTTATGGACTTCCCTGGTGACTCAGATGGCAAAGAATCTGCCTGCAGTGCGGGAGACCCAGGTTCGATCCCTGGGTCAGGAAGATCCCTTGGAATAGGAAATGGCAACCCACTCCAATATTCTTGCCAGGAGAACTCCATGCACAGAGGAGCCTGGCTGGCTACAGTCCATGAGATCGGAAACAGTTGGACATGACTGAGTGACTAACACTTTCACTTCCTCTGCCTATAGGGGAGCTTGGAAGGAAAGTGTGGGGTCTACTTGGTCACCTGGCATGGGGACAGCTTGACAGCATCTTGAAGTAGCCCACTAGTTGGTACAGGATTCTCTTGGTCTGCACAATGGAGCTTTCAATCTCTAGTGGGGGAATTACCTGAGATTTCAGATGAGGAAAGGCTCTGTCTGATGTCAGTGTAGGTGCAAAGCGGGAGGATGAGCTACCTTGAGATGACTGAGGATTCTCAAGGCTGTGGTTCCAAGTTCCAGCTAGTTCAAAGAGGAGGGGTTCTGGGGACCAAGAACAGACATCCCCGTAGCTCCTGGCTCTGCACAGCACTGAGACCCTGGGCAGATGACAGCTTGCTCAGAATCTTTGTGTCCTCCCCTGTGAGAGGAGAACCCTCCCAGCACCCAGGGCCTAAGGTGGTGAGGATTCAACGAGGACATCCATGCCAGGTGCTCAGGACAGGAGTTTATGTCATAAACTCTCCGTCAGTATCAGGCATTGCTAGTATTTCTATGGCTGCTTTATGTCTGTGACTAAACCATTCCTGCAAGCAACTGAACGGCTCACCTGGGGTCCCCATGAGCTCTGACTCAGAGAGAAGAGAGAAGAAGGGAAAGGAGAAGAGGGAGGGAGAGAAGTGACGCGTACTTTTTGTGGTCTTTCCGTTTTAGAAGGTTTTCTTGGAATGGAGTTTTCTTTCTCCATCTGTATGTTGAAAGCCACTGGGCATCAATGTCCCTTGCTATCTCTTTGCGTTAAGTTGATCGGACTCTCTTTGACCATCCATCTTTCTTGGAATTCAGTCTTCTCTCCTTGAATCTCAGAGAATCTCCTTCCCCATCCTCTCTCTTGGCTGGGGATGGGATATTTTCTTTGAATCCCTGAAGGCAATCTTTGCTCTGCTATGGTTGGAGGGAATGGAGCTTCAGGATGAGGGCAGGGAGAAACATTTTGCCGTGAAGCCATTCTCTGGTGGACGAGAGCAGTCTCTACCTGCATGCCCTTCTCCCGCTCCTCAGTTGGCATGTCCATTCTGCCACACTGCTTCTCCTGGGAAACTTCTGAAAAGTGAAGGAGAACCTTGGACCCCTTTCTCTTGTCTGACTTAGACTTGCCTATGATGCCCTCCTTCCCTCTGGGAATTTTCCAGGGCACATTTGTCTCCCTCTGTGAGACAAGTAGGATTTCCTGCACTCCAGTCCAAGTTATGAATGCCCAGGATAAGACACCATTTAAAGTCTCATCCATCTTGCATCCTAGTTCCTCAAATAAATAGCCGTGGACCAGGCACGGATATTCGCTTAAGGGTGCCTGATACCAAAGACGCATTTAAGTAAAGCACCTATCGACTTCCTGCCCAGATAGTCTGAAGATGGACTGGAGTTTGTCAGTTTGCTCCTAGGGCATTTGGATTTATAGATTCTAGCCTGGCCTGGCCACTGTCTTGTCCTGTGACCTTGGGTCTTTCTCTTTTTTTTTTTTGGCTAAGCCCTAGTTTGTACCTCTGTAAAAGGTGGTATAGAAGTGGAATGTTTTCCTTTAGCTCTGCCATGCACATGTGCTCAACTGCTTCAGTCATGACTGACTCTTTGTGACCCCGTGGACTGTAGCAGGCCCCAGGTTCCTCAGGCCATGGCATTCTCCAGGAACAAATACTGGAGTGGGTTGCCATGCCCTTCTCCAGGGGATCTTCCCAAGGATGAAACCTGCATCTCCTGCATGGCAGGTGGATTTTTTACCCACTGAACTACCTGGGAAGCCCTTATCTCTGCCATCCTACTCAAATATTCTTTCATTTATTCAGTGAGGATTCACCGAGAACCTGCAATGTGCCAGGTATAGCAGGCACTGGAAATTTGGCGGTTTGAAATTTGGATGATGTTGTTTCAGCACGGTGGCATGAAGAAAATCTAAAAGGCTAGAAATATTGTTAGGGGACAAGGAGGATAAGGGGGAAAGAGGACCAATGAGGAGAGTTTATGGGTATATGATTTCAGATCCACCATAAGAGGGGCCACTCAACATAGGAGCCAACCCAGTGAGATGAGTCTGCATGAACAGATGAACTCGCCATCCCTGGAAGTATCCAAGGACATCAGAATGACAACCCAGCAGACTTGTGCAAGTAGTTCCCTCCCTAGGAGGCTGTAGAACGGCTGGCCTATGGAAGGGCATGGAAAGCCTGTTTTAGCACGAAGAAAAGTGAAAGTGAAAGTTGCATCTGACTCTTTGCAACCCCATTGACTGTAGCCCACCAGGTTCCTCTGTTCATGGAATTCTCCAGGCAAGAATGCTGGAGTGGGCTGCCATTTCCTTCTCTAAGGGATTTTCCCGACCCAGGGATTAAACCCAGGTCTCCTGCATTGCAGGCAGACTCTTTAGTATCTGAGCCACCAGGGAAGACCAGGCACAAGGAAAAGCATACACCAAAGCCGAAAGGCTGAAGTTTGTGCCTGTGGGGCCTGAACACACTGTCAGAGTCTATCTGAGGCTGATGGAGAGTCACTAAAGTCTTAGAGTCTCATTTGAAACTGGGACACCAACATATGAATTTTGCTGGGGGTATGTAATTCATCCATAACATTCTGCATGTCCCCTGGAGAGCCAGACATTAACCTGTTGGCTGCTGGGTCATAGGAACATCGGAGGTCCCAGGGGAAGGGTGAGGGTGTCCAGACAGTGGGCATAGGCATTCAGACTGGGGACATTTACCTACTGGCATGGTAGCATTTAAATTTCTAACAACTGGTAAGGCTTCACCTGTTTAGCTCAGGTGAATGCCGGCCCCGTGTGACTGGGTGGAACAGGGTGGAATGGAGTGTGACAAATTGTGCCAAGTCACCAGAAACAGGAGCTTTCAGTACAAAAATTATCCACTGGGGGTTGGTTGCATTGGGAGAGGCCTTTAAAACACAGATGAAATATTTGCTTTAAGAGTAATAGAGCTTAGCACGTGGTCCACAGCTGCCTTTTAAGAGAGTAACTTGTTAATTTCTTTTTTCCCTTGGACTAAATATCTGTCTTGATGAGCATAAGGGGAGTAGCTGTATTGAACATCAAAGCCTTCATTACTATCCAGAGGGAGGCCCTTCCTTCCACTCTCCCTCTCTCATAAGCCCAACCTTATCTGGAGGGACCTCTGTCCCCAGAGCTGTAAAACAAGCTCTTTTTCTAAGCTAACGGTGCACAATAGTGTCAAATTATGTATAATGATTTTGTAATGTGAACTAATGCCACCAGGGACCTTGTGGAAAGTACCACTTTCATTAAACTTATCCAGCAACAGGGTCTGAATATGAATTTAGAGGCGCCAGTAAATTGCAAGGCACATTTATTTTAAGCCTTTGCAGGCTGCTCCTATAAAGCAAAGACCCACGGGGCAGTGACCAACAGCACTGGTGCATTTTGGTTTCTTGGTGTGGAAGCGGAAGGAGGTGAGAGTGCTGTGTTCCCTGCATCTCTTCACCCCAGGACCCCAAGCCTGGAGAGGTTCTTTGCAGCAGATGTGGGAGCCGCCTGCCCCACTTTGTTTCAAACATGCTCATACCTCCTGGAGAGTTCCACCGCCCTCCTGATGGAGAGGAGAGGGCACCCGGGCATCACCTCAGAATTAATGAGATCTCCAATTACATTCATTTGCTTCAAGGAATTGTACCCCGCAATGACCCCCCACATTTCAGAGTCTTCCCACCTCCTTCATGTTCCTCCAGACAACGTAGCTAATTATAAGAAAATCATCACCAAGAAGGACAAATGGAAGAGACCTCAGAAGAAAATTATAAAGGATTACCGCTTCTCCACCCCCGGGGGTCTGGTCCATGAACCCCACATCGGAAGCCCGCCTCACCTTCCCCATGACCTGACGGAGCGAAACTCCGCCTGTGTTCTGGCCACCACCGCCGCCAAGATGAGAGACAAGACATCACTAATCAAAACTAACCCATGCCATTTTTTCGACTCTGCTAATCTTAATTGAATCAATCTCGCAGCCTCTCTTGACAGTGAAAGATTGCTCAAATCTGGGAGGCCAGGCTGGACACGACTCCTGGAAGAAAAAAATCTTCCTTAATCATTAATTTGTCCATTCCCTCCCATTTGGGCCCATCCTTCACTGTCTTGGCGGTGCCCCACCCCTCCCAAACCTTCCTCTCTTAGTAATCACTGCTAAGTGTTCTTCCCAATACACTCACGTGACTAGAAACCAATTTGCGGGAAGAAGATGTGGTAGAGTAGCCCCCACCCTCTCCCTTCCTTTGATGCTCCTTCTCTTCCTTCTTTCTATGAAGTCTAGGTTGGCTTTAATTAAGTCCAAAGGAGTCTCTAGCACTATCTTCTTGACACAGTGGTAAACAGATTTACAGCAGACTTTCCCAGGAATTGAAACTACCCCGGCAACAATTTTCTCTTAGGTAGATCACCAGAAAGACTGCTATCATCCAAGGATGCATTCTGATCCTAGTGAAATCATAGCATGAATGGAACTGCAATATCCTTTTGTCTGTGCTAAGGTGCTTTAGTCATGTCCGACTCTGACCATATCAACTGTAGCCTGCCAGGCTCCTCTGTCCATAGGATTCTCCAGACAAGAATACTGGAGTGGGTTGCTATTTCCTACTCCAGGGATCTTCCCAATCCAGGGATCGAACCTGCTTCTCTTAGGTCTCCTGCATTGGCATGTGAGTTCTTTGCCACTAGAGCCACCTGGGAAGCCCAATATCCTTAATATGTCTCTAAAGGAAAAGAACTTATGTCCCCTGGACTTAATATTTAAGTTTTCAAAAACTGTTCTCCGCCCCCCACCAAATTATCCAATGCTCTCAGGCTCTCGGTTTAACTGTGTTTTTGTGTTTCTTAAAATGGGTCCAGTAGTTAGTGAAAAATATTCTTGAGGTGCAAGTTGAGATGAGAGTAGAGTAAGGGAATTTGTCCGCTTTTGCGTTACCCATGGCTTGGACTATTAGTATTAGTATTAGTAGTATGCTAACGGGTCTCTTGGTTTCTATCGTTGCCAATGCTCTAATCTCCAGTAAGAGAGTGATGTGTTCAAAATAAGAGCGTGATGTGTTAAAAACACAGGTCATATCGCTGTGCTTGATCTAGATTTATTTGGTGCACCTCTTAGCAAGATGTGCCCCAAGGTTATTGCTTCTTTACCCTATGCTGTTCCAGTTTACAAAGGTTTCGTAGGAACGTTCTCCTTTCGGACTGCAGGGAAACCTCTACTCTCTCTCACGTTTTCCTTGCCAGCCACCCTGGTCTCCCTGGTTTCTCCTTGAAGATGTTAACCTTGCTCACACCTCCAGCCTTTGTACTGGCTGGATGTTCTTACCTCTGTTAACACAGTGGCTCTTTCCTTCACTTCATTCAGGTCTCTCATGAAATGTCCACTTATCAAGGAGACGTTTGTTGACCATTCCATCACTCTCTCCTTTGTTTATCTCTGGGGCAATTATTCTTCTCTGACCTATTTTAAAAAATTTTTCTGTGTCCCCCACTAGGTGCTAAACTCTGCAAGAGGATAGACCTGCCATATGGTAGTTCAGTTCAGTCGCTCAGTCGTGTCTGACTCTTTGCGACCCCATGAATTGCAGCACACCAGGCCTCCCTGTCCATCACCAACTCCTGGAGTTCACCCAGACTCACGTCCATTGAGTCAGTGATGCCATCCAGCCATCTCATCCTCTGTCGTCCCCTTCTCTTAGGTGTTCATTAAACATTGGTTTAATGAGTGACTGTTCCCTGGAAGCTCAGTTTGGTAAAGAATGTGCCAATGCAGGAGGCACAAGAGATGTGGGTTTGATCCCTGGGTTGGGAAGATCCCCTGGAGAAGGAAATGGCAACCCACTCCAGTATTCTTGCCTGGAGAATTCTATGGACAGCGGAGCCTGGTGGGCTACAGTCCATGGGGTCGCAAAGAGTTGGATACGACTGAGCACACACACATTATCCCAGACATAAGATTCGCTGAGAGGCCTTTAAAGACTCAGTACTCTTGAAGGCAAATTTTCATAATTTAAAGATTTGTAAAATTTCCCTTAAAACGTTTCATATTGATCTTGAATTTCCCAACAACAAAGGTGGAAAAGTCTGCAAAGGACTCTATTAACATTAATTAGCAGTGTTTGAAGCTGGGCAAGGCATGGGAGTTGTCACACTGGCTTTCCAACACAATACTGTTTCTACTCAGGATCAAGAATCTCCCACCAGACAGTATATCTCTGTGGCTATTTGAGTCCAAGTTTTTAACCCAAGGTGGACTGCCAGTCACAGGTGGATTTATTATAGCTTTGTGGACTGTTCCCCGGCCAGTACAGGCCTGTTCCCCCCAGGCTCCTCTGCGTGTAAATGCCAGGTGGTAAAACAAATAAAACACACCGTTCCTCTCTCATGCCTCGTCATAAATCGGCCCCAGCCTCACTCCTGGGGCTGGTGTCGTCTGATTTATGCCATCGGTGAGATTTACGGTGTAGTCATTTAACATAAAAAATAAAACCTTTCAAACATGAGTTCTTACACATAAATTCAAGAGCTGGCAAGCGTTCGGAAACTTTTGTTTTCTTTAGGTGATGGTGAGCACGCCTGCCTCATCTTAGGGATCATTTAAGGTAGAAATCTTCGTGACTGAAACGTCGATGGAAGAATAGAGGCTGTTGAGTGAAGCCAACATCATGTTTTGCTCAAAGTACGGAGCCAGGGTGAGTTGATTTGTTGTTCAGATTGGGGCTTCTGCTGAGGGTGGTGGTGAAGGCCAACTTTGACTTGGCCCCCAAGATACCCCACCACTGCCTTGAGAAGGTAGAGATTCCACATGGAAACAGATGATGTCATCAGTGGACGCTGTATCTTCATTGGTTGAGCTTGGTTGGGGAGGGGAGTGTGGTGGAAATTTTCCTGCTTTTAGAGGTAGGAAATGTGTGAGTTTGCCATTTTTTAGGCCTTTGCTGCTGTTGCTGCTAAGTCGCTTCAGTCGTGTCTGACTCTGTGCGACCCCATAGATGGAAGCCCACCAGGCTCCCCCGACCCTGGGATTCTCCAGGCAAGAACACTGGAGTGGGTTGCCATTTCCTTCTCCAATGCATGCAAGTGAAAAGTGAAAGGGAAGTTGCTCAGTCGTGTCTGACTCTTAGCGACCCCATGGACTACAGCCTACCAGGCTCCTCCATCCATGGGATTTTCCAGGCAAGAGTACTGGAGTGGGGTGCCATTGCCTTCTCTGTTTTAGGCCTCAGCTTCCTTTAAAAAATAAAAAAATAAAAAAGAAGGGAATAGACTAGACAGCTGATTGCTGAGATCCCTTTTTGTGTTTGATTTTATGATTCTCTGTTCTAGAAGGAAAAGAATGTGTCCAGATTTTTCTTTGTATTTTCACAAGGTTTGGTGAAAGGAAGGATGTCCACTCGTTTGTTGAATTAAATTTGAATTTTACTTCAGAAGTTTGGGGTGAAGGGAGAGGTGGAGAAAGAGCTTCTGCTTAATTTTGAAAGGTCCTCAAAGGCTCATGAAGATGAAAGTCATTCTTTATTTGACTTAGCTTGTATATGCCATTTGGAAGTCACTGAGGATTTCATCCTCAGAAATGTTTAGACTGAAAAAAGAAATCTAAACAGTTTTTATGATATTTGGCTATCATAAAATTTCTTATTTACTTCTTCAGGCTGATAATTGTCATTTTTGAAAGCAGTTGGGTGTTTGGGTGTTTCCAGCCTTTCAAAGAATGATACATCTCACCATATACATGCTTATGTGGAATATATACGTATATTTCCTGTTTAGGTGACAGTTTTAGGATCCTTCTAAGCAGTGATAAAAAACTCACGGTTATAATGTGTGATCATTTTGCCTTTCATTATAATGCAGAATTTCTCAATGCAAAATCAGGCCAAGATATAAGCCTAAACCCAGGGGCAAAATTCATTCATTATGCATGTACATTATTCCCCCAAATATTGATAATACTTTTCATAATAATTATTTTACATATATTAGCTCTTGCTGCTATATTAGTATTAAAGATACCTTTATTAATCTTGAATATTTTGCTGAATAATAAATAGGATCTCAGAGGCTTGAGTTAAAAGCTGCTCTTAGCTAGAATGCTGTAAATCAGTTGTTTTATGAATAAAATTGGCTTCCGTATTTTTTTCCTCAGGATTGCTTATTTAAATAATTTTCCCATTTATTGAATGTGGATTTTTTTTTTTTTTTTTTTTTTTTTTACTGGAGACACGTCCCCCTGATGCCACCCTCCCTCCTGGCTGTCTCTCCCTGTTGGAGAAAAATGCAAAATTACATAAACCTTCTTCTAAATCTTCACAGTCTGAAAGGGCAAACACTCTGCATTATTTAGCAGGCAATAGGCATTTCTGTCCCGGTGATGCTCTCTCACGGTTTCTCTCTCTCTTTCCTCCTTCCTTCCTTTCTCCCTCCCTCTCTTCCTTCGTCTCTTCATTTCTTCCTTCCTTTGTTCCGTCCGTCCTTCCTTCATTGTTAACAGATAGCAACAATAATACTGATAGTGATACATACCATTTATTGAGCGCTGGCAATGCACAAGGACTTGAAAGTACCGGCTCACTTAAAGCTCATCCTCTTAGTTGAATACTGTCATTTCCCCGTTGTACCTATTATGAAACTAAGGCTTAGAGCAAAGAATGGAGTCAGGATATAATCTCTAATTGGTACAACTCCAAAGTCCATCCGGTGTTTCTTCTGAGATGCAAGTTCAGAGAGGGTGTTTGTGTGGTACGGAGGAAGGGGCAGGCCACAGTGTCCAGCCTTGCAGGTCCCCAGGGGCTCCAGCTGGGGAACCCTGTCCTGCCATTGGTAGGTAAGGATGCCCATGGAAAGAGAATGTGGCTATGGTAAGGATGTGACACATGCCATCACGTAGCGATCTCTACCTTTCTTGTGGAAGGTAGTAACTACATCTTCTGATTGTGTCAGTGGGCAAGGAGAATGAATGTCTTCTTTGACTTCCATAATTTCTTTTTAAAATTTAATTAATTTATTTATTATAATTGGAGGCTAATTACTTTACAATATTGTAGTGGTTTTTCCATATATTGACATGAATCAGCCATGGGTGTACAACTTCCATCATTTCATCCAGGGTAGAGGCCAAGGGCTTGCCCACTAGTGCCCACTCTAATGGGTTGACAGATTCTACCTGGAGTTAGACTGTGGCTGAGCAACATCACAAAGGATTGGTGATGCCTGCCCTGGGCTCAGGATGGGAGACTGGGCAGCAGAACTACTGGGTGTTTGCTAAACCTGGGCTGGAATGTGCAATGTTGGATGACCTGCCTTTCAAAGGATTCCATGTTGGGAACTTGGAATCATGACTCTTATATTCCAGAGAGATAAAGGCTCCAGTGAGAGTGTGAATTTTCCAAAATCTTACATGACAGAAAAGAGGACAGGGCATCCAGGATCCTCAGATGCCTTTGAGCAGCTTCTCTATAAAGTATCTCCTCATTGCTCTGAGAAGGAATGGCAAGGCGGTCTCTATTTTCCTCACTATACTTATGCCTGGTTGAAATGACCATATTTTTATTTGCTTGTCCTATCTGCTCATTCTGCTGGAATATAAACCTCATGAAAGAAGAAAGGAAGTCTGACCTGTTTACTACATTATCCCAACACCTAGAACTCTCCCTGGCACTCAGTAAATGTCTGTCGAATGAATGAATGTCTGCATGAGTGAGGGAGTCAAATGGCTTTCGCAGGACCTACGCTCTCCTTTGAGAAATTCCCACCACTCCCATCTCAGGCTCATCCTTCCCAAACTCCATCTTCTGGATTTGACCACTGTATGTAGTTCCAGATTTTCTTTCTTAATTCCTCCAGTATCTTCCTGTCTTGCCATTTAATCACAACCCACATGTGTTCCTTGGGAGCATTCCAGGGCACCAAAACATATTCCTGAAGTCATTTGTATTCCTAAATATGGCCTCCTCAGCTCCCACAGCTAGGGGCAGGCTAGCCTAATCAGGTTTTAGATATACATATTATTATGTAAATGTACTTGAATTGAATATGATTTCCTTAAAAATATTTTCCACTGGAAAATAGATCTCCTTGCAGAAGGAACCTAGCCAGACTATATCTGAATAAAACCTCACCTCATTGTTATCAGGGAGTGTGCAGGAGACAGACATGAGTAGGAGACATTTCAACAAGCAATTTTTAGGATTAATGATGACAATAAGAATAGCGAGAATCTATTGAATTCTTGCCAAGTGCCAAGCACTGAATAAAGCCTGTGAAGAACGTTTTCTCATTTAAACTTGCCAGTAACCCGAAGGGTACTGACACTGATTACTCTAGGTTTCTAGGTGAGTAAACTGAGGCATGGGTTTCCCAGGTAGCGCTAGTGGTAAAGAACCCAGCTGTCAGTGTAAGAGACAGAAGAGACACAGGTTTGATCTCTGGGTCGGGAAGATCCCCTGGAGGAGGGCATGGCAACCCACTCCAGTATTCTTGCCTGGAGAATTCCATGGACGGAGGAGCCTGGTGGGCTACAGTCCATGGGGTCTCAAAGAGTCAAACTGAAGTGACTTAGCACGCACGCACACAAACTGAGGTATGGGGAGATTTCAAACAGGCCCCAAGTTCACCTCGTTAGGGAAGGGTTAAGGGACTTTCCTGGTGGTCCAGTGGTTAAGAATCCACCTTCCAGTGCAGGGGACGTGGGTTCAATCCCTGGTCGGGGAACTAAGATCGCACATGCTCTGGGGCATCTAAGCCCTCAGGCCACAACAGTGGAGGAGCCTACGGGCCACAGTGAAGAGCCCATGTGCCGCAACTAAGACCCGTGTAGCCAAAAATAAGTAAATAAATAAACAAAATTAGAAAAAAAATGTTGAGAGGTAAGGCGGTTCAAGCTGGCCTCAGAGTCCCTATTTAACCTCTTCTCTATCTGAACTCCAGACATGGGAAACCCTAACTCTGAATCATTTTCCAAGGCACCTCAGAGGAAATGCTGAAATAAATCTAGAGGACTGGAAAACAACATACAATATCGAACTCCTCTCCATGGCTTTTGAGCATCATTCCAGCTGGTTCCAGTGCCTCTCTAAGGGATAACCTGGAGAAACCAGATATTTCTGCTTAACAAATGTGTGAAATAATCAGGGTAGGTCCTAACTCCAATACAACACCCAGGATCAGACCATTTGGTTTTCAAAATGGGAGTGATACTTGCAAGAAAGACACTGTGTCATTGCTCCCTGGAGGAGCCATTCCAAGGGAAATTCTGCTTCTTTCTTTAAAGGAACTTTAAAAGAAATTCATCCCCCTCAAAAGTGCCCCATAGACTTTTTCTACACATGACTAATCCAGTTTCCTGTGACCTCTCTTTAGTGTGACGGGGACACAAGAAAGAGCCTGCAGCTTCTGCCGACCCCAAACATTTAGTTACATTAATCACAGCGCGTTTTTGGACTTGGAGCTTCCAGATTGAAAGACACTTTCTTGGGGAGACATTGATCAAACAGTCTACAGGTATCTGTACATCGAGGGACATTAATCATCTCTGCATTATCTCACCCACCAGTAGAATATGTAAATGTGATTCCTGTCAATGATAAGGGGAAGTGAAATTATTCTTAGAGATTGGTCCATCTGGAGCTGTTGATACCATCTTACCCAAGACAATAGGTTGTAAAGATAAATTTTTTAGCATTACTAATCCACGGTTGCCAATACCAATGGAGGATGGAGAAATTTAAAACCAGGCTAAGGGTGTACAGTTAAGGGAAGAGAGGAAAACAAGCCCCAGTTCTGCATTAGTCCCTGCAATAGTATTTGGCAACCTAGCAAAAAAGATGCTTTCTGCATAATTAAGGAAGGCATTTTTGGAAGAGTCTTACTAGGCAGTTGGAGGGTTTGTTCTGAAAGAGTTCACATCCAGTCAAAGGTTTAACTCTTAACACACACAACGCAAGACCTCAAAACCCAGCGGGGAAGTTCCATTGTTTCTACAGATTGGGAATCCAGGGATTTCATCTTCATGAGAGGAGTCTTCCTAGACTCTGACTCATTAACTGCCCCTTATAGAGGTGGCAAAGGTGTTCAGTGTAGGAGAAATAGAAGCTAATGGATGAAGCTCTTAGATGAAGGACATCCAGGCTTTTAATCCCAGCCATGCTCCTTAATAACTTGGCAACTTTGGGTGAATCCCTTCCTATTCTGGTTGATTTCTTGAATAAATAAAACAAAGTGGATTCGGTAAGTGATGTCTTCTCTGTGATAGAATGAGCACCTTACTAGGTGCTCTCTCTTCTCTGTCAAGGTTGAGAAAGTTAACAAGTTCAGCTGAGGTCCTTTGAGATGCTGACCTGTGGAAAGAAGTCTCTGGCTTTATCTACTGTGTGGCCAAAGTGCTTGGAAAGTTTGGGCTCTTTGGTGCTGGTCATCTCGTGAGATGCCCTGTTACAGAAGAGACCTCTGGAGAGAGCACCTGCAAGCCTCAATGAATATCATCTTCATAAAAATTATTATTCATGAACCACTGAAGGCAGGAGGGTATCTTGGGGACTTCTGCCCTTTTTAAGTGTGAATGCTAAACTTACCTTGCTGGAAGCTCCAAAATTCAAAATTACTCCTTGAATATGGCCAAAAATCAATACTGAGTGAGATTTCTGGGTCTTCCCCACACTCTAACTGTCCTACCCTTCTATTACATTAATAAATAAAAGAAGTAAGGAATTCTAAATTTTTATTTTTAAGCCCCAGAGAGGAGAGAAGGTGAAGGGCTTCAGTAGGCATGAGAATGATCTTTCTTAGTGATTAATGATGGAATAGCATGAGATGGGTTATTAGAGGATGCAAGGGGCTGTTCCCTTGGAGACCTTTAAGAAAAAGACTAAGTGATGACTGGCAGATCCCAAGAAGGAACACGGTAATTTCCTTCTCTGATGTCATTTTCCAAAGGTCAGAGATGTTTTCCTCCTCCAGGTTCTTAGCTTTCCTCAAGTAATCCATTTTGAACCTGACATCCGCTAATTTGCCTAAATGTTCCTTGAACTTGAATGGGGTAATGAGTTCCTCGACTCTGTTGTCCCCTGTGAAGGTTAAACAATGTCCCTCATGCTCTGTGGACTGCCAGTGTCATGTTTCAGAATCTAGAAGGCCTCTTAACCCATTCAGTTATGTCTCCTTCATCATCCCTCTTTCCAGAATTAGTAGTCTTTGTCTTTTTTAAGCTTGTCCTCATATGAAAGTTTTTCTATTACTTGTCAGTGATGTTAATTCCTTGTTTGTTTTATGTTCATCATGCTATTTAGTGGTGGGATTACTGAATGTGAACTCCATGTTATTGCACAGTGATTGTTGTTGTTTAGTTACTAAGTTGTGTCCGACTCTTTTGAGACACCCATAGACTGTAGGAAGCCAGGCTCCTCTATCCATGGGATTTTCCAGGCAAGAATATTGGAGTGGGTTGTCATTTCCTCCTCCAGGGGAACATCCCGACCCAGGGACCAAACCTGAGTCTCTTGCATTGGCAGACAGTTTCTTTACCACTGAGCCACCAGGGAAAGCCACTCGTACAATGATAGGATTATGCTTTTTGGACACACGTTAGACTAGATTTGGACTATAAAGAAAGCTGAGCACTGAAGAATTGATGCTTTTGAACTGTGGTGTTGGAGAAGACTCTTGAGAGTCCCTTGGACTGCAAGGAGATCAAACCAGTCAATCCTAAAGGAAATCAACCCTGAATATTTACTGGAAGGACTGATGCTGAAGCTGAAGCTCCAATACTTTGGCCACTGATGTGAAGAACTGACTCATTCAAAAAGACCCTGATGCTGGACAAGATTGAAGGCAGAAGGAGAAGGGGACGACAGAGGATGAGAAGGTTGGATGGCATCACCGACTCAATGGACATGAGTTTGAGCAAGCTTCAGGAGTTGATGATGGACAGGTAAGCCTGGCATGTTGCAGTCCATGGGGTCACAAGGAGTCAGACAGAACTGAGTGACTGAACTCAGCTAGACCTTGTTCTGAAGACCTAGTCATTTGAGTCTCTGAACTGAACTGAGCTGAAGACATTACTTGAAGAATGGATTAAAGAGGTAAATGGTTCTAAATGGATTTCAGGTCTTTTCAACACTCTTACTGTGTTGGTGAGCTCTGGGATTCTCAAAAGGAGGGACGATGACAGGATTAGCGCCTACATTCATTTGACCACAGAAGTCTCTTTTCTAAATACGTTCTACAGTGAGTGTCCACGGAGCCCAGGTTGAGAAGGCTAATTTGAAGTTTGCATGCCTGGGGTGTGTTACAAGAGTTTATTCTACTCAGTGTTCAAGAGGGAGACTAGATTATGTGAGTCTGGGATATTACTTATGAGTTTAAGAATTCAGGGTCACTTGAGAAATTTACTTATTAAAAAGATCCTTTGTAGAAAAGAGAAACTCTCACATTCTGCTGGTAGGATTAGAAATTGTTGTAGCCTTTCTAAAAATTGACTTCACAATGCTTGTCAAGAATGTCAAAAACATTAATACTTAGTATATAGCCAGTCCTTTTCTATGAAGGTATGCTAAATAAACAATTATTATCTTGCACTGAGACTTAGTTCTGATGATAATTACTCCCATATTGTTTATAAGGTTTATATGCAAAAAAAAAAAAAAAAAAAGGAAAGCATTTTAATGACCGTCATGGCCAGGGGACCAACTAATCAGAGCAGATGTCTCCTGTGGTGTATTAGTGTGGCTGGACTCATGCACAACCATTAAATATCAACCCTGATTCTTTGTAGGAAAGATGAAAATTGAAAAAAAATTCATGCAATAAAGAAATAGTTGCATAAATTGTGTGTATGTAATAGAATCAGTTCAGTTCAGTTGCTCAGCCATGTCTGACTCTTTGCAATCCCATGAACCACAGCACGCCAGGCCTCCCTGTCCATCATCAACTCCTGGAGTCCACCCAAACCCATGTCCATCGAGTCAGTGATGCCATCCAACCATCTGATCCTCTGTCGTCCCCTTCTCCTCCCTTCGATCTTTCCCAGCATCAGGGTCTTTTCAAATGAGTCAGCTCTTTGCATCAGGTGGCCAAAATATTGGAGTTTCAGCTTCAACATCAGTCCTTCCAATGAAAATTCAGGACTGATCTCCTTTAGGATGGACTGGTTGGATCTCCTTGAAGTCCCAGGGACTCTAAAGAATCTTCTCCAACACCACAGTTCAAAAGCATCAATTCTTCGGCACTCAGCTTTCTTTATAGTCCAACTCTCACATCCATACATGACCACTGGAAAAATCATAGTCTTAACTGGACAGACCTTTGTTGGCAAAGTAATGTCTCTGATTAAAAGTAATATTATTGAAGACTGTTTAATGACAGAAATGTTCTTAAAATATTAAACTGTAAAATCAGATTAGAACTGTATATAGAACAGTTTACAGAAAAACAGTAAATTCTGGAGTTTAAATATCAAAGCTGTATCTTCTTAAATACAGAGATATTTTAAAATACTTTTCAAACATTAAGTTGTATTATTCCCAATATTAGTACTTCTCAAGAAAGTTTCAAGGGGAAACTGGAACAGAAATATAACATCTTATTGGAGGCATTTGACATGGAAATCTCAAAATTGATTGTGTGGATGAAGTGTTGGAGTTTTCAAAAAACAGTGTTGGAATTTTTAGACAAGAATAAGTTTTAACCAAGATACCAATAAAATGCCTCTTCCTACCCAATTTTTCCATCTCTCTGTTTGCAAAGGCTTCCCAGCAAATCCAAATAACATTACGTTTAGAGCATTAAATGGTTGATTCTCTCTCCTGCTCCTTGAATTCCAGCTTCTTGTCTTATGATCATACCTCCCTTTCCCTCACTGCCATTTCTCAGGAGACGAGAGATTCCTTGGAGAATATGAGTGGCCTCCAAGGCAAAATCAATAGATACTAACAATTGGGGGTTTCCAAAAGCAAAACATTGCCTTTGTACAATTATCAAAACTCATCAAGCTTCCTGGTCACTTTTTAGAGCCTGTCCATCAAATGTAAACACACAGCCAAGAATCTTCAGATATTTGACAAAAGTCTTCCATACAAAAAGGCAAAGACACCCACCCTCCTCCATAAAAAAAAAAAAAAAAATGAAGATAGGAAATAAAGACAGTATAGGAATCAGAAGCATTGAAACACAAATACCTGTATTATCTCCAGAGTGGTATTATATCTATGAAAATCAACATGTTTTTCTTGGAAAGAGTTTTTTTTTTTAATGTTCTTACAAACTAAAAATATAATAGTGGAAATGAAAAAAACTTAATAGAAGAGATGGAAGATGAAGTTGAGAATATCTTTCAGAAGATGAAATTTTTTAAAAACTAAAAAGATAGCTATTAGCACTAGAAAGATTTTTAAGAAACTAGAGGCCAAACTCACATGTCCTTTATCCCACTGTTAGGAAGCTTAGGAACAATGTACAAAGAAAAGAAACTCAATGAAAAAAATGCAAGAACGCTGCCTAGAAATCTTCAGAGTAAATGGCTTTCCAGTGCAATGAATGAACAAAGGTTGGATGAATGAGCAAAGGTTGACACTAAGGCTCATTATGACAACATTTCAGGTCATCAAAAATAAAGAGAAGGTCTTAAAGACTTTCAGACAGGTAAAAGACATCACACTAGGAGGACTGGGGATAAGAATAGCAAGAGACTGTTCAGCAGCAACAGTGGAAGTTAGAAGATGATGTAATATCGCCTTCAAACCCTGAGAAGATCCTCCTCATTGCAGAATTCAATATCCAACAAATTCTTTATCCATTTTTTTTTAAAAGATGAAACACACACGCAAAAACTCCCAAGTAGTTTCTGAAATATTATCATAAATAATAATTATATTGCAGCACTCCCTAGTTGAATAAATTAACCTTTCTGAGCCTCAATGGCTTCATCTGTAAAGTGGGCATAATACTAAGACTTGTCTCAAGGACAAGTATAGCACATAGAACTCGGCTCAATGTTGTGTCGTGGACTGGATGGGAGGGAAGTCTGGGGGTGAATGGATACATGTATATGTATGGCTGGGTCTCTTCACTGTTCACCTGAAACTGTTAACAACACTGTTTGCAAATTGGCTATGCCCCAATACAAAATAAAGGTTTTTTACAAAAATAAAACAGAAAAAATAATAGGACTTATCTCCTAGGATTGTTTCTAGGGTTAAAAAATGATAACAGCTATAAACCATTTACCTGGAGAAGGAAATGGCAATCCACTCCAGTACTATTGCCTGGAAAATCCCATGGACAGAGGAGCCTGGTAGGCTACAGTCCATGGGGTCGCAAAGAGTCGGATAGGACTGAGCGACTTCACTTTCACTTTATAAACCATTTAAGACACCAAATTCCAGCTGGTATACTCATTAAATGTTCCTTATGACTATTATGATTGGGGCAGGACATGCTGAAAGTGGCAAACGCCCAGTCAGGCTTTTCAGTCGTGGGTAGGCCAAGCAAGATTAGAAAGTAGGACAGGAAAGAGATGAGTAATCTAGTACCAACCAAGCGCTAGCTTTGTGCCAGATCCTGTACTTCCCTGTGCTGTCTCATGGCACCACCGGTGTCCCCATTTTACAGATGAGGAAACTGAGCTTCAGGCAGGTGATATCACTTGTGCAGACAGGAGCTAGCCTAGGCAGGTTTGGAAGCCTGATTTTCTGCCTCCATGGTTCTTGTTCTAGGTTCTAGGTGGTAGGGGTCCTGGGGGCTTCCCTCCTGCTCCTTCCCACCCCTCTAGTGCCTGCTTCTCCTCCATTTAGACTTCTGGAGCTGAGCGGGGGAACTTCTTAGGCCAAACAGAGGGCGGGAAGTTAGATCATCAGCCATCTTTAAGGGGGTAATTAGCTGACTATGAAAACAGCTTTCTCACCGCAGCAATTCGCCCCACCAGGGGAGAGGGGAAGTCCGTGTTTTTATTATAAACGGAATCATAGAAGGGTTTAAGGCTTAGCTGTGTTTGGTTTGGTTAGGTTTTCTAAAGGCCTGAGGTGGAACTTGGCATCTACTAAGCCAGCCTAGAAGAAAGGAAGTTTATTTTCTGGGTCAGATGAAAAGACTTTGGGTTTCTTGATTTGTATTTTCATGGAAAAGGAGCAACTTGCTGCCTTTGCTGAATCGCCCAGACCCTCAGGTCTTCTGCTGTTTTTCCAGGTCAGTGTTGGGGAGGCAGAGGCAGGTCAGGCAGTCTAAGAGGAGAGAGAGGGAGAGAGAGAGAGAGAGAGAGAGGTACCTCCAGGGTGATGGGAGAGGGGCTGTCAGAGGGCCGCCTGAGGGTCTAGGGATCCAGTGGGAACCAGGTGGAATTCAAGGGAAGTGCTTCAGAGGCCACTTATTGCTTGTAGGACCTTGACCAAGTTAATTAACCTCTCCGAGTCTAGTTTTCACATCTGTATAGTGAGAGGGATACCCAGGGCTTGTTCAGTGGACCAGTCAACCAGCATAATGTTGTGGCATAGGGTATGGACTGTTTGGCTCTGAACCCTAGCCCTGGCCCTTATTTGCTGTGTGAGCAAGTGATGTAAGCCCTCACTTTCTCATCTGTAAAATGGGAATGATTTTATTAGGATCGTTAGAGGGTCAAATGGAAAAAGTTCTCAAAGCCTGGCACATAGGTACTTAAGAAACACCAGCAATTTTATATGATTATTGATAGCATTGTTAATGTGGCCTGTCTGGTTTCTGTACAGGGAGTAGTGGTGAATAAAGTTGACTTTAGGGTCATTGTATGGAAAGATTTAAAAGTTAAGCTAAGAAATTTGGATTCAAGGAATCAATCAACTTTTGAGTGAAAAGTCCTAAGAGGCCATTATTATTCAATCCACTCAAGTGTGTGTGTGTGTGTGTGTGCATGCGCGCTCAGTCATGTCTGACTCTATTACCCCATGGGCTGTAGCTTGCTAGGCTCCCCTGTCCCTGCAATTTTTCCAGGCAAGAATACTGGAGCAGGTTGCCATTTCCCCCTCCAGGGGATCTTCCTGACCCAGGGATCAAACCCAGGTCTCTCGCATCTCCTGTGTTGGTAGATAGATTTTTTAGAACTGAGCCACCCTCAACCCATTCAAGTAACAGAAGGAAAATCAGGGGCTCGGGAAAAGAATATAGCCCATTCAAAGTCCTGCCATGGCTGAAGTGTAACCAGGAAGAACTCTTGGATGGTAAGTCAACAGACTATCAGTGAGAAGATTTCCCTTCTAGAAATCTCCCAGATTATATCATTGATGGTGCTAAGAATCCTTCCCAAAGGACCTTAAAAGACAACTTTCATATTCACAGGCAAACACCTTAAGCTTATGAAGAACTATTCACACTTTAGTATAAATTAGTTTACTTCAGTATGGTAGCTAGCTGAGAGCAGGGACTGCTGGGTAGGTCAAGGAGCAGATAAACTTGTGATTCAGGGTAAAGAAGAATCTGGAGCTCTTCTAAGTCTCCAGTGTGGCTGGGGGTAGAGCTAGGGAGCCATATGAGCCTGAAGACCACACCATCCCACTTCCCAGGAACATCAAATATATACCTCTCTACAGAGCCATGGTTTTATAATTTGGAACCTACTCAGTTTCGGGCAGAGATTCCTCATCCTTCCTGACCACTCAGAACCAAAAAATGCTCAAAAAGCTTGGCCAGTGGTATCTTAACCTCAGGGGCCCATTTACAAATAGACCCAGTGCATTGGGTTCAACCATATCCCCAACCCACAATATCTCTGGGTTACAGTATTATTACATTCATTTTTTTCAGATCTGCCTCCAACAAGAACCAGAAAGGACTTTGGGCAATTTATAAGGATACGCTAAATCAAACAAGATGGTCTCCCCACCACTTCCCCTGCCCCGCTGCACCTCTGGCCCCTTTAAGGAACAAAGGAAGGAATAGGATCAAGGGTGTGGTAGAATGTTCAATTAGAACTCAGGCTACAGAGTGTGGTGCATCAATTCATTTAGCTTGTTTAACAGTGGGCTGCATCTGACTGTATCCAGGGTTTGATTTTGACCCTTCTGGAAGCTTAGATGGAATCTGCTTCTTTAATTCTCTAAACATCATCATTGTTATTCCTACTAATAAAGAAGCAAGGAGACAGGTTCTATCTGTTCTCTCAATCAATTCAACAATGATCATAGAATCTTCTCCCATCCCCTTGAGGGGGATGCCTCCCAGTGGGCTCTTTTTTAGGATTGTTAGTTTATCCATTTAGTGCATATTTATAAGATGCTTGGGACTTTCCAGGTGGCTCAGTGGATAAAGAATCTGCCTGCAATGCAGGAGATGCAGGAGACCTGGGTTCTATCCTTGGGTTGGGAAGATCCCCTGGAGGAAGGCATGACAACCCACTAAAGCATTCTTGCCTGGTGAATCCCATGGACAGAGGAGCCTGGGGGGCTATAGTCCATGGGGTCACAAAAAGTTGGATATGACTGAATCGATTGAGCAGGCATGCACTTGTAAGATGACTACTATGTGTCAACGCTCTTCTGGACTTTGGAAATGCAAGGGTTAACCAAACAGTCTCAGGTCTTCCCCTCATAGAACTTGCCATTGGGTGTGTGCTTCAGCACATTTATCTATTAAAATTCAAAATACTGAGGAGTTTTCTGGGACCTTGCCCTCTCTGAATGCTACAAAGACACTTTGGAGAGGTGAATGGATCATTCAGGGTCCAGCCAGGAAGACATGTGCTCCTCAAGTGTTTTCAACAGAGGGGGATGAATACAGGGAATTGATTACAGTTAGAGGAAGAGGTGAGATGCCTCTGGAGGTTGGGAAAAAGCCTCGAGGTGACTCAGATGGAGATCAGGAACAGCTGGATGTAGCTCCCATTCTCATTCTTCTGGGCTGGAGGGATCAAGGGCAGAAGCTGTGTTTCCTGAGCCACTGGAACCAGGAGGTCACCCAGTGGATGCTGCAGCCATGCCAGGCTGTCTGGAGGGAGCCTGCTGAGTCACAGAGAAGATGCAGTTTCTCCTGAAAGTCCCCTGAGGCAGAGAGAGAGAGTGCTGTGGGTAAAATATGCTAGCTTTTCCCTCCCCCCACCCCCCAGACTCCTGCCAGGACCTCCTAGCAGCTAACTGACTCCTTGGACTTTTACAGGAGTCTGAGACCACAGGCAGCCTACAGGGCTGGGCCTCCCCACACCCCATTATGGAGCAGAGCAGAGGAAGGGTGGATGATACACGTGTTTACAAACCTGGCCCCTGGCCACAGAAAGAACATTGTATATGAGAGCCCAGGACATAAACTTACCTTTCCTTGGTGACCCAGCTGGTAAAGAATCTGCCTGCAAAGAGACCCAGGTTCAATCCCTAGGTCAGAAAATTCCCCTGCAGAAGGGAATGGCTACCCACTCCAGTATTCTTGCCTGGAGAATCCCATGGACAGAGGAGCCTGGCAGGCTATAGTCCATGGGGTCGCAAAGAGTTGGACACGACTGAGCAACTAACCCTTTCACTTTTCAAGGTCAGGGTAATAACAGAATTCAGTGCCACCTTCTCCTGGAACATCCTTATAATCCCCATCACCATCATCATCATTGTTATCTGCTACCACCAGAGATACAGAGCCTTTGACTGGTAGGACCCTTCTACAACTTTGAGTATCTGTGTATACATGTTTACTCAAAGAGATTCTATTTTGGGGCCATTTAATAGGTGAGAAAACTGAGTCTCAGAGAAAGCAATTCACTTGCCCAAAGTCATGTAGTGAGCAAGAGGCAGGACCAGAATTTGAACTGAAATCTGTTTGACTCTTAAGTCATGTGTCCTGACCCTGGAGCTCTGACTCACTGAGGCTCCTGGGGGCAGTGGGCTCTGGAGCTAAGCCTGTCTCAGGGCATGGGGAATCCTTGGGCAAAAGGGACAGCTCTGATGAGGCCTTGGAGGAGAAGCCTCCTCTGGGCCCCTTCTTCCCCACCCTCCCACACACACCAAGCAGCATCTGAATGTCAGGGACCCGCCAAAGGCATGGAGAACAGGCCAGCATGTTGTTGGCAAGACCTCGACCCTGTTACCCAGAGGGTTGGAGCCAGTGACTCAAAGGGCAATGCATGCTTGTTTCAAGATATGTAGTGTGTGTCCCAGAGCCATGAAATCGTTCCCACACCCTCCAGCTCTGCCCAGCAGGTACCGGATGGAACTGGCCCCACCTGGGACTTTCCTGACTGGTCTTGTTTGTGGGGGTCTCTAGCTGTTGAGGCTGCCCTGGTGCCTACAAGGTGCCTGGCACTGGTGAGCTGAGAATGGCCCCTGGCCCTGCCTTTGGAGCTTTGGGTGAACACATAGGTCTATATATCAATCAAATTGGAGTGGAGGCAGAGAGCATCAGCCACAGCTGGTCAGACACTTCTTTGAGAACCCATCCCTCTGATCCTGCATGGCAGTCTCCAGTCATTCCTGGATGCTGGGTATAAGTTATATGTTCTTGAGGAGGTCAGATTGTCAAAAGGACAAAAGACGGGGAGTCAGAGTGGGGCACTGGGGTGATTGGGCGACTCTTCCAGGACCATGTCACCGAGTTTCTGATGTGGCTTTCACACTTTGTCCTAGCCAGGCCTCCGTATGTTACAGTGTTGGTGGCCTGGGATTTTCTGGCTTTATCACTGCCTAATCTCAGTTTAATTGCTGTGGTCAATTTACCCTACACTTAATAACCCACAGCTTGGTATATTGTTTAATATGGTTGACACACACTTTGCTTTAAATGTCAGCACTGACTGGGCCTGGGGACTTGGCAGGCTCCCTGGGAGAGATGGCAGAGGAGCAGCGTCATCTGCTAGGCATCTGGGATGCTGGTATGTTGGCTGCAACTTCTCTTGGCTTGGAGGCTCAGCCACTGCCCAGCGCTGAGCTGTTGGATGGCAGTTGCCCTTTCCAGCCTGTATCTGAGGTCCACCCAGCCCTGATTTGCTTTCCTCTTGCTCTGTCCCACCTAGGGGGTCTATGGTGAAGTGGGTGTCTGGTAGGCAGCCAGCTTCAACTTGGAAAGTGTGTTGCCCCCAGACACAAGCGGGAGTCCTACCGCCCCTGCGCTATGAGCGGGCTGGTTCTGGTCGTGTGTTTGTGACCAAGACCCTGGAGAGCGGGAGGCGGCTGTTGGGTAAATATCACACTCTGGTTGAAGGATTGCAAGCAACATCAATGACGGTTATGCCAAGATGGCTCTGCCCATTGCTCTCCTGCGGTTGGACTCAACCTGCAAATTGGATATACTTTTGCTCCCCACAACTTCCATTCCTTCTGCTGCTTCTTTAATTAATTTTTGGCTGTGCTGGTCTTCACTGCTGTGTGCAGACTTTCTCTAGTTGCAATGAGCAGGGGCTACTCTCTAGTTGCCGTGTCTGAGCTTTTCATTGCGGTGGTTTCTTTTGCAGAGTGCTTGGGCTGGTGCCCATGGGCTTAGTTGCCCCATGGAATGTGAGATCTTCCTGACCCAGAGATTGAACCCATGTCCCCTGCATTGGCAGGCAGATTCTTATTCACTGGACCACCAGGGAAATCCCATTCCTTCTGTTCCTAATGGACTAAATTAGGATGGACTTAAACAGGATGGACTAAAGCTGATGGAACTCATGTGATGACCTCCTAGTCCATTTAGCCCCCACTCCCCAGTGCAAATTTCTATGGAAACTGTACTTTCATCCACAGGCCATAGGCACCCAGAAGTGTTGTTTGCCCTGGGTGTTCCTGCCTTGTTTGGCAGGACACCTGACCCAAGCTGAACCAATCAGCTTCTCTCCTGTAGAAATTCAGGGTGGTAAGACAGCACAGTGGTGCCTGAAGGTTTCTAAAATGGTAACTCAAAGGCCTGGGAGCCATGGGGCAGCAATATTTTACCTCTGGCCCAGATTTCAGAGGAAGCAGAATGAAGTGTATTGAGACACAGATAATCCTCCAGACATCTCTCCAGCTCTGGTCCCAAAGGAACAGTGTTTTCTTGCCTTTGGCTTCCCTGAGACCCGAAGCCTTGTGATAAATGCCCCCTTTTGGCTGAAGCATCTTGGGTTGGGTTTGTCATTTTCAACCAAGAGCTCTTCCTAAAATAATCCAGTGAGTGCTAGATGCAGAATTGGCCAGGTAAAAGGCTCACCTGTTATTATTAAGTTGTATTTGGTGTATGGTTTTGGCAGGAACGTAAACTTCTTGGGAGGGAGTCTGATGAGGATCACAGTGGTTTTGGGTGCAGGAGATTTGTCTCTAGGGCTGGCATGTCTCTTGTTCTCCTCACCTTGGTTTTCTCCTTCCATCCTTGACATGGAGGGTGCAGCTGGAATCTAGGGTTTGTGCCCCAGACTCAGCCAGGGTCATTTGCTCCAGTCTTGGGTCTGGCCCCACTATTAAGGGGTGATCAGCCCTTTCCCATGACTGTTTGGGAAAGTCATGCTCACCTGGGAGTACTTGACAGCCAATTTGAGAGCATCTTCTCTACAGGCATTTCCTTTGGGGTTTAGCTCTGGGGAACACCTCTGGGATGCTGTCAACCTGATCCCCTTCACCTGAGACAGCCTATTGTCCAGGTGTTCAGGTAGGCAGTGTCTAGGCCCATCATACTTCTAGGGGTGCACAAAAAGTTATTAATGTTAGTTTCTTTTTTAAATCAGAGGAGAAAATGGAAAATAGTGGCATTAAAAAATAATAATGACTTCAGCCTCAATTCATCTTTATACCAACATCATTGTAAAATATTTGTTTGTGTTTAGTGGTTCAGTTGTATCCATCTCTTTATGACCCCCATGGACTGTAGCCTACCAGTCTCCTCTATCTATGGGATTTTCCAGGTATGAATACTGGAGTGGGTTGCTATTTCCTCTTCCCGGGGATCTTCCCAACCCAGGGATTGAACCTGTGTCTCTTACATTGCAGGTGGATTCTTTACCTGATGAGCCATCAGGGAAGCCCCATTGTAAAATGTGTGTGTGTGTGTGTGTGTGTGTGTGTGTGTGTTTTCCCATGGAGGAAGGGGCTCACAAGGGCAAGAATGTCTGAAGCCCAACAACAGCATCATGTCGTGGCCCTGTTCACACCCCTCCCCCCAACTCCTAAGCATGTGTGATGGTCCAGCTTCCTGAGTTCTCAGGTAGAGCCTACCACCAAAGTGAGTAGATGCTCCCTGGATTGTTTGAGGGGAGCGTTCTACAGGGAGGGCAGTGATCCCAAGTGTCTCTGCTGCTCTGGTTCAATTTCCCAGTCTTGCCTGCTCTATACAGCTAGGCAGTGGGACAGATCAGCTGCTCTGAGTCCTTACTTTTCCCACCTGAACTGAGCTCCAAGTTTAGCCAAGCAGAAACCTGAGCCCAAGGCAGCATTGCCTGAAGACTCTGCATTCTTAACCTGGAGGGACAATCACCTCAAAAGTAAAAATGTTGGCCCTTGCAGACAATCAGGAACTTGAATTCTGCCCTGGCCTCTTGCAAGAAGGAACCAGGCGGCATCCACTCTTTCCTCCAAACCACAGAACATCATGAGAGCTACCAAATGTTATGCTCATCTTGTGTGTTATGTCATTGAGTTACCCTAGCAGCCCTCCAGGAGGCTACTACTATTATTAGCCCCATTTTACAGACATGGAAACTCAGAGAGGCTCATGGAGATTCATGGAGGCTCAGAGAGACTAAGAAGCTTGGCTAAGTTCAGAAAGCTAGTAAAGTGGCAAGGTCAGGATTTGAATTCCGAGCTGCGTGACCATAGAGCTAACACTTCCTTTATCCCCTACCCGCCGCCCCCAGCCAGGAGGCTGGCCTCCTAGGTGGGAGGTCATGTTCCCCAAGGAGAAGCGTGGTATCAAGAGATGTTTCCAGATAAGGCACAGATAGGGCGTCCTGGCAATACACAGGAGACCTTAGAGTGGTACATAGAATGAACATTTTCTTCGTATTCCATAGACATTTGGGCACTTAAGCAAACATATATATTTGATACATCTAAATCACAATTTCCTGTATATTCCCCCTAGAGAAGGTATGTAAGTTTTTCCAAGTGAGAAGATTTAAAGAAAAATATTAAGCAAATCATGGTACTGGTGACATATGGAAAAAAAATTAAACAAAAAATACTAAATATTGGTATATGGGGACTTCCCTGGTGGTCTAGTGATTTCAACATAGGGCCTCCAATGCCAGGGGTGTGGGTTTGATCCCTGGCTGGGGAGCTAAGATCTCGCATGTCTTGTGGCCAAAATAACAAAACATAAAACAGAAACAATATGGTAACAAATTCAATAAAGACTTTAAAAATGGTTAACATTAAAAAAAAAAAAGCAACACACATATTTGGTATGTGGGAAACACCTATAGGTCGTACAATGGGGTTTAGTCATCTTGTGAGTGTCCTTGAGTGTTTCTTCAGTTCTCTGAGACTCAATTTCCCCACCTTTAAAATGGGATTGGCCCCAAAGCATTGTTTAAAGATTCAAAGTAGATGACACTGTGTGTCTACTTTGATGAGGCATGCGAGATCTTAGCTCCCTGAGCAGGGATCAAACCCTCCCGGACACACAGTGGATGGGTCGCCGAGTTCCGTGTAGTGTCTGTGGGCAGAAAGCCCCATGGTCAAGTGCTCTTTTGGCTGTGAGCTCTCAGGCAGGGAGCGTGAGAGGCGTTTTTGAACAGGCCGTGGGGAGGTTGGGCTTGGAATTTGAGTTTTCCGTGCTTAATTCTATTTGGACTCATCCCAGATCTCTGGTCCTCCCAAGTAACATTCTATAAATCTGCTAAATTGAACATGAGCCTTAATTGCTGAAATTACCTGTAACATTAGCTTCTTACACAGCTGTGCCCTCTCCTGGGGCTTGTGCCAGTTCTCCGGGGGTGACTGGATCTGAGAGGGCAGAGCCCTAATGTAGCAGGCTGTCAGTGGGCCTGAGCGCCCAGCCTAGGACCTTGGAGTGGCCCTAGGAACTCTGCCTGTGATCTTCCAAGGACAGTCCTGGGATCTCAACACAGCCGGGCTAGCCTCTCCCCTCAAGAAGCCTACCCTGATTAAAGATCAGGGAGAAGTCTCTCATTTTCCTGGAATCACCTCAGATACCAGAGTTCAGAGCCCATGTCCAGTGTTCCTGTTATGAGTCAACCACAGAATTCGTGATGCTCAACCAGTGGGCATCACTGAGAGTTTATAGTAACCAGAGGGGACAGGAGGCGTGAAAGAACCCTGGGGAGGTATTAGGCTCTGTGTCTTTGCCTCAGACATCTTCAACTTCATTGAATAATGTGAGACAATAAAAATGGCCAAAAGAAAGGAAGACAGAAAAAATAACTCAGACTCACTAGTTTTCAGGGAAATGCAAATTAAAATTTAAATCACATATATTTGTTCACTTATCACAGTGCAAATAATTTACATTTTAATAATTTCAGAGTTGCATAATGTGGGGGAAATGGACTTCTTTTTTTATTCAAGTGAGAGTGTAACTTGGTTGAGGAAATTTGGCAGGATTTACTAAAATTAAAAATGTGCATGGCCCTGTTCCTTGACCCAGCAATTCTACTTCTAGGGATCTATCTACCTTAGGAAAGTATTTGTACTTTGCACAAAGATGTTCATTGTGGCACTGTTTGGTAGGCAATTGGAAACAACCTAAATGTCCATCCAAAGGCAATGGTGAAATGATGCTCTGTGGCAGTCATCACCTCCCCGGGATTTCCTTCATGTCCTTCGTCCCCTCTAGTCAGCAGGACTTCTCAGTGATGGCCATAGCCCAGAACTCAATGTATAAGTTTAGAAAGTTCTCAAAGACTTTCTGTTGCTAAAAAAACCCCAAGATGCAGTAATATCCAAACAGTATGAAATAAACTGTGTAAAAGCAACACTTCACCAACAAACAAACCTGTAGAACTGACCCAAAGCAATACCATGTATTTCTACAGATGCGTAAAAATTCATAGAAAAAGATCTGAAAGGAAATCCACCAAACAAATGATAGTAGTCACCTCTGGTTGGGGGCGTGGGACTTGGGGAGGTGGTTAAGGAGATCCCCAGCTTTATATCCACTGTTTGAAAATAATTTTTACAAGTAAGTGTATTCATGTACTATTTATATAATAAAAGTAAATGTATTGATGGGATTGGCTGAAGGATACACTGTGTGTGCACCCCCAAGGCACAGATGTCCAGTTACAACACAGTAGATGGTTAGAGACATAAGAGAGACAGAAGTCCTTGCTATGTGACTATTCACTGTTGAATAACCCTATGCTGCTGCTGCTAAGTCACTTCAGTCGTGTCTGACTCTGCGACCCCCATAGACGGCAGCCCACCAGGCTCCTCTGTCCCTGGGATTCTCCAGGCAAGAACACTGGAGTGGGTTTCCATTTCCTTCTCCAATGCATGAAAGTGGAAAGTGAAAGTGAAGTCGCTCAGTCATGTCCGACTCTTAGCGACCCCATGGACTGTAGCCTACCAGGCTCCTCTGTCCATAGGATTTTCCAGGCAAGAGTACTGGAGTGGGGTGCCATTGCCTTCTCCGAACCCTATGCATAAACTTATGCTATACACATCTTAACACACACGACTAAATACAACTTAAATTAACTGTAAATGGAAATCAACAGTTGTGTAAAAGACGCAGGGTTTCAAGAAGCAGGTGAAAGTGAACTTGGAGAACTTTTTGAAGTTACTCTCAAAGCCAGTGTTCAAGGAGGATATGGCAGCAGAAGAGGAGGAATTGGCAAAAGAAAAAGGAAAATAAACAGGGATGATGACATGTTAAGGGCTTTGCAAGAGGAGGTGAATATCATGGTGTTGACTGTGTCTCAAGAAAATAAATGAAATCCTCTGATGTGTTCAAAAGACAACCTTTTAAAATAATTGTGCTGTCAAGGTCAAATAAGGAGATTGACTTGTACGATTTTATAGGATCTTTAAGAATATGAATTTACTAGTTCTCAAAATTAATGCACAGTTGTAATTATAGCCTGCTGCTGCTGCTGCTAAGTCGCTTCAGTCGTGTCTGACTCTGTGCGACTCCATAGACGGCAGCCCACCAGGCTCCCCGTCCCTGGGATTCTCCAGGCAAGAACACTGGAGTGGGTTGCCATTGCCTTCTCCAATACATGAAAGTGAAAAGTGACAGTGAAGTCGCTCAGTCTCGACTCCATGGACTGCAGCCTACCAGGCTCCTCCGTCCATGGGATTTTCCAGGCAAGAGTACTGGAGTGGGGTGCCATTGCCTTCTCCAATTATAGCCTAGATGTGGTTAAACATCAGATAAATGCATTGGAAATAATTCTTCTTCCATTTTTCTTGAGATAAATTATAAACCAAACCCTTTTATGTCATTAACACATGACTTTGTTTGTGATTTTTTTAAAAAATGGATATTTTAATTTTGTGTCCTTAGTTGTGTTTTTGATTGTGAATGGAGTTGCTTTTGGCACTTTTTTTTTTTCTTTTCGATGTTTCAGAGTGTCTAACCCTGTCTGAGGAAGAAGTGGAAGGGAACTTACCTTGAGGAAGTGAAACGTGAAGAGGAGAAGATTGCCCAGTGGACAAGACAAGAGAAAGACATGCTTGGCAGAAGGCACAGCACATGCAAAGCCACTGAGGCGTGAACGAATGAGGTGCACTTGGGGGACAGAAGGTGATGTTGCAGGATCACTGAGTATAGATGAAAAACCGCAGAGAAAGGATATGTAGAAATCAGCTGGAGATAGACCATGGAAGATCAGGGGTCGTGTGAGAGGTTCAGATCTCATCCTTCAGGCAACAGGAAGTGTTTTCAGGAGGGATGTGATATGCTCTGATTCAGCTTCTGGATGTGTCACTCCAGGAGGCACAGAGCAGCCTTGTGCTCCAGTCTAGACTTCCCCAGTGGTGATGCAGCCATGCTCGTGGCACTTACCCCGTGTAAGGTGAGCAATAACTCACTTGATCCTCTCCATCATCCTGAGAGGAACAGAGAAGTTAAGGATTTGGCCGAGGTCACACAGTGGGGAAACTGCAAGAGTTGGATTCTGGACTTGAGCGTGTGTTCTTAACCTGTTCGCTCAATCTGCCCACCAGGTAGGCAGGGCTCTTCTATGTACGTTTTCACAATGTAAATGGATTTAGACTTACTTCTGGATTTAGACATATTTGTTCAAAAGGACAGCACTCACTGTTTTAAATGAAAAAACTATTTTCTGTTACACATTATATACATATTTGTTTGTTAAAATAGAGCATTTGCTCCTGTTGGGGTCTAATGAGAGATGAACGTGTAAATTAAGGCAGGGGCCATAGCCAGAGAAGGAGGGGACCCACAGGAACACATTTAAGAGGTTTTGGCAACAGGGCAATGTACTAAGTAGCTGGAATGGGGTGAGGGGCCACTTTGACATGCCTGAGATCTGGGTGACTAGTGATGACCTTAGCTACCTGGGGGTATGAAGATTACAAGTTATCCTGGGTATATTAAAATCCTAAATAAAGTGCTTGGGCATCGGAGATAGTGGGATGGGATGGGGCAGAAGACCTGCTTCCTGGTAGGGCTTCCTGGATGTGTTGAGAAGGGCTCTGGCTCAGGACACTGGGTACCCAGACCAAGGCTGTGAAATTAACATCACAGGGAAATGGAAATTCTCAGCAAGGGAGGCCAAGGGCTGAGGGCAGGCGGGGCAGAAGGCTCTGCCTGAGACCAAGTGCGCGGTCCCAGCATGGCTTGTAACCAGAGCTCTGGAAGAACATTAGGAACGTGACATCAGGATGGCATTCGCAGCCTCGCTCCAACAGGTGGGTGGAGCATTGATGACTTGAATGGTTTCAGCTGGGGCTGAGGGGTGAGCCAGGGTAACCAGAGTCCCTGCTCCTCTCCCGGGGCACCTGGCCCTTTCCCATTTCCCTCTTGGCTCTCCCCGCTCCAAGTAAAGCAAGGCCTTGCTCGCCTCCTGTTGTCCTTTGTTTCTGTGGCGGAAAATTTGAAAGCCTGGCATATTGGGTTTCTCTTTAGCACACCGATAAGGCAGAGGAAACATCTGTGGTTTGAGACGAAATGTGTGAAAGATGGGGGCGGGGGGGGGGGCGGGGGTGGGGACAGCAGTTTTCTGTCTTAGAGAATGTTTTATCTCCTTGCTAGACACCTCCTTTATTAAAATGAAATTTATAGGTTGAAACGTGAACAAGAACGTCGAGGAGACAGAAGGTTTAGATCCAACAGGAGGGAATTCAAAATACATAAAAGAGGAAATCCCGAAAAGTCACACTTCCAGAAGCAAATGCAGACGCATTCGCTTCGGTTTCCTAGACTTTTTCTCCGCTATCCAGCTCAAAGAGCTCTACCACCTGTGATCCACGCCTTAGATTTATTATCAGTTTCCAGGGACCAGCCCAACAGCTTCAGCTCCAGCATTTTCATAAATCAAGCATTGAAAGCAGTTCAGTTGAGAAACTGATAGAAAAGGCCTGGACCCCAGAGGCATCGAGCTCTCAAGCTCCCAAGTCTTGCCATTCGCTCTTCTGCACAATCCCAAAGACAGAGAAGATCTGGGAGAAGACAGGACTTGGTGTTGTGTGGAGTTAGCTCAGGAGTCAGAGACAGCTGCGTTCTGCAGCATCCTTCCCATTCCCCTACCTCCCTACTTGCTGTGGTCCAGATTCTGGGATCAGGTTGATTCCAAGCAGGGGGACCCCCCAGTTGTGCCAGGCTGTTGGGTAGGAACAGGAGCCTCCAGCTTCAAGAGGGAAATACCCTGCTTCGAAATAGCTACCGCACACTCTGTAAGTGGGCCATTTGTTGTTGTTTGATATGTTAGAAGTTTCATCAAACCTCTGGGCATATTTATACAATTAGAGCGGCAAGCGAAAGAAAACAGCGCAGTGACAAATTGGGCTCATGCACTCTGATTAACTTGTTAAACTAAATAGATTGCGGAGGAAACGTGCCCCGTTTGAATTTATGAAATTGCTTCTCATCAAGATAGAAGCCTGCTGAGCCATTAGGAGCTCAGGCAGCTGGTACGCACTTTGGCCAGAATTCGACGCAGGTCCAGAAGGAAAGGGGAACCATCCCTGACTTCAAACCCAATGACAGATCTTCGCTGTGACCAGGCAGGGCCTCTTTGTCCAAAGCCTAGACAATCTTGTCAAGTCCTGCTGATCCAGAACCCAGGCAGCCAGGTGATTCCTGCCATCCAGTGTTCTTTGGGCTCTTGGTTTTTTATGAGCATGATGACAGGTAGGAAAACAAGAGGGTGAGGAGTTTTAGGTTAAAAACCCTAGAGATCCAGTTTGTATCTCCTATGTCTTCAGCCATTGTGGGTGGACCCCGGGCCTTAAAGAGTTGAATTCTGTCCAACCCTAACAAATAGAAGCCAACATTTATCATTACTGACTCTGTGCTGAAGAAAGGCTCAATGCTTTTGAGTCAATTATCTTATTAAAGACTCATGATGACTCCATAGCAAAGGTGCTAGTATTATTCCCGTTTTCCAAATGAGGTCAAGGCAAGGTCCAGGTGGGTCACGGTGACATGGACGAAGGGCAGGGCTGGGACTTGAACCTGGTGAGTCTGTTTTTTGAGCCTATGATGTTCATTTCATACTGTTGTCCGCATCAAGGCTGTGGGAATCCCCAGGCCCTTCAAAGACCCTATAGAGTCTGAAACAGCCTTTGGACACCTCAAAGAGTTTGAGCCTACTTGCAAATTATTTATAAAATACAAATAGCACAATGTTTGCAAATTGGTATGCACAGAGATTATCTCCCAACCTAGAAAACTGGATTAATCTATTTATCTTATGCCTTGACCATTCTGATGCTCAAGGGGAAAAGGGAATGTACAGCATGTCAACTCCACCTGTAATAGTAGTAGCTGATAATAATCAGTCAGTTCAGTTCAGTCCCTCAGTTGTGACTGACTCTTTGTGACCTCATGGACAGCAGCATACCAGACTTCCTTGTCCATCAACTCCCAGAGCTTGCTCAAACTCATGTCCATCGAGTCAGTGATGCCATCCAACCTTCTCATCCCCTTTGTCCCCTTCTCCTCCTGCCTTCAATCTATAGTAGTAATAGCTAATCTTATTAATATAATACCTCTATCAACAATAATTGGAGAAGGCAATAGCACCCCACTCCAGTACTCTTGCTTGGAAAATCCCATGGACGGAGGAGCCTGTTAGGCTGCAATCCATGGGGTCGCTAAGAGTCGGACACGACTGAGTGACTTCACTTTCACTTTTCACTTTTCACTTTCATGCATTGGAGAAGGAAATGGCAGCCCACTCCAGTGTTCTTGCCTGGAGAATCCCAGGGACGGGGGAGCCTGGTGGGCTGCCGTCTATGGGGTCGCACAGAGTCGGACACGACTGAAGTGACTTAGCATATCAACAATAATAATCAATATTAATAATAGCTAATCTTATTAATACAACACATGTATCAATACCTGTGCTATGTGTCTGGCCCTGGTACTTTGTCTGTGTCAGCTCATTTAATCTTCATTTCAACCTTATGATATAGGTGCTATTTTTAAGTCTATTTTCCAGATGAGGAAACTGAGGCACTGGAGATTAAATTAAATGCCAAAGGGACACAGGCAATTGTCGTCTGGAGTCCACATCCTGACAACCATGGAAATGCTGGGTCCTGCCCAGAGGGCCATCCCGTGTACCAGGTCAAGCCCTCCCCTTTTCACTGCTGGGAGATGTTCCCCGGGGCCTGGTGAAGTTTTGTCTTGCACTCTGGGAAGGTGACTCATTCTCCTTGGTACTGGAGGAACCAGCCTCCTTTTCTCAGCAGGGACCTTGCTGCCTGCTCCTTTTTTGTTGCTGGGTGAGCTGGGGCAGTGGATGAGGTTTCTCAGGCGCTGCCCAGCCCCAGAAGGATGTGGCTCTTCACCTTCTGCCCACTTTGGAGCATGGCGGGAGTACCTGACCCAGTCAGTATGTAGAACTAGAAGAACAGGAATCTGCTTAATGGGACACGGAATGGTGCTTGTCCATTGGGACTGTGAACACCAGTATGGGCTGGGGTTAGTACCCTGGAAGGCACATAGGATGGCAAGAGCCACATCATTTTCTTGGAAAGTGGCAGGCCCAGGCCTGCCCAGGCTGAAACAGATGTGTATGCGTTGTAGAAGGTGGGGCCCAACTTTTCCGAGAGTCTTCTGAAAGAAAGGTGACTCATCTTTTCTTAAAGGATATAAAGGCAATGCTCTTGGAGGTCATCCTTGGCCACTGGCAATCTAGGATGTTGGCAGGTCACTCATTCATTCATTCCTTCATTCAACAAATCTCCAGCAGAGACTTAATGATATATAGGGGACACCACAGTGAAGAGAACCAAGTCCTTCAGCGTGAATGATCTAGACTAAGGGGAAAGCCTGTGGTTGTATTACCGTGTGTGTGTGTGTGTGTGTGTGTATGTGTGTGTTAGTTGCTCAATTGTGTCCGGCTCTTTGCAACCCATACACTGTAGCACACCAGGCTCCTCTATCCATGGAATTCTCCAGGCAAGAATACTGGAGTGAGTTGTTATTGTTGTTCAGTTGCCCTGTCATGTCTGACTCTTTTCAACCCCATGGACTGCAGCACATCAGGCCTCTGTCCCTCACCATCTCCGGAAGTTTGCCTAAGTTCATGTCCATTGCATCAGTGATGCCATCCAGCCATCTCATCCTCTGACACCCTCTTCCCCTCCTGCCCTCAATCTTTCCCGGCATCAGGGACTTTTACAATGAGTCAGCTGTTCCCATCAGATGACCAAAATACTGGAATTTCAACTTCCAACTGAAGTGGTTAGCCATTCCTTCCTGACCCAGGGATGGAACTCAGGTCTCCTGCATTGCAGGCAGATTCTTTACTGTCTGCGCCACCAGGGAAGCCCTATTATCACATGAATAAATGCAAATTTGTTCATCAGAGATGAAAGTCACAGAGGAAAGCAATCTAGTGCTTTGGGATCCTATAGGGAAGAAAGACCTGGTCAGAAAAGTCAGGAGAAGCTTCCCCAAGGAAGAGCAACTGGCTCTGAGATCCGAATCATGAGAGGAACTCAACGCACAAGAGAAAGATGGGGAAGGAAGAGCTCTCCTGGTGGAGGGAACTGCATGTGCAAAGGCCCAGTGGCAGAGGGGAGCATGGCAGATACCAGGGCCTGAAGAGGCAGGGGTGGCTGGAGTACAGGATGTGGGAGTGGCTCTGAAGGATCAGCTTCACTAGGCTGGGTTTCACTGGCTGTGTTAAGGCCATGGAATGGGTTGGGCTTCATCAAAGAAACAAACAGAAGCTATTAAATGGTTTTAAGCATGCAAATGGATGAGTGAAAATCTCTGTCATGTCCGACTCTTTGCGACCCCAAAGACTGTAGCCCACCCAGCTCCTCTGTCCATGGGATTCTCCAGGCAAGAATACTGGAGTGGGTTGCCATTCCCTTTTACGGGTATCTTCCCGACTCAGGGATGGAAGGGTCTCCTGCCTTGTAGGTAGGTTCTTTACTGTCTGAGCTACCAGGCAAATGGGGGAGGAGGGTAAACATGGCAAGAGGGCAGTGACACATCCATTTGGGTTTGGCAAAGACCACAATGACCCAAATTCATTTCTTTGTGGCAGAACTTCCAGAGGGGGCTGAGTGTTCCCAGCGTGGAAGTCACAAGAGTGAGACCCTGGGTGCACGGAGCCTTGGAGAAAACCCAAGTTGGAAAAGAATGAATTATCGAAGCAGTATTGGGAGGCCACCACTTTTAAGCACAAAATGTAGCAGATTGGGAATATTTAGTGTGGGGGCCCCAGGATTGCACTTAATAGCCTTTAGGGTAGCGTCTTGCTTTCTTGCAGTGATAGAAGCTCATCCTAATGACCCCAGGGCTATGCAGAAAAGATAAAATTATAGTGAGTATTATTTGTTTTGGAAAATACTGTACAACATAATACACTCAGGTGTGTCCCCTTACCTGAGATGATGGTTAAAATTAAAAAAAAAAAAAAAAAAAAGTCCTAAAGGAATACCTTACATGACCTCTAAATAATTCCATCATGACCTGGCCCTTGAGCAGGTAGCCAAGACTGACTGCATTGTTTGGTCAAAAAGTTCATTTGGATTTTTCTGTAAGATCTTACTTTTTGGCCAAACCAATACTATAAGCATTTCCATAGTGGTTCAGTGGGAAAGAAGCTGGCTGTCAAGCAGGAGACATGGGTTCGATCTCTGAGTCTGGAAGATCCCCTGTAGAAGGAAACAGCTGCACATTCCAGTATTCTTGCCTGGGAAATCCCATGGAGAGAAGAGCCTGGTGGGCTGCAGTCTGTAGGGTCATAAAAGACTCGGACATGACTAGGTGATTCAACAACAACAACAACAATACTACAAGCAAATCAACTGACTCATGAGATTTTCAACTAGCAGCCAGGAAGTGGAGTGCTCCTGTAACAAATGTCTGAACAGATGAAAGTGGCTCTGGCATTGAATTATGGGTGAAATCTGGAAAAACTTTGAGGCACAGGAGAGAAAAAGCCTACATCATCTTAATCAGACTGTTGGTAAAAACAGACATTCAAGTCCCTTCTGGTGAGGGTTCAGAAGAGGAGAAACATACAAAGGAGAAGCCAGGTGAAGACAGGGGCAGAGGTTGGAAAGATGCAGCCACAAGCCAAGGGATGCCAACAGCCTCCAGAGCTGGAGGAGGCAAGGAAAGGATTCTCCACTAGAGCGTCCTGAGGGAGTGGGGAGCTGCCCACACCTTAAGGTCAGCCTAATGATACTAATTTTAGACTCTGGCTTCCAAAACTTGAGAGAATAAACGTCTATTGTTTTTGAGCCATCAAGTTTGTGGTAATTTGTTGCAGCAGCCACGGGAGATAACTACATTCTTTTTATGTTTTTACTAACTTTTAAAATGTTTATTTATTTATTTTGGCTGCGCTGTGTCTTCATTGCTGCGCGCAGGCTTTCTCTGGTTGCGGTGAGTAGAAGCTACTCCTTGTTGCAGAGCACAGGCTTCAGCTGGGTGCACCAGCTTCAGTAGTTGCCGCACACGGGCTTAGTTGCCTGGTGGCGAGTGAGATCTTCTTGGACCAGGGACTGGCAGGCAAATTCCTAACGACTGGACCACCAGGGAAGCCCCTGAATACATTCTGAGGAACATTTAATTCATATTCCACAAACATCCATGATTTCATGTGGCTGGTGCCTTCTCATACTTCATAGCTCAGACCAAAAGGCACCTCTTGAATTAAAGATCCCCAGCCTCCAATATCGGAGAAGGCGATGGCACCCCACTCCAGTACTCTTGCCTGGAAAATTGCATGGACGGAGGAGTTTGGTGGGCTGCAGTCCATGGAGTCGCTAAGAGTCGAACATGACTGAGCAACTTCACTCTCACTTTTCACTTTTATGCATTGGAGAAGGAAATGGCAACCCACTCCAGTGTTCTTGCCTGGAGAATCCCAGGGATGGGGGAGCCTGGCAGGCTGCCGCTTATGGGGTCGCACAGAGTCGGACACGACTGAAGCAACTTAGCAGCAGCAGCCTCCAATATTCTTGCCTGGAAAATCCCATGGACAGAGGAGCCTGGTGGGGTCAGTTCATAGGGTTGCAAAGAGTCCGACACAACTGAGTATACACACACACACCACACATACAACCTCCCTAACCAGACCAGTTATCCTGCCTGTTAACCTCCCACACACTTAAATTCTTAAGCCTCAATTTCTTCCTTAGTTTGTGTGTTGTGCTTTGTCTGCCATCCTCCCATTAGAGCATGAGCTTCAGGCAGTACCATCCTGTTTCCTCGTGTGCCCTCAGCCCCCAGCAGAAGCCTTGGGCAGAGTGAATGTTCCTGGAGGTTTGTTGAATGAATAAATGACCTTTTACGGCGTCCTGGAGGCCCACTGAGTCTGCCCAGTATTCATAAGACTGGTCCTCTTGCTTGCCGTGATCAACAGGTCTTGATGTTTATTTAAATTCTTCTTTTGGATCCTTAGTCTGTCCCAAGATGTGAAGCTGTTTAATATTCATTCATTCATTCACTCATTCAATAAATATTTATTTATTCGGGCTTATGTGTGAGGCAGTCCACTGATGATTCCTAATTGGGCTATTTTTTCCCCTGTTGAATTTCAATTGAGAAAGAAAAAAGCAATTGCAGCATTTTTCAAGGCAAAACAAGCCATATAACAACCACAAACCGCAAACAACGAAACAATCTTTCATGAGGCTAATTAGTCCTAAGCCTTAAAAAAAAATAATAATTGCCAATTCTGGAACAGTCTTTGAAGGCTTTTTGAACAGAATAGTAATCAGGAAACTTCAGCCTTCATGAGGCAAGGGCTCAGAGCAAAACAAGGCACTTCAGAGTTGTGTACTTTCTGGAACTCTGATTTGGCTGAATTTTCTTCTGATAAGGAAATTTTAAGGACATTGATGGGCCAGGGAAGCACATTCATTGCACATACTGATGCTTTCAACAGACTTCACAATATACAACCAGTCTCCTAATCAGAAGTGTTTCTTTCTGTTTAAGACCCAGAAGGGTAGCTGACATCTTTTATCAAAAAGACAGACAATTCTTGTCCCCTGACAATTCCAGATTATGGATCCCAGGAGGCTCTCCTTACACTGGTATTTTATCACTGGAATCAGAGCGACTGCTGTTTATTTTCTGAACCTTCACGTAGTTTTCAAGGTGTTGCCAGCAGGGCCTGGGCTGACAGTGACACGTGTTATTGTCACATTGCTAGATCTGAAAGAAAACACCAGATAAATAAATATCAGTGTTTCCTTGGATCTCTTTTTGCTATCATGGCACCGGAGGCACTGGCATTTGTTAATTCACATATCTCCCTTGTTTGGTGAGGCAATGTTTCCTTTCATCTGCTGGAGTGGGAGAGGAAGGGGGCGGTGTGGGCTGGCAGCCTGGCATGGGACCTGGACGAACTGCCATTCGATCTGGGTGAGGGGGAGAGGGTGGAGATGGCCTCAGAATACAGTTCCGCCCATGGAGTGGGGTGGAGCCTGGCTGCAGGACTGTCTTCTCAGGCCTCTCTCATGTGGGTAGGTTACCCTGCATCATGCTCAGCATCAGGTGATGTGAGCTGGGGTCACAGCTGGGTAGGTTGCTCAACCTCCCAACCTCAACTTCTGTACCTGTAGAAATGGATCCTGGGACCCTCCTCCTAGGTTGTTGAGAGACCCACAGAAGAGAGAAGAGCCTCCCCTCCAGCCCCCTCCTCCAGACTCCTTATTTTCCCCCAGACCTTCTCCTTCCTCCCCTGCTCTGCCCTGTTCTCCCTTCTGGATCACACTTCCCTCTGCCTTTGGCCTTCTTTAGATTTCCTTGTCCTAGAACCCAGGACGATGTCAACAACTCTGGCCACATCTGGCCTGCTGCCTGATCTTGGAAATACAGTTTTCCTGGCATGCAGCCATGCCCGTTCATTTACATATTGTCTGCGGCTGCCTTTGTGCTGCAGTGGCAAAGCTGAGTAGTTGCAACACAGACCATATGGCCCACAAAGCCTAAAATCTGTCCTATCTGGCCTTTCACAGAAGAATTTTGCCTGTTCTTGATGGTCTCCTAGACATAAACCACCCTGATTCCACTCATCCTTGAAGACCCAGCTTGAGTTCTTGATCTGCTTGACTTCCCATGGCATGTTAAACGGTTTTATATACAAAAAGCTTTCCATGACCATATGCTTTTAGGAAATCCTAAGTTAAAGAAATGTAAGCAGCCTTCTTTACTGATTGCAGGACTTATCAGTGCACTTAATGTGCTGGTGGATGTTGGGAATCTCCAAGAAGGGAATGTGATATGTAACATTTCTCAAATGTGTTTCTCTATTGGGCTACTGAGTGTTGAAGAGCTTAACTCATCTTCTCTAGTCATTTTTTCTCTCAGGATGATGCCTTCTGCTACAATGGATTTAGAATATATTGTATTTTTATCTGAAATGTTCATTTTTAACCTGGATCTCTCCCCCGGATTCTAGACACTGCACTCCCTTTACAACAGTCTAAGAGACAAACTGAAACTTAACAATGCTCCGAATGTACCTATTCTCCTCCCATCATTATCCATCACAGAAGGTGGCAACACCATTCACCAGCTGCTGAGTCCAAAAATCTAGCACTCTTCTTGCCTCCCTTCATCCTCGCACACTCTTTCTCTAATCCATCAGTATCCCTGTCCTGTCTAACTCCAAAGGCATCCTGTATAGGACCACTTCTCATCAACTGCACAGTGACCAGCCTGGTCCATGCCGCCAACATCCTACGAACTGGGCTCCCTGATTCTGTTCTTGCTCCCTGAAACTCAAATCCAATCACTCCTTTCCCTGGCTTAAAATACTTTAAGGAAAATATTTCCATTCCAACCAGAATAAAATACAAACTACTCCAGTGACTTTCCAGGCCCTAGATAATCAGACCTTCACCTACCTCTTCCTCTGGCCTGTTTTGCCCTCAAACCCAGTAATCCCAGGGCCTTTGTACATATTAATCTTTTTTTTTTTTAGAAACGCTCGTTGTCATTCCATTTCCCTTCCCCATCTTTTCAAAACCTTTTCTGACTCTTCATTGTCATCTAGGTCATTAGACCCTCAGAGAGGCCCTTGCTGACCAAACCAAAGAACACTCAATTCCGTTGTATCAAATTATCTAGCTTATCATCTTCATAGCTCTTATTGAAACCCCAGATTATTTTATCTATTGTTTTCATGCTTATTTTCTGTGTTCCACTGAGTACAAGCTTCATGAGGCCTGATTCCTTTTCCACCACTAGGGATCCAGAATCTAAGACAGTCCCAGGCACACAGTGGCTGTTTGACCGTCACCATTTGTTGGCAGATTGACCGATAATCTCCTTAATCAGCAGAGCACCCCGTGTTCTAGCATTTATGTTATTGTTATAATGCAAGTTAGAACACCTGATATTCATCGAGGGCTACTTGCCAGGCACTGTGGTAAATGTCTTTCTCCTATTATCTCATGCCATCCTTCCAATTAATGTACAGAGCCTATGAGCAACTACTATTTTTTATTCCCATTTCACAGATGAAGAAAGTGAGAAACAGAGCGACTAAGCTGCTTGCCTAATTGCATACCTGGTCCTTCGCAGGCCCTGGTCACTGACCTGGATCTGATTCCAAATTCATGACTGTGGGCATGCTGGGGCTACTGCTGCCACATTACAGGGGTTGGCATTTGAGCCTCTAAGTATAAGGTGTACAGGGGCCCAATACCATCATGACCAGGCTCACCTCTGACTGTGGCTTCTGATTTGAGCAGGGGCTTCACTACCTTATGTATACATTACTTGGAATATTACTTAATTTGGTCAAAAACCTATATAGCACAGGGAACTATATTTAGTCAGATCAGATCAGATCAGTTGCTCAGTCGTGTCCGACTCTTTGCGACCCCATGAATCGCAGCACGCCAGGCCTCCCTGTCCATCACCAACTCCCGGAGTTCACTCAGACTCATGTCCATCGAGTCAGTGATGCCATCCAGCCATCTCATCCTCTGTCGTCCCCTTCTCCTCCTGCCCCCAATCCCTCCCAGCCTCAGAGTCTTTTCCAATGAGTCAACTCTTCGCATGAGGTGGCCAAAGTACTGGAGTTTCAGCTTTAGCATCATTCCTTCCAAAGAAATCCCAGGGCTGATCTCCTTCAGAATGGACTGGTTGGATCTCCTTGCAGTCCAAGGGACTCTCAAGAGTCTTCTCCAACACCACAGTTCAAAAGCATCAATTCTTCGGTGCTCAGCCTTCTTTGCAGTCCAACTCTCACATCCATACATGACCACAGGAAAAACCATAGCCTTGACTAGATGGACCTTTATTGGCAAAGTAATGTCTCTGCTTTTGAATATGCTGTCTAGGTTGGTCATAACTTTCCTTCCAAGGAGTAAGCGTCTTTTAATTTCATGGCTGCGGTCACCATCTGCAGTGATTTTTGGAGCCCAGAAAAATAAAGTCTGACACTGTTTCCACTGTTTCCCCATCTATTTCCCATGAAGTGATGGGACCGGATGCCATGATCTTCATTTTCTGAATGTTGAGCTTTAAGCCAACTTTTTCACTCTCCACTTTCACTTTCACCAAGAGGCTTTTGAGTTCCTCTTCACTTTCTGCCATAAGGGTGGTGTCATCTGCATATCTGAGGTTATTGATATTTAATATCCTGTGATAAACCCTAATGGAAAGAATATGAAAAATATATATATATATACACACATATATATAAGTGAATTACTTTGCTATACAGCAGAAATTAACACAACATTGTAAATCAACTATACTAAAAGAAAATAAATTTTTTTAAAAACCTTTATTCTCACTAGGAACAGCTAAGTCTGTGTTTCACTTTGCATAAAACACAGTTCTCCCCTGTCTGTCGCTCATGAGGTAAACATTGTAAAGCCTGACAGCAGTGCTGGCCCATGATAAGCACTTTATAATTTTTTGTTAAATACATAGCTGTATGTAGCTGAAGGGCTTTGTCCTTGATCTCGGGGTGAGCGAATCACTGACGGTGTCGTCCTTCTTTCCTGCTTAGGCGGTGATTACAGTGACATACCTGCATGATATCAAGTAACATTCCCTCCCCTGCAGTCAACCCGGTCCAATTTTAACACTCCTCCAATATCTGCAATCAGTCAATCCTAAAGGAAATCAACCCTGAATATTCACTGAAAGGACTGATGCTGAAGCTGAAGTTCCAATACTTTGGCCACCTGATGCAAAGAGCTGACTCATTGGAAAAGACCCTGATGCTGGGAAAGATTGAAGGCAGGAGAAGGGGATGACAGAGGACAAGATGATTGGATGGCATCACCGACTCCATGGACATGAGTTTGAGCAACGTCTGGGAGATGGTAAAGGACAGGGAAGGCTGGCGTGCTGCAGTCCATGGGGTCACAAAGAGTTGGACACGACTGAGTGACTGAACAACATCTGCTAAGCTCTCTCCTTTAGCAGAGAGAGTTCTCAGTGACTAACCCAAGGCCCAAAGCCTTTGACAGGAGAAAGGATCTCTTGGGCATGTAAGATCCTTGCCATGCAGAAGGGCATGGATTCAGTATTTGCATACAAAACACAATACCTTCGTGTCTATTTAAATCCTGAGGTTTCTATTATTATGGTAAACTCTGCTTTATCGCAAGGGATACTGCCTTTTCATCATAGTAGTGACTTTGACTTTTTTTTCAAAAGGAATTGAAGTTAAAAACTAGTTTAAAACACATAGTATCCAAATGAGCCAAGAATGCCTTTCCTAGGTGTTTACCCCAGAGAAGTGAAAGCCTGTGTTATATGCAAATGTTCTTAGCAGTAATTGTTTGTAATAGCCTCCAGCTGGAAAGATCCCAAACTTCCATCAACAGGTGAGCGGATAAAGGACCTGTGGCGACTCCATACAATGGAGAACTACTCAGTAACAAAAAGGAACAAGGTATCAAGGCACACAACAGCACAAGTTTCAACAGCACTGTGTTAAGTGAGAGAAATCAGAAACAAAAGACTGCCCTCTCTGTGGTTCCATTTGTAGGATCTTCTCAAAAACAGGTGAAGTCTTCCAACAGTAAACCAGTCTAGAGTCCTGGGGAAAGGAGGCAAGTGAAGGGACCTTGCGGAGGATGGGAAGTGTCTGTAACTCGATCCAGAGATGGTTCCATGACAATAGAAATATATCGGAAACTCCTGGGAATAGACACTTTTAAGTATGTGCATTTTATTGTATGTAAAGCATTCCTCACTTAAGTCAATTAGGAGTATAAAGGAAAAAGAGGCAAATAATACAATAGGTATTGTATGAAAAGGTCAAACTTGCAAAGGTGACCAAGGGTTAGAAATTCCTGGAGCTCTACCACCCCAAGCTGCTGCTGCTGCTGCTGCTAAGCACGTCAGTCGTGTCCGACTCTGTGACCCCATAGACGGCAGCCCACCAGGCTCCCCCGTCCTTGTAATTCTCCAGGCAAGAACACTGGAGTGGGTTGCCATTTCCTTCTCCAATGCATGAAAGTGAAAAGTGAAAGTAAAGTCACTCAGTCATGTCCGACTCTTAGCGACCCCATGGACTGCAGCCCACCAGGCTCCTCGGTCCATGGGATTTTCCAGGCAAGAGTACTGGAGTGGGGTGCCATTACCTTCTCCGACCACCCCAAGCAGGAGATCTTATTATTACTTTTTGTTCTTCTCCCATCACTAGAACATTCATTAGTTGTCTTGGTCACTGAATGCAATTGTAATTTTAACTCTGTTGATCTTTTCTTTTCTGGATTCAGATTGCATACCTTGCTTAAGACACAGTAAAGGACACCCTCACCCTAAGATTATGAAGACTATGGTATTATTCTCTGCTGTTCTAGAAGCTTCAGTCGTGTTCGACTCTTTGCAACCCTATGGACTGTAGCCCACCAAACTTCTCTGTCCATGGGATTTTCCAGGCAAGAATACCAGAGTGGATTGCCAGGCCCTCCTCCAGGGGATCTACCCAACCCAGGGATCGAACCTGCACTGTCTCTTATGTCTCCTTGCATTGACAGGCAGGCTCTTTACCACTAGGGCCAATTGGGAAGTTGTGTTCCTATAATTTTTAAAAGTATGACATTAAAATTTTTTTATTTTTAATCGTGATAAAGTGCACCTAGCATAAAAGTTATCATCTTAATCATCTTAAATGTTCAGTTCAGTGACATTAAGTACCCATTATTGGGCCATTTTATGGCCACCACCAGCCAGCCATCTCCAGAACACTTTCATCTTCTCAAACTGAGACTCTGTCCTCATTAAACAATAACTCCCTGTGCCCCTCCTCCTCCCAAACCCTGGCAATACCATTCTACTTTCTGTCTCTATGAACTGGACTATTCTTGGCATCTCACTTCAATGTGTATCGTCCAGGATTTGTCCTTTCATGACTGGCTTATTTCACTTAACAAAATGTTCAAACCATTTTTAAAACCATGTGATTTTTCATCAACCTGGAATTTATTTGTGTGTGTTTGGTGTAGGTAATGATTTGAGTTTCTTCCTCCTAACAAATGGTTAGTTTTCCCAGTTTTCCCAGCATCATATATGGAAGAGACCATTTTTTTTCTTTTCACAATCATTAATAGTCACCTGTACTGGGTCAGGAAGATCCCCCAAATAGGAAATGGCAACCTGCTTCAGTATTCTTAACTGGGAAATTCCATGGTCAGAGAAGCCTGGTGGGCTATAGTCCATGGGGTTGCAAAGAATTGGACCTGACTAAGCAACAGAGCACACACACCCAGACTTGAACTGTAGTCTCTGCATAAATGCATCTGTTTGCAGGCCCTCTTTTCTGTTTCTATGGTCTGTTTATTCCTGTGCCAGTTCCACACTGTTGTGACTACTTCAGCTAAGACCTTACCCACTCCAAGTCCAGGGACTTACTCAGACTTAATTCCTTTTTGTCAGCCTTTCAGCTGCTCCCAGGGATTTGGGGCACCTGACCATCTCCCTAGCACTCTCCCATCTCTCCATTTCCCAAAGGAGCCTGGTGTGCTGGAGTCTCAGTCCAGATGTGGGAGAGGAAGCCCTGGGTCCTGCTGGTCAGAGGCACAGATCCCCACATACCTGAGCACACCCACCTGCTGCAGGGCTGGGGTCATGAGGAGGTCAGCCACAGCCCCAGTCTCAGAAGGATCTGGTAGGGGGCAAAGGTGCCTGGGATGGTTTAATTTCTCTGCCTGCAATGGAACATTGCCATGACCCAGTTGATCGCCAGGCAGACTTCAGGATAAGGCAAGTCAATCTTGGGTTGCCTCCAAGGACATTTGGTGCTACAAGCAGAACAGAATTCTTTCGAAGTTCATTTCCAAGGGGCCCCTGGAGGCAGTGACAGAGTGCTCCCTGAATCTCTACAAAGAGAGTGTGACAGTCCTGCTGGGGCCACCTCTCTGAGGTGGTGAGAGGAGACGGAAGGAGCAGAGCCCATCAGAGTGGGGCTGGTTAGCATGTACGTGGGCCCACAGACTTTCCTTGACTACCTGCAGGGCTGTGTGAAGCCCTTGGCTCAGCGTCCCACAGGAGCCATGCCCTTCAGTTTGCTTTCTCAGGGCCAGAGGTATGGGCAGAGAGTGGGAAGTAGGAAGGGCTGATCTTTCCACCAATCTCTTGCTGTCTAATGTCAGATGAGTCAGGTCACACCCACCAACAAGCTCCCTTTAGGTTTCTGGTCGGAGGCAAGAAACTGGGCCAAGGGAGCGGAGATAAGCTCGGAGAGCATCCTTTCCCCCCACCCCTGCCTGCCTCTGAGCAGCAGGGAGGCCAGATGGAAAGCCTGGCTGAATTTCATAAAGGCCCCTTGGGCGCCATGTGTCACCAGGACGTGCAGGAGTGGAGGAGATGCTGGGACTGTGGGCTCAGCAGGCCAGTTCTGCCAGGAGTCAAAAGGAAGGCAGACTGATAAAATCAGCTAGAAGTTCTATTCTAGAAGCTGTAACTATTCTCACACCTCCTTCCCAGTTTTCCTGTATCCTCCACTCCCTGATTGGGTCGAGTCTTAACATGTTACATACACATACACACACACACACACTCTCACACACACATGTTTACAAATACCTAGAGACAAATGAAAATGAAAACTCTGTGATCCAAAATTTGTGGGATGCAGCAAAAGCAGTTCCAAGAGGGAAATTTATAGCAATACAAACCTACCTCAGGAAACCAGAAAAACTCAAATAATCAACCTAAACTTACAACTTAAAGAGCTAGAAAAAGAAGAATAAACAAAACTCAAAGTTAGTAGAAGGAAAGAAATTATAAAGAATCAGAACAGAAATAAATGAAATAGAGACTAAAAAAATAATAGAAAAGATTAATGAAACTAAAAGCTAGTTCTTTGAAAAGATAAACAAAATTGATACACTTTTAGCCAGACTCATCATGAAAAAAAGGGAGAAGACTCAAATCAATCAAATCAGAAGTGAAAAAGAAGTTACAACTGATACCACAGGAATAAAAAGGCTCACTAGAGACAACTACAGGTAACTATATGCCAATAAAATGAACAACCTAGAAAAAATGGATACATTTTTAGAAAGACACAATCTCCCAAGGCTGAACCAGAAAGAAATATTAAGTAGAAAAGATCAACATAGTCAAATGATTTTTTAATGTAAGTAAATTTAGCATTTTTATAATCAATAGTGTCTGTGATACATTAATAATCTGTCACTCAGAGAACACTTATGTTATGCCAGGCACTGCTGGAAGCACTTTAAATATACTGACCTAGCCAATATATGCTTCCATTTTCCCTCATTTAGTAGATGTGGATGCTGAAGTACAGAGAGTAGAGTAAAGTCACTTGCCCAAGGTCATGCTAAATAGGCTGCCTCTCAAATCATGGACTAAATATGGGCCACACTGATTTTTTTTTCTCAAAGTCACATTAATAAATCCCCAAGAAGATATATATATATATATATATATATATATATACACACACACACACACACACACATAGGTGTGTGTATGTATGTATCAGTTCAGTTCAGTCGCTCAGTCGTGTCCAACTCTTTGCAACCATCACCAACCCCCGGAGTTCACCCAAACCCATGTCCATCGAGTCAGTGATGCCATCCAGCCATCTCATCCTCTGTTGTCCCCTTCTCTTCCTGCCCCCAATCCCTCCCAGCATCAGAGTCTTTTCCAATGGGTCAACTCTTCGCATGAGGTGGCCAAAGTACTGGAGTTTCAGCTTTAGCATCAGTCCTTCCAAAGAACACCCAGGACTGATCTCCTAAATGGACTGGTTGGATCTCCTTGCAGTCCAAGGGACTCTCAAGAGTCTTCTCCAACACCACAGTTCAAAAACATCAGTTCTTTGGCACTCAGCCTTCTTCACAGTCCAACTCTCATATCCATACATGAGCACTGGAAAAACGATAGCCTCGATGGACCTTTGTTGGCAAAGTAATGTCTCTGCTTTTGAATATGCTATCTAGGTCATAACTTTCCTTCCAAGGAGTAAGTGTCTTTTAATTTCATGGCTGCAATCACTATCTGCAGTGATTTTGGAGCCCCAAAAAGTAAAGTCAGCCACTGTTTCCATTGTTTCCCTATCTATTTGCCATGAAGTGATGGGACAAGATGCCATGATTTTAGTTTTCTGAATGTTGAGCTTTAAGCCAACTTTTTCACTCTCCTCTTTTACTTTCATCAAGAGGCTTTTTAGTTCCTCTTCACTTTCTGCCATAAGGGTATGTATGTATAGTTGTATACAAATATATATGATGATGATGTGTGCATGCTCAGTCTTGTCTGACTCTTAGCAACCCCATGGACTGTAGCCTGCCAGACTCCTCTGTCCATAGAAATTTTTCAGTCAGGGATACTGGAGTGGGTTGCCATTTCCTACTCCAAGGGATCTTTGTTACCCAGGCATATAAACCGAGTTTCTTGCAAGTCTCCTGTGCTGCAGATGAATTCTTTGACAGACGAATTGCAGATGAATTCAGATGACACCACAGTGTCATTTGGGCTTATATATATATATGTGTGTGTGTGTATATATGTACACACACACACATATAGTAACTCCCTTTCCTGGTGGCTCAGATGGTAAAGAATCCACCTGCAATGTTGGAGACCTGGGTTCGATCCCTGGGTTGGGAAGATCTCCTGGAAGAGGCCATGGCAACCCACTCCAGTATTCTTGCCTGGAGAATCTCCATGGGCAGAGGAGCCTGGTGGGCTACAGTTCATGGTGTCACAAAGAGTCGGACATGACTGAGCGACTAAGCACAGCACAGAACAAGGTAACTCCCAATTTGCAGACAAGCCAGGGGGTCTTTGGACACCAGCCACTCTCTCCATTCTCCTCTTAGTGCCTCTTAACATCCCCTGAAGATGGAGTGAAAAAGTGAAAGGTGCCCTCAGCGATTTATGCCCATCCTAACTTCCTCTTCCCAGCTCCCATGGGTGCCTGTGAAATGGTGCAAAATAGTCCCTTTAAAAGTCTAATTATTTACACTGACAGTATTTACTTTTAACCTCCAGCGGCTGAGTCAATATCATTTTTCCTCCTCTCCTTCGTTCCCTTGACTCAAAAACCCAGCAGCTTTACGAAACCCTCTATACTGCATCTCTTTATCCACACTGTAGCTCTTCAAATTTCACCTGCTCCAGGAATTAAATGACAGAGGCCGCGGGGCTCTAGGAGAGGCCGCTGTTCGGGTCTATGCCTTTCCTTCTGCCTCGCACGGGCCCCTGGCTCTTCTCCTGGCTTCGTTTCCGCCTCCAGAGCTCTAGCTGTGTCGCCACAGCACCCTTTGCACATTTTTCTCCAAAGTACTCCTCCCTACCTGTGACCTGAGGCATTGACCTAACTGACGTGGGAGGGTGGGAATTTTCCCCAACCTGTGACCACTGGGGAGTTTCTGAACAGACTGTGACTACAGGAACCAACCCTCTTATCGGCTGTCCCGATCACTGCCTGGGTGAGTCTTTCAGGCTACGCCTTGCCACGGGGCACCCTGTACCCAGAAGTGAGCTTCCAGGCAGGGGATGCTGTTCAACAAACTGATTTGTTCAGTCTTATCTCTAATCAGCTGCCATGGGCAGATGAGAAATGATAGCACCATCTCTGTTTTGCAATCGTGGACAGGATCGAAAGGGGAGATAATAAGTCAAGGGAGAGGTATGGGGCAACCTTGAACCAGCTCCCTGGATACCAGGGAGGACATACAGCTCATTTTTCTTGTTGAACAACATGTATCTTCATTCCTCAGCTTGCTGATCCTCCCGTAATTACCCATGTGAATATCACTCTCTGCAGTGCCATTGCTGGGAGCTGCCCCTGCCCTTTCAGGAGCAACACCCAGCAATTAGCAGCCAGCTGGGTGATGAAGATCTGGCTGGCTGGCTGGTTGGTTCTCAGAGTTTCCTCAGATGCCACCCCAGGGCCTTCCTGATTCTGCAAAGCTTCCCTTGGGCCCCTTGCCCATGGAGTGGAGTGGAGGGAACCTACCGTTTTCCTTCAGGCAGTTCCTCTTGCAAAGAAATACGGTCTCAGCAAACTGGTTTGCATTGGCACCTCCTCCTCCTCTCTCTCTCTTTTTCTCCCTAATAGAGCTCAAAGTCTCATTCTTTGTTTGGCCAGTTCATCAGTGGGTCCCCAGAGCTTGACGTTGTGGCCACTCTGCATATTCTTGGCCTGAAATCAACATCAAATGAATAAATGCTGAAGAAGGAATGCACCCAGCACCCACAGGGAATGACAGTTCAATTGACAAAGCTACTTTTCTTTTAAAAATTCATTTTTAATTGAAGGATAGTTGCTGTATAGTATTGGTTTAATTGCTGCCATATATTGACATGAATTAGCCATAGGTGTATATATCACCCCTCCTTCTTGAACCTCCCTCCCACCTTTTCCCTCCCCTCTAGGCTGTTACAGAGCCCAGTTTGAGTTCCCTGAGTCATACAGCAAATTTCCATTGGCTATCTATTTTACATATGGTAGTGTATATGCTTCCATGCTACTCTCTCCATTCATCTCAGCTTATCCTTCCTCCCCTGCAAGGCTAACCTCCCCACAGCTGCCTCCTCGCTGGATCTGAGGACAAGGCACAATCTATAAGCTGGAAGGAAACAGACCAGTGTGATCCCAAGGTGTGGGCACAGCTGTCGCCAAGAGTTGGCGAACGTGAGGCCATGGGTGCTGGTACCTGTAGATGCCTCCAGGAAGCTCCGTAGGGCACAGTGAATTTGATGCCAATCTACAGAATTGTAGGGGCAGCAGTGTCAGTGGGAGGGGGAGAGGGCACAGCTGTAAAGACTGGGCCATGAGTGAGAGGATGCTCTCTTTAGGATTATGTCAAAAGTTGAGCCAATGTGGTATTTCTAAATACTAGGAAGGAGGGGTGAGGAGTAGATAGAAAATAATATGTATATATTATAATATTGGAGTGGGTTGCCATTCTCTTCTCCAGGGGATCTTCCTGACCTAGGGATTGGACCCAGGTCTCCTGCACTGCAGGCAGATTCTTTACCTTCTGAGTCACCAAGGAAGCCCTTATGTATATATGATATATATCTATCCATACCTTATACATTGTTTTAAAAAATATGTTTGACTGCTGCGTTCTGAGTGTTGAAATCCCAAGTCCCAGTGTTATGCTCTTAGGAGGCGGAGCCTTTGGGAGATACAAAGGTGATGAGGGTGGAGCCCTCATGAATGAAATTAGTGCCCTTATAAAAGAGACCCCCACAGAGCTCCCTCATCCCTTCCACCATAAGTCTGCCACATAGAAGAGGGCCTTCACCTGATCATGCTGGCACTCTGATCTTAGACTTCCAGTCTACAGGACTGTGAAAAATTCATTTCTGTTGTTTATAAGCCCTCAAGTCTGTAATAGTTTTGTTATGACAGTTTTGTGATAAGATAATGGCCATTTTCTGAACTATTAATCACTACAGTAGGTCTACTGGTCAGAGTCCCAATAAGACATAGATACCAACCCAGATGGTTCAAGAGTCTTCAGTGAAGGAACTACATTCAGAGACATTAAGGACATGATCAAGGGATGATGAGGCAGATGCATGCTCGCTCAGCTGTGTCCTACTCTTTTGTGACCCCATGGACTGTAGCCTGCCAAGCTCCTCGGTCCCTGAGATTTTTCAGGCAAGAATAGTGGAGTGGATTGCTAGGTGGGTATAATCAAAGCTATGGTTTTTCCAGTAGTCATGTACAGATTTGAGAGTTGGGCCATAAAGAAGGCTGAGTGCTGAAGAATTGATGCTTTCAAATTGTGGTGCTGGAGAAGACTCTTGAGAGTCCCTTGGATAGCAAAGAGATCAAACCAGTCAATCTTGAAGGAAATCAACTCTGAATATTCACTGGAAGTGCTGATGCTAAAGCTGAAGCTCCAATCCTTTGGCCACCTGATACCACGAGCCCACTCATTGGAAAAGCCCCTGATGCTGGGAAATATTGAAGACAAAAGGAGAAGGGGGTGGCAGAGAATGAGATGGTTAGATAGCATCATCTACTCAATGTACATGAATCTGAGCAAATTCTGGGAGATAGTGAAGGACAGACAAGGCTGGGATGCTGCAGCCCACAAGGTCACAAAGAGTTGAACATGACTTAGCGATGAAACAACAACAACAAAGGATGACAAGCCCTAGAGACTAGCTGGGTAGTGGATGCTGTTTCTACTAGACCTGAAAGGGCAGGGGAAACTTGGCGATATTGGAGCTCTGCCAGGGCAGGGCCTATAGAGTGGTACTGCTTGCCAGGAGCTGTAGCTGAGAGAGACATGGCCATGGCCAGAAATCACAGCCCCAAACAAGAAGGGAGCTGGGAATAGATATTCTGTCCTCTTCTCTCCCACTCTTTTTCACAACCTCCCATTGGTCAGTTGGGAGCCAGAGAGCATGGACACCCGAGGTCAGCCCCATGGGGCACAAGGCAGGACAAAGAAGGAGGAAAATAGGCGTGGGGGTGGGGAAAGTGAGGGTAATAATACAGTTGGCACTGCAGTTAAGATCCTGCCCAGCCTTGGAACCAAAGTCTACGTTGGCTGAGTGGCTGATGCTGCCAGCTGACCTCTTTTGTGGGTGTCTCTCTAGGTGACATTTCTACCACATAGTAGGTACTTGATTAGTTCTTTTAACCCATTATCTATTAAGTCTAACAAATTATCTGTTACTTTAGCTCCTTGGATTCATTATCTCATTTAACTTTGATGCAGTGCTTGGTATTTAGAAGATGCTTAATAAATGTCTCTTAAACAATGAGTGAATGAATATACTAATACATAAGTGAACTGATGAATGACTATGAACTGCCTATAGAGTAAGCACTGAAGATAGGGAAAGAAACTTAGCACAGGGAACTATATTCAATGTCCTGTAATAAACCATAATGGAAAGGAATATGAAAAGGAATATTAAAGGAATTAGAAAATACTCTTAATAAAAGAGAGAGATTAATGGGTTCTGAGAGGTTAATGGTTCAGCCCAGTCTTCCTGGCCACTCATTGCATTCCACAAATATTTACTGACTACTTACTGTGTCCTGGGCGTGTTTACCCTTAGCTGGAGGAGACAAACACATCAACATGTGTTTGCTGTGTGATAGCTAAGTGCTACAGAGACAAATACAGCAGGGAGAGGACAAGGAGCTCTGGGGACAGGGTGGGCTTCCGTAGAGCATGTGGTCAGGGATGGTTTCTCTGGTGTGGGGAGACTTTAGAGACTAGACCTGAAGGAAGTCTCTCTGGGGCTTTCTGGGATAAGACCATTGCTGGAGGAGGAAAGTGAGGGCAAGTTTTGAAGGTAGGAACATGTGTGGGGCAACTGAGGGGAAGTAAGGCCAGTGTGGCTGGGGCAGAGTGTAAATGCCATCCAGCCAGCCAGTTAAATGGATGTTCTGAGGTGTCAATCTGACCCCATTCTCCCCAGGTAGAGCCCTCCAAGGACTGCTCACATACTTGGGAATGGGAATCCCCTGTCCATCTCCCTGCATGGATCCTTCCCTCTCTGCACTTCAATCACCCTTGTGACCTGGTTCCTGCCACCTCCAGGCCTCTGCTCTTACTCTTCCCTCTGTCTGGAAAACTTATCCTGGCTCTTTGGCTTTCGCTTCAAAGAAGGCCATTCCCAGGCACCATTGTCTATCATGTCACCCATTCTATTTCCTGCATAACTGATGTATTATCTCCGGTTATCAGATTTGTGTGTTTCCCTGCTAAGTTATTATGTCACCCTGTGAGTCTCCTGGGTGTGCTCCACCGTGTTCGCCACCGTGAGCTTCCTGAAGGCAGGGATGTCCGCAGTCTTGTTCTTCATGGGGTCCCTGGTTCTTGGAGCAGTGCCTGGCACATAGTGGGTCCTCAGTAAATAATTATTGAATAATGGATGAATGAATGAATGAATGACTGAGTGAACTTTGAGACTTCTAAGTTCCACTCTGAGACATAGTCTTCCTTTCTTCAATCTTATGACTCTACAGGCTGTCTTGTGAGACCTTAGGTTTCCCTGGGGAGGGTTATGAGCAAATGTCCACCCTGGCATCAGTGACCATAAGAGCAGAGCTCTCGGAGTCCCAGTGAGGATTTTGGGAAAGATTTCTTTTGCACTTGCCCCTTCAAATATACTTTCTATGCAAGTTCTCCTCAGTGCCAGGAGCCCCCAGAGTCCTGGGGGCAGCCCCAAGAGTCCAGTGTATCAGTCACATCACACGATCTCATGCCAGCACCCCACCTTTTACTGAATCATTTTCCCCTTTAGCAAATGAATTAATGAACAGGAAACCACCTGCTTACAGGGACTGACACTAACATCAAAGTTGTGCTCTTAGCCTGGGAAGATTTGAGAAATACAGATTTTCTAATCTTCAGAGTTTTCAGATTCAAACATCCATGGACCCCTGTATGGTTTTTACATATATGATTTTTACATACCAATTTCTTCTCCCTGTGATCTAATTACTTAGGCAAGATTTTGAAATGACTCCTGTCTTTTCTCATATGTCTAGTTTTATATTCACCTATGGTGTGAAATCATGTAAGCTTGTTGTTTGCTTTAATATTCATTAAAACACATAGACAATTATAAAAATGATTGATATCCCTACTGAACTACCCAGTGCCATCCTTGTACCACCAGTATGGAAGCATCTCATTTAGCAAACACTAAACTGGAAATTTGGTTCTTGAGAACTTGCCTTTAGAAAAAGTGTTTCCAGTGATTTTAATGTATGCGGCCAGAGGACCATACTATGAGGACGCTATCCCGGCCCCCAGACTTGGCTTTTAGTGTGATAAGTGATATATGTGTGTGTGTGTGCATGTGAAGTCCATATATCCTGGTAGGTTTGTAGTGTCTGATAAAACAAGGTCCTCTTAAAATGCTGGTGTAGAAGTCTGCTATCATCACCATCACCTTATTGCTTTCTACGATGGTGGCCTTTATTTCCTTTAAATCTTCTAACCAGATTGTGCTTATAGGTAGGGAGGGCACTTTTCTTATCCTTGTTTTACAGAGGAGGACACAGGCAGATATTAAATGACTTGGTGGGGAATCTCTCACAAAGACTGCAGTCCATCAATTTCCCCTGTACTCATGGTAGCCAGTATAATAATGTGCTGGTAGTGGAGGGAGGGAAAGATTGAAGGCAGGAGAAGAAGGGGATGACAGAGGATGAGATGGTTGGATGGCATCACCAACTCAATGGACATGAGTTTGAGCAAGCTCTGGGAGTTGGTGATGGACCGGGATGCCTGGCGTGCTATAGTCCATGGGGTCGCAAAGAGTCGGACACAACTGAGCAACTGAACTGAACTGAACTGAGTGGAAGGAGGAGAGAAAATTTGCCCCACAATGGAAGTGTATGAGAAAGAAAGATAGGAGAAGAGAGATGCTATATATGAAGCTTTTGACCCGCCTGTATATTCCAGGGAAGGTGAAATACCAAGACACCACACATTCTGAGAAAAAAAGTGTACAGGTGAAGATAGGCCTCCATCAGCCTCTCAGCGCTGGCCCCCAGCTCTCTGCCTTTAGCGGCACATCTCAGCCTGGGGCCAAGCAAATACTCCCGAGGAGGCTAGGCCCTGGTATTTACCCACAATCTCTGTTTTGGAAGTAATTAATCTTCGAATGTATGAGCCTCTTTGTGGTGGAAAGCGCGCGCTGACACTTTTGTGTAAACACCCAGCTTAGCATATTGACAAACTGGTGGCTGTTACTTTGATCCCAGGCTGCTGGCTCTGAAAAGGCAAGCCAGCTTCGGGCCGCCCCACCAGGCACAAAGGCGGCTCTAATCCCTTCTACACTCCTCTCAGATCCATATTTAGAATTCGGAGTCTTTATTTTCTATATCCACTTAAGCTTCGCTTAGAGTTTGTTTAGTAACCTTCTTCCTTCTTGGCGTTAGCCGGTGACTCATAAGTTCGTTTTCTTAGCAAGGCATGCAGCAAAATTCCAAAGTAGCAAATGACCTGAATGAAAACCCTTAAACTCACATAGATTTAATCACTGCGGCAAATTGGAACCATTTGTGGTCAGGTTTTGATGGCGATCTATAAAGATTTCCCCCATGCCCCCCTCCACTTTCTTTTTAAGTGGCTTAGTTAAGGTTAGTGAGAAAAGGAGTCATCAATGCCAAGGTCCAGGGGGTGAAGGAGCAAGGACTTCAGTTTTTTGTTTGTTTTTTTTTTTTTCCAGCTTTTATACAGTCACCTAAGGAGCTCCAAGGACAAGGAGCAAACTTTAGTGGTAGCCGGCCACTCTCCCAGCCACACATCCCAGTGGCTAGGGCTCTGCTAATCCCTCAAACAGGGAAGCCTGGCCACTTTCAGAGCGGTGAGTTTCCGCTGGAGGTTTGGGACCCTTTTAAGAAAATATTGTGTTTTGTGACTTTTGTCACCTCTGGTTACCCTAATAAGGCAAGGGAAAGGTCAGTACATTTTTTTCATGAGCACACAGGCAATCGAACCTGATCTGTTATGATTTTTCCCTAAGCAAACCAAACAGATGAGCTTTAATGAGGATGTGGGTCCAAGATTGAGACTGACCCAGGGAGCACCACAAGGGCGTCAGATCTGTTTCTGATAAAATCTACATTGAGGTTTTGAAGAATGAATCAGAAAGGAAGTTCAATTCCATTTCATGACGGGGGCTGAACAAATAGAAAGCTCGTCTATAATTAAAGGGGTGCTTTTCTTTTTTTGTTGTTGCTCTGCAACATTTTTAGAAATTTCTAGAGCTAGATTTGCTCTCAATAATCAGTTGGTAGGGTTCTGTTTGCCTTCTCGAGAGCAGCTGGGAAAGTGAACATGGAAAGACCGTGGCCACACATATTATTGCACAAATTATGGAAAAAAGTTACCCAAGAGGGTCCTCCCTGCCCCCCACCACTTTTTTTTTTCTCCATCTCTAGTTTCTATGATTATAGTTGGAGAGAAAATTCTGGCTGAAAGAAATTTGATATTTATTTTCTGTGAACTTTAATAAAGAAAGTGGTGGGTTTGGGACCTTTTTGTAAGGCTCTTTGGACAAGTCAATTTTTAATTTTTTTTTTAATAGCACCTTTGGCATAAAACTGCCGGTGTGTGATTTATGGGGCTGCTAAGAGGTTGTGCCGAGAGCCATTCCGCAGCAGGTTGGCAAGAAACTTTGAAGAGGTTTCGACTCTGGGACCGCACTCTTCACAGGACCTGTGTTCACCCAGGCAAGCCTTTTAAAATGTTTAGTGCCCGAGACTTCGCTTGAAGTCCATGTTTGTTTGGGTTTCCTTTCTTCAACATTCTCAGATGTCCCCGGTTTAGGCCAAGTGATCAGCCGTAATCCACTCCAGCCCGGAGCGGGAATAGTCCACTTTGCTCATAAGTACATAACATAACTTCAGCCCCTGGGGCCTCCATCATGAAATGGAATCCCAGACACTCCGAGATGTCCTGGGAGATAAGCCTGGCCCTAATCTCAGGGTCACCCCGGCCCTGGAGGAGCAGGAGTTCACCTATACATCACGACGTCGTTATCAGCTGGGGACCTGAAGCAGCCACAACCGGCCACATTTTCCACAGGGCTTGCTAGTGTTAAGAAAATACCCTCCGGGTTGGTGTTATTTTAGGCTGAAACAAAAGTCGACATGAATGGCTAGGGGGGAACAGAGAGGGCATTGTTCTCCCCGTGGCCGGGTGCTCAGAACTGGCCTGAAACTGGAATCCGACAAACGGAGAAGTAAATGCCATCACATACAAATGGGCTATCGCGTGTCCGACGGGATCAACTGAGCGCAGAGGGTGACCTGGCTGGGGGATTTTGCCAGTCCCTGGGTCATGGGAAGTTTGGTTTCCAGACGAGAGGCCGAAGGTGCCACCTGATTTGTGGTGGCGTGACGACTGGCTTGGAGAGGAAGCCACCTGCTTGAGAGATGAGAGAGGAACCCCAAGTATCACTCTGGGCTGGCTTTGTGGAGCATGGGCCAGTGGAGCCAGGCACTCCTCTAAGCCCCTCTAAAGAATTGTCCCATTTAATCTTTCCAGCCACCCCAGGAGGCAGGTACTATTCTCTGCCCCTTTTCCGGATGAGGAAACTGAGGCAGAGAGCTGCGATTTGTGAGTGACCTGCACAAGAGCCAGGATGGAAAGTCACACAGTCTGTCCAGAGCCCACCAGCCCACCACCCTTCCAGTTATCTCTGGTGGCCTTATTCTCATTGTTGTTGCTCCTGTATTTCTTCTTCATGGCACCTGGGTGATATAGCAGATGCAATTGGTACCCAACCCAGAACCCTTAGACCTTACCTTGTCAGAATAAGCTGGCAGCCCAACTTCTGACTGCCAGCATCCACATCTGTCTTTGGCTGTAGAAGTCTGCTCTGTCCATGCACACAATGAGTGGGAAGTGCCAGGAAATTAGCATTCCCCAAGGCTGATGATGGTTGGTGTATAAATACCCCAGATCCCTTGTTCCTCTGGTGGGAACATTCCAACATGCGTGTTCTACATGGCTGTCCAGAGTTCCTCACTGGGAATAAACTCCTTACTGCTACAGTGATACCTGGCTGGAAGATGCATGCCTTACTGGCTTTCTTCCCATCCTTGACTCACTTCCCCATTTACCTGACTGGTGTTTCCTGGGATCACTTTCCTAATACCACCTTCATTCACATCCTTGTCTCTAGAGCTCCTTTTGGAAGATCTCAAACCAAGATTGGGGATCATGCCTCTATGCCTCAATTACCTGGCAAATGTCTGTCTCCTTCATAAAAATGCGAGCTCCATGACAACTTAACATTATATTTCCAAGGGTTAGCTGGATGTTCAGCTTGTTGCAGAGTACCAAACAAATTCTTATTAAATGACAAAATTTTGAAGTGGAAAATCCCATTCCATCTAACAGAAGTTTAGGTTTTGATAGTTTGTTCTCTTCATAGATCAGCATGAGATTTCCCAGGTGGCACTAGTGGTAAAGAATTCAGCTCCAGTGCAGGAGATGCAGGAGACATGGGTTTGATCTCTGGGTCAGGAAAATCACCTGGAGAAGGAAATGACAATCCACTCCAGTATTCCTGCCTGGAAAATTCCATGGACAGAGGAGTCTGGCAGGCTACAGTCCATGGGGCTGCAATCAATATACTACATTTAGAGTAGTGGTCAGCATTTATTCTTACTGAAAGTTACTTTTTCTAGATACTGTTCAGGGAGATAGAGACATGGCCTCTTCTCCCCATCTGCCATCTTGCCTTGATTTGGGAATAAGCCAACTTCTCCATTAGACTCAGATTAAGACCTTTGGAGGTTGTTTTAGAGAGTGGCCAGTAGTTTACCAGAACCTCTGGCTTCCTCCTAGACTGTATTTCCCAGTTGCACTTGGGGCTTGGAGTGTCACGTGACTGAGTTTTAACCACTGGAATTTGAGCAGCTGTGTACCACTTTTAGCCCAGTCCATGAACACCTCCCGCATGAAGTCCTCTGTGCTTTCCCCTTCTGCAGCCCCAAGTCAGTGGGCATGGTAACTGGGAGACATGTGTTGAAAATAACAGAACACATCATTCAAAAAGCCAGTGTCCCCACTTCACCACTTGGAGGAGAACTACACACTGATCAGGAGCAACCATTTCAGACTTTACGAGTGAGAAATAATTTTCTATTGTGTTTGGAACATCATACATTTGAGTGGTTTATGTGTTCTATTAGCTGATATGACCCTAACTGATACTGAGGCTCTATACTGACAAGAGTTAGTGTCTTCTGTCATATGTAAAGTAAGTGCTAAACAGGTCCAACAAAAGTCCAATTTTCCATGTGATAACTACTTTCATTAAGAAAAAAATCAAATAGCAAAGACTAAATTAATCAAATCCCTTATGATTATAAAGTGGAAGTGGGTCATAGATTCAAGGGATTAGATCTGATAGACAGAGTGCCTGAAGAACTATGGACACAGGTTCATGACATTGTACAGGAGGCAGGGATCAAGACCATCTCCAATAAAAAGAAATGCAAAAAGGCAAAATGGTTGTCTGAGGAGGCCTTACAAATAACTGTGAAAAGAAGAGAAGCAAAAAGCAAAGGAGAAAAGGAAAGATTTGAATGCAGAGTTACAAAGAAAACCAAGGAGAGATAAGAAAGCCTTCCTCAGTGATCAAAGCAAAGATATAGAGGAAAACAATAGAATGGGAAAGACTAGAGATCTCTTCAAGAAAATTAGATACCAAGGGAACATTTCATGCAAAGATGGGCACAATAAAGGACAGAAATGGTATGAACCTAACAGAAGCAGAAGATATTAAGAAGAGGTAGCAAGAATACACAGCATATATATACAAAAGAGATCTTCATGACCCAGATAATCAGGTTGGTATGATCACTCACCTAGAGCCAGACATCCTGGAATGCGAAGTCAAGTGGGCCATAGGAAGCATCACTACGAACAAAGCTAGTGGAGGTGATGGAATTACAGCTGAGCAATTTCAAATCCTAAAAGATAATGCTGTGAAAGTGCTGCACTCAAGATGCCAGCAAATTTGGAAAACTCAGCAGTGGCCACAGGATTGGAAAAGGTCAGTTTTCATTTCAATCCCAAAGAAAGGCAATGCCAAAGAATGTTCAAACTACTGTGCAATTGCACTCATCTCACACGCTAGCAAAGTAATTCTCAAAATTCTCCAAGCCAGGCTTCAACAGTACATGAACTGTGAGCTTCCAGATGTTTAAGATGAGTTTAGAAAAGGCAGAGGAACCAGAGATCAAATTGCCAACATCCTCTGGATCATCGAAAAAGCAAGAGAGTTCCAGAAAAACATCTATTTCTGAATTATTGACTATGCCAAAGCCTTTGACTGTGTGGCTCACAACAAACTGGAAAATTCTTAAAGAGATAGGCAGACCACCTGGCCTGCCTCTTGAGAAACCTGTATGCAGGTCAGGAAGCAACAGTTAGAACTGGACACGAAACAACATTCTGGTTCCAAATAGGAAAAGGAATACATCAAGGCTGTATATTGTCACCCTGCTTATTTAACTTCTATGCAGAGTACATCATGAGAAACGCTGGGCTGGAAGAAACACAAGCTGGAATCAAGATTGCTGGGAGAAATATCAGTAACCTCAGATATGCAGATAACACCACCCTTATGGCAGAAAGCGAAGAAGGACTAAAGAGCCTCTTGATGAAAGTGAAAGAGGAGGGTTAAAAAGTTGGCTTAAAACTCAACATTCAGAAAGCTAAGATCATGGCATCTGGTCCCATCACTTCATGGCAAATAGATGGGGAAACAGTGAGAGACTTTATTTTGGGGGGCTCCAAAATCACTGCAGACTGGGACTGCAGCCATAAAATGAAAAGATGCTTGTTCCTTGGAAGAAAAGTTATGACCAACCTAGACAGCATATTAAAAAGCAGAGACATTACTTTGCCAACAAAGGTCCATGTAGTCAAAGCTATGGTTTTTCCAGTAGTCATGTATGGATGTGAGAGTTGGACTATAAAGAAAGCTAAGCACCAAAGAATTGATGCTTTTAAACTATGGTGTTGGAGAAGACTTTTGAGAGTCCCTTGGACTGCAAGGAGATCAAACCAGTCCATCCTAAAGGAAATTAGTCCTGAATTTTCATTGGAAGGACTGATGCTGAAGCTGAAACTCCAATACCTTGGCTACCCGATGCAAAGAACTGACTCATCTGAAAAGACTCTGATGCTGGGAAAGATTGAAGGCAGGAGGAGAAGGGGACAACAGAGGATGAGATGGCTGGATGGCATCACCGACTCAACGGACATGAGTTTGAGTAAGCACCGGGAGTTAATGATGGACAGGGAGGCCTGACATGCTACAGTCCACAGGGTCACAAAAAGTCAGACATGACTGAGCAACTGAACTAACTAAATTTGGGAGGTAGAGATAGTGTTTTGAGTCACTGGTGCCCTGAATATGTGTTTATTCTGCCTACTAGGTAACCCCTTAGGCACTTTTTCTGGAAAGAATTTGTTTAACAGGCTATTGCCTGGACACCTGCTGTATCCAAAGACCCTGAGAAGAATGAGTAGGTAGATTTAATAAAGTTCAAGAACATTGATGGTTTTTTTTTCAGAGCTTCAGACAATGGTTCCTGCCCACCCTGGGCTCCAGTAGCGATGCTGATGGGTTCTTGAGTCAAGAGTAGAGACTGTACTGATCCCTCGAACCTGCCTTTCAGCTTCATACTTTTAGAACTGTCTTCCTAAACTTCCCTAAACTCCAAGGGGAACACAGACAAGCAACCCCTGGAACGTTCCTTGGCTACCCTTCCCGCCAGCCACTTCCTTGCGAGGAGCTTGGAGTGTTGGAAAGGTCATGGTTTCTGGAACCAACCAACCAAGATTTGACTCTCGGGTCAGCTTCTCCCTGTTATCACTCCCATTTTACAGATGAGAGCTGGAGACTGATTCCAGAACCTGCCTTGAATCAAGCTATTGGGATGTGGTGAGATGTCATGGTCCAAAGTCACGGTCTCGGCAGAGAGTGCTATGTATGTGGTGGAAAGGATGGCAGCCTTAGCAGATGGCACTGCCTCCATGAGCATATGCAGCCTCCTTATGCCCACTTCTTTATGTGTGAATTGGGGTTGCAAAGCATCTATATCCTGGGCCCACTGTGAAGCTGAAATAGGATGGTGTTTGTGAAACACTTGGGACAGTGCCTGCCCACAGAGTGTTATTCTTCTTATACTTATTTTGGAATTCAGGAGCGCTGAGTGACCCCAGCCCTGTGGTCAACAGCACTTTTTGTTAGTTTCCGCATAGAAGGGGCAGATGGTAGTGGTCTGAAGATTCTTTGGAGTCTCACCTGGGAGGAGAACGGTCATCTCACCTGGAGCCTTTGCTGTCTCAGGGGACCACAAGTGAGCATCCCCATGGCCTTCTGGCAGATCTGTAGTGCTCTGTCTTCAAATGAGCCTCCATCAAAGGAAGGACCTCAGCCCTTGATTGTATCCTTCTTTGAAGGGAAAAGCAAGCACTGAGAAAGAGAGAGGAACCCTTTGCTGATTGTTGGACTCATAGAGCCTGTGTGCAGAGGAGAGTTGGGCCAGAAGCCAGGAGATTCTGGTTTGAGTTGCTCAGCCACGTGGGAGGAAGCATGGTCTTCCTCACAGTCAAGGATTTGGCCTTTGGAGCCAGACATGCCCAACTATGCACCCCACTTAGCCACTTCAGAAAGTCTCCAGTGCATTCTACCTCAGTTTCCTCATCTGTAAAATGTGACTTTTGATGGTACTTACCTTACAGGAGTGTTGTTAGGCCTGTGGGATCAAAGAGTACAAATATTTTGCATCGTAGAAGCTCTCAATCTATTTCTGAGAACATTTTTCCCTCACATACAAAATAGGCATAGGACTTAAAAGATTCCAGTGCTAGAAAAGGTTATGTGCTGGAAAGTAATTCTCTCTTCCATTCTTGACCCCCTGGTCCCAAACAGTGTCTCCAGAGGAATCCATGATTATCAGTGTCTTATGTAAACTGCAAAAAATATAAATATTCTCCATATATACAAGCAAAGGAGTTATATGTGTGTATATATATATATGTCAGATATACATCACTTTTTTTTACAAAAGTGAAAATGTCATACAGTTTAACCTAAATGGTGTGTATAAGCGATGCTAGTCTATTAAACACATTGTCTCACATTTTATTTTCCTTTTTTAGCCTGATAGTCAATCTTAAAGGAAATCAACCCTGAATATTCACTGGAAGAACTGATTCTGAAGCTCCAATACTTTGGCCACCTGATGCAAAGAGCTGACTCTTTGGAAAAGACCCTGATGCTGGGAAAGATTGAAAGCAGAAGGATGAGCTGGTTGGATGGCATCACTGACTCAATGGACATGAGTTTGAGCAAACTCTGGGAGGCAGTGAAGGACAGGGAAGCCTGGTGTGCTGCAATCCATGGGTAGCAAAGAGTTGGGCATTGAGTAGTGACTGAACAACAACAGAGCCTGATAGTATTTTTTGGAAACCATTCTGTGCCTCTTCTTATGGACATATCTCATTCTTTTTAATGGTCATGTAGTACCCCAGCTTGAAGATAGACCTTAATTGTATCTTAATTTATTTAACCAGCTGCCCCTTGATGGCAGGCATCTAGGTTTTCGTATCATTTATGGAGAAAGGGAAAGCCCCGCCCCTTGGCACTCTCCACCCTTTAGACCCCAGGCCAGCCTCCCTAGCCTCCAACACCTGTTACTTCCTTTCTGTTTGCTGACTCCCTGGAGGGCCCATTTTCTCACTGCAACTGTGCTAGACCAAGTTTGGGGCTCCTGCTCTTGGCCTAAACATGCCTTAGATCTCTTCATAACTCAGCTTGTAAGTTGAGGCCCCTTAATTTGGCCCACAGGACTCTTTAACGCCTTTTAAACCCCGTTAAACCCATGTAATGAGTTTCCCCTTGCGGTGCTCCTGGCCGTGAAAGCTGAGAGCCGGGGCCCAGGCCTCCACCTGTTGCAGAGATTAGGCTGTGCTCGAGAGGCTGTGAGGCTGGCGGGGCAGGGTCGGTGGGAGCTCTGTGGTCAGCTCTGCCTTCCTCCTGGCTGGAGAGGGTGAGTGGGTGCTCCTGAGCCCTGGGTGGGCATTATTCCGTGGGCCCTGGGGTGGCTCTGGCATTTTCAGCTCTTAGACCTCCAGTGATGTACGGAGGAGGTGGGAGCCCTTTGCTGGGGTGTGGGGAGAGGACCAAAACTGGCAGTGAGGTGGGAGTCCCATGCCTCAGTAGGACAGAAGGGACTTCCTCTCTTTAGAGAACATGGAAACACTGGGCTGGCTGTCTAATTGAGACTTCTGAAATTCCTGCCCTCAGCATGTTAGTGAGTGATCCAGAATCTTCTTTCTACCCACCACTTCATGGGAAATAGATGGGGAAACAGTGGAAACAGTGTCAGACTTTATTTTTCTGGGCTCCGAAATCACTGCAGATGGTGACTGCAGCCATGAAATTAAAAGACACTTACTCCTTGGAAGGAAAGTTATGACCAACCTAGACAGCATATTCAAAAGCAGAGACATTACTTTGCCAACAAAGGTTCGTCTAGTCAAGGCTATGGTTTTTCCTGTGGTCATGTATGGATGTGAGAGTTGGACTGTGAAGAAGGCTGAGCACCGAAGAATTGATGCTTTTGAACTGTGGTGTTGGAGAAGACTCTTGAGAGTCCCTTGGACTGCAAGGAGATCCAACCAGTCCATTCTGAAGGAGATCTGCCCTGGGATTTCTTTGGAAGGAATGATGCTAAAGCTGAAACTCCAGTACTTTGGCCAGCTCATGGGAAGAGTTGACTCATTGGAAAAGACTCTGATGCTGGGAGGGATTGGGGGCAGGAGGAGAAGGGGACGACAGAGGATGAGATGGCTGGATGGCATCACTGACTCGATGGACGTGAGTCTGAGTGAACTCCGGGAGTTGGTGAGGGACAGGGAGGCCTGGCGTGCTGCGATTCATGGGGTCGCAAAGAGTCGGACACGACTGAGCGACTAATCTGATCTGATCTGATGGATGCCCATTACATAAGGTTTATATCACATTCTTCTAAATGGCAGGTAGTAGTCCAGCTTGCCTTTGGAGAGATCTGCCTTTCCCTCTGTCACACAAAGTCAGCGTGGAGCCAAGGCGTTGACTCCACACCTCCTACTTCCTGGCCTGGCCATGTGACCCAGGGCTAACCAATCAAGGCTTCCACCCATCATGATTGGTTCAGGAGTAGCCCCAGTTCAGTCTTGTGATTGGTTAAGGGATGGGCATTGACTTAGGTCTGGCAAAAACCTAGATCAGAATATTTAATCCCTTGGCCACAGTAACTGTTTATAGAGATGGACACAGGACCCAAAAGTAGTCCAAAGAGATTCAATTCCAGAACTCTTTATGGGAATAATTAGAGGAAAGAGATGCACAGAGGAGGGCATGGCAGCTTGGAGTGCCACAGGCCAAGTTTTTACTATGGGGATAAGCCTGCTTAAGGTGGGCTAAGATGGACGAAAATAAGGCTGAGAGGGAGAAAGTGTAATCTTGTGGCCTGATGACATCATTTAGCTTCTGGATCCAGCCATACCTGAAGGCTTTATCTTTTATATGAGTAAATCAGTTTTCTTTTTGACTTATGCAATGTTGAGTTTAGTTTGTGGGTTTCTTTCAGTCTGCCTACACTAAACATATAATCCACCCAGAAAGTGGCCTCAACCTACCCTTCTTTGCTCTTTCCTGGCCAATGTCCCTTCACCTAGCCCTAGAATCTACCTTTGATATAGCTTACTTTCTCTTCATTGCTCAGTGCTTTCTCTCTACTTGGTAAACCATTTCCCATGCCCTCTCAACAGCTAACATATGACTCTGTACATAGAGCTCTCCATTCTGGGAGGGTTTTTTATGCTCCTGTTAACACCAAACTTGCCAGTTTCAAGGAGCTTGTAATCCATTGTGAGTGGTTTAGCACAAAGTGGATGCTCAATAAAAAATGAATGATTGTCCATATGTTTGTTCTCTATGTCTGTGTCTCTATTTCTGCTTTCCAAACAGTCCCACTCATACCCTTCCTCCAGACTCCACACTAACATACAGTATCATGCAGGTAGGAGATAGCAGAGCTCCACTTTAACCATCTGGTTCCCAACTCCTGATCTTAGCCACACACTGTTAGCTCACAGCTTAAAGCCCATGCAGAGGGATGATTTAAATGGGTGGAGTATTTGGGGGTGTATTGGATGGGAAAATGTGCATTTAAAATAAATAGAAGTGTGGGACTTCCCTGATGGTCCAGTGGTGAGGAATCCACCTTGCAAGGCAAGGGATGCAGGTTTGACCTTAGTTCGGTGGACTAAGATCCCACATACCGTGGAGCAACTAAACCCGTGTGCCTCAACTACTGAGCCAGTGCCCCACAACTAGAAAGTCTGTGTGCTGTGCAGAAAGAGCTCTCAGGACTCAACAAAGAACTTGCATGCTGCATGAAACAATTGCATGTTTCATTAAGACCTGATGAAGCCAAATAAAGAAAGAAAAAGATAAATAAATATTAAAATATAAGTAAAAGTGATTTCTTCTTCTGTAGATCCTAAAATACATCACAAGTCCCCCCAAAACAGATAAGGCATTGGTTCACATACAAGCCTCAGTACCTAAGTGAGGGTCCTTTGTCTGTTAAGAATTTGGTTACTACCTATTCAAGCTAGTTATAGGGGCCCAACAAGAAATATCAGGGAGTGGGGAGAGGTCTCCTTGGAGAAGCAGGTGGTCCAGAAAAAAAATATCTTCTAGGAGGACATTGACCCTGAGTGACAGCTTCATTGGCTGCTGCCTACTGTTCGGCCATGGATATTATGACTTTGTGGGGAGTCCCTGGGTTGGTACAACCTTATGAAAGACACTAAGCAAGAATATCCCACCTGAGCTCTTTCCCCATTCCTGACACTCAAAATTGTGTTGTTGTTGTTCAGTCTCTAAGTCATGTCCGACTCTTGGCAACCTGATGGACTGCAGCATGCCAGGCTTCCCTGTCCTTCACCAACTCCTGGAGCTTGCTCAAATTCATGTCCATTGAGTCAATGATGCCATCCAACTATCTCGTCCTCTGTTGTCCCCTTCTCCTCCTGCCCTCAATCTTTCCCAGCATCAGGGTCTTTTCCAAGGAGTCAGCTCTTTGCATCAGGTCGCCAAAGAATTGGAGCTTCAGCATCAATCCTTTTAGTGAGTATTCAGGATTGAGTTTCTTTGGGATTGTCTGGTTTGATCTCCTTGTTGTCCAAGGGACTCTCAAGAGTCTTCTCCAGCACCACAATTCGAAAGCATCAATTCTTCGGCTCTCAGCCTTCTTTATAGTCCAGCTCTCACATCCATATGTGACTACTGGAAAAACCATAGCTTTGACTGTACAAACCCTTGTGGGCAAAGTTATGTCTCTGCTTTTTAACATGCTGTAGATTTGTCATAGGTTTTCTTCGAAAGAGCATCTTTTAATTTCATGGCTGCAGTCACTCTCTGCAGTGATTTTTGAGTCCAAAAAAATTAAAAAAAAATTGTGAGCAAAGTAAAATGGTTGTTTCAAGCTGCTGGATTTTGGGGTCATGCATTATGTGACAATAGTAACTGGAGCAGGATTCAAAGCTTTATGAGAACTGTTTGGAAAGCTTTAGATGTCATGTAGATGAGGGGAAAGGACTCCAGGTACAGGAGGTAACTACATGTCCAGGTAAGGGGTCAGCCTGCATGACTCAGGGGACTGAGGGTGCTGAAGGGAATAGGCAGGAGACTGCCCTAGGTGTGCTTAGGGCTTATTTCTTGGCTCACTGGAAAGATAGATTAACAGGGTGTGACAGAGGGGTTCAAGGCAAGACTGGTAGGCCACTCGCAGCCTCCTGAGGCATTCTGAGCAGTGGTTAGATGACTTCAGCTTCAGCCAGACCAAGTTCAAGTACCAGCTCTGCCACACCCACCTGTGAGTCTCTAGTTGCATACTTTGCTGTCTATGTTTTATTTTCTTCATGTGTAAAATGGGACTTAGATTTGCATAATAAGTATATGTCTGGCTGGGTTTCCAAGGGGGCTCAGTGGTAAAAGAATCTGCCTGCCAAGCGGAAGACACAGGTTTGATCCTTGGGTCATGAAGATCCCCTGGAGAAGGAAATGGCAACCCACTCCAGTATTCTTGCTTGGGAAATCCCATGGATGGAGGAGCCTGGAGGGCTGTAGTGCATGGGGTCACAAAAGGGTCGGACACAACTTAGACTAAACAACAACAACAATAAGTTGGAGGATTCAATTAGATTATGACTATGAAGGGCTGGAACTATATGTGTTATAAAAATTACCACATGAAATTCAGGGAACAGTTTCTCAACCTTCCAGGATCAGGAGCTCAGTGTTAAAACAGACTCACATTAACCAGCATTGGAGTCTGATGTATAAACCAGCAAATGGACAAACTAAAGGATCATGAGAAATACAGCTAACAGAGAGCATGGTCACGTGGGCAAAGCAGAGCACCCCTTTCTGAACAAGTACTCATGGGAGTCCATATTCTAATGAGATGGTTGCTATGGAGACTATACAGCGGCTTAGAATCAGGCTGCAGCCAGCCTGAGACCTGTCACTTCTCCAGGGAAAGCCTCCCACAGGGTAACAGTGTTAGGTCTGCCAGGTCATGATGGCCTCTTCCTTCTACTCCTTGACTTGTGACTTTCTAGGTCTTCCTTTTGATGTCTTCTAAGCCAGTGTGGCCCAGATTTTGATTGTTCCTGTTGGGAGATAATTCTCCAGGGGTCTGTCACATTCCTGAACATCTTGGAAGGGGCCATTGGAAGATGGGTTTAGTGTCCTCCCCCAAAACAAAAGGCAGCCATGTTTACTGCCCACTAGAAAAAATTCTAGTCTCATAAGCCTGGGGTTTCTCTCCTACACTGCAGTTCCCTGCCTGGACAGGTCTCTATCTGGCTAAGCTGCATCGTCACCCCCACGGGATTGGGGACAAAGGGAATCGTTGGAAATACACTGCCAGCTGTGCCATAAGTCATAACACTCTGTCTCTGATCCAGGTGTCCTGTGCCCTCTGCCAGCATCCATGAAATTGGCACGCGAACTTGTTAACTAACAAGCAGGATAACAGCCTGGATGAGAACATTGGGTGTTTCCAAATTCTCCTGGCCCGTTGCACACTGACAGCCCTAAGCCGTTTGCAAAGAGAGGCTTACTGACCCCTGGCCTGTAGATTGAACTATATAACGCCGGGGGACCTGTCCCACATCAGTGCCAAGTTCTTGGGGCACTTTGACACTTGGGCAAGTTCTTGACGCTTGAGCTGTCACTTGAATGAACCGCGAATGCAATGAAATGATATTTGTCTGACTCTCCATTTCAGTGCACCACTTCCCCTCTATCTCTGCCTGGGCTTCTCCCTCCCCACCCACCAGCCTCCACCACAATCCATCTACCCAGCTCAGCAATGCCCCATGGGCCCTCCAGTCAGTCTCTGAGACCGCAGTGGGGGAAAATGGTGGCTGCCTTTCAACAGAGGGTGTGATCAATGCTACTGTGTTTTTCTTGACTGCTTCTCTATTTTTCCTGGCACGGGCCCTGAGAGCGGAGTGCTTTGTGGCTGTGTCAGCGCCGATTATTAACGTGAATATCATCATTGGTGGCTGTTCCTGCGCCTGGTGGTGCAAGCGAAGCTCGGGCAGGCTTTGCGCCGCTCCGCAGTGATCTCTGTAATTAACTCCGGTGATTCACTGTGTACACCCATTGTACTCTTTTCAAGGCCGGTGACATCCATTTACACGAGGAGCTAAAAAACAAGTATTCCAGAGGCCTCCCTTTGGAAGAATTTCTCAAGCACTCACCCACCCATCCTCTCCCTAATGAAACAGCCTGACCTTACCCCACCCTGACCTCCTGTTGGAAAATCTGGCCCTTGAAGCTTGGTCATTGAGAAAGATCTAAGTGTTTGGTCCCCTCTTCTTTCAAGAGAGATGCTTGGGGTTGTGCACACCCCTTATTTTTCACTATATCCAATGCCTAAAACAGCACCTGGCATTTAGTAGACCCTCAAGAAATGTCCTTTCTGAATTGGTGAGTTTTCCTTCCCAATTTTAGCTGTCCAAATGGACAGAAACTTAGAAGAGCGATTCTCAGTCTGGGGCTATTTGTCCCCCTGGGGGACACTTGACAACATCTAAGGATATTTGGGGTTGTCACAGACAGAGGGATGCTACTGCTGGCGTCCAGTCTGTATCAAGGATGCTACCACGGATCCTACAAAGCACAGGGCAGCCCCCACAAGAAAGGTTTATCTGGGCCCAAATGGTGCCAAGGTGCAGAAGACTTGGCTTAGAAGATGCCACCCCGAGTTCACATTGCCCTGAATTTATTCATGTTGGCATTTGGTTGATCTTGAGAAAGCCCAGAGATGGTTTTTGAAGCCCCAGCATGATTGACGTTTTACTGCCTGGATTTTATGTGAACGGCTGCTAATGAACACGGCCTGCCTTGATGACTCTGCAGAGGGCACCATTCAAACAAACCAATTATGAAGGATTTTTTAATGTAAACTTTTAACCAGGTAGCCTGAGGGCTTGCTGAGCATAAAAGTACAATTTAGAAAACATGAGGTTTTCTGAGGTTCCGGGAGGCCCCAGCAGAATTGATGCAAGCGCTCATGCAGCAGGGCTGAGAACACAGTTTTTTGAAGTTGTTGAGCAGCTTTGGCCATTGAGTTACCCCAAAAGTCATCCCCAAGAAATAGGGTCAGAGGTTCTGCTGCTTGGAGAGGAGCTGGCCACCAGGGGCAGGCTGGTATGGAGGGTGGGGCGATGGGCGGGTCGTGATGGGGATTCCTGGCTGTCTTCTCCCCAAGTTTGTCCAATTCCCAGGGAATTGCTGACTCACGACTCTCCTACCTTTAGCCAGATGGCTGGGGGGTTAGGTAACCTAATAATTCATACCTTCCTTCCCTTGGCAGTTGTCTGCTCTGACACCTGTGTATCACCCATGAGAAGCTGGAATTCAGGTCAATCAGGGTAATAGAAGGACCCAAGGATTTCCATGGATTTCTCTTGTTTCTCTTTTCCTTTGAGCCCTGCCTCTCCCTGACTAGGAAAGGAGGTTCTTCTTGGGGATTTGTTAAATACCCCCTCTTTTTCTACTTTCTGTAGCATCCTTTCTTCCCCTGCTCCCCGCTTCTGTGCCTTTCCTGGAGAGCTATCCACTCCTGACTTCTTCATTTTCTCTCTGCCACTGGGTGCCATATTATGCTTCCCCAGGTCCTTTGCTTTACAGATCGATGTCAACACAAATGGGACATGGGCGCTGGTGATGGCTTAACTGGGTGTTAGACCCAGCACTAAACTCATGGTCTTAGATACTTTCTTTTCTAGGTCAATGACCTTTTAAACATCTTTTTATTTATTCAGTTCATTCTTAGCAGTAGAACCACTCATTAATTCAACAAATATTTATTGAATATCTGTGATGTGCCAAGCATTGTTGTAGCTCCAGGGGGTGGAGCCATGAACAAAAATGCACAAGGTAATTGCTCTTCTGGGGCTTATGTTCAAGTGAGGGGAAGCCAACAATAAACAAATAAAAAAATATGTCATAATATTTCAGTTCATTTCAGTTGCTCAGTTGTGTCTGACTTTTGTGACTCCATGGACTACAGCAGGCCAGGCCTTCCTGTCCATCACCAACTCCCAGAGCTTACTCAAACTCATGTCCATTGAGTCAGTGATGCCATCCAACCATCTAATCCTCTCTCGTCCCCTTCTCCTCCTGCCTTCAATCTTTCCCAACATAAGGGTCTTTTCAAATGAGTCAGTTCTTCACATCAGGTGGCCAAAGTATTAGAGTTTCAGCTTCAGCATCAGTCCTTCCAATGGATATTCAGGACTGATCTCCTTTAGGATGGACTGGTTGGATCGCCTTGCAGTCCAAGGGACTCTCAAGAGTCTTCTCCAACACCATAGTTCAAAAGCATCAATTCTTTGGCACTCAGCTTTCTTTATAGTCCAGCTCTCACATCCATACATGACTATTGGAAAAACCATAGCCTTGACTAGACGAACCTTTGTTGGTAAAGTAATGTCTCTGCTTTTTAATATGCTATCTAGGTTGGTCATAACTTTTCTTCCAAGGAACAAGTGTCTTTTAATTTCATGGCTGCAGTCACCATCTGCAGTGATTTCAGGTGGTAATAAATGCCTGGAAAAAAAAGAAGCAAGATGAAGGATTAGGGATGGATGCTGCTGTAGGTATTATTTCAGATGGAGCGCATAGGGAAGCTTCTCTGACAAGGAGGGCAGAGATCATTTTTGAATTAAATCTTCTTATTAATCTAATATTTAAAATGGTTAAAAGTAGAGATGCTTTGGTGAGGGATTAGCGAATAGGGGAGATTACATAGATGGAGTGGTCCAGAAGACCTTGTTGGAGAGGTAGCATTTTGTATGGGATCCGGAAAAAATAGAAGGAACCAGGTTTTGAAAAGTAACTTTATTTTTAAAGTGAAAATAAATTGAACATGGTTTAAAAAAATTAATTCAAACAGTAGGGAAGATATAAAGAAGAGTATCCTGATCTCCTGGCTCCATTGCCCCAAAGACAATCCTGTTACAAGTTTCACGTGTCTCCTTCCAAGGATATTTTGTGTGTATGTAAGCATTTATGGTGGAGAGGGCAATGGCGACCCACTCCAGTACTCTTGCCTGGAAAATCCCAGGGACAGAGGAGCCTGGTAGGTCCATGGGGTTGCTAAGAGGTGGACACTACTAAGTGACTTCACTTTCACTTTTCACTTTCATGCATTGGAGAAGGAAATGGCAACCCACTCCAGTGTTCTTGCCTGGAGAATCCCAGGGATGGTGGAGCTTCATGGGCTGCCTTCTATGGGGTTGCACAGAGTCGGACACAACTGAAGCGACTTAGCAGCAGCAGCAGCAGCAGCAGTAACCTATTGTACCCAACATTCTGCACCTTAATTTTTGAAATTTGAAATCATATGGTGGAGACTTTTTCTGTATTAGCCTGTCAAAATTTCTTTCATTCTTACAACACCGAGTGGTAGTCCACAGTGGAACTGACTTTTTACTTAAGCAGCCAGTCTCCTATTCCTGGTATTAGCTGGTTTCCATTTGCAAATGTGTCTCTATCTATTGGATCCATATTAATAGAAATAAATACATTTATTAAATATATTAATTAGCTATATCTGTTGGATTTAAATTTCTAGAAGTAGAATTGGCTGGGTCAAAGAGGATTTGTGCTTTCCATTTGGATGGATATTGACAATTTGCCTTGTAGAGGAAAATTATACCCATTTATCTTCCCTGCCAATTTACAAAGCTACAGTGTTTTTTTTAAGTGGATGGACTGTAGTTATTAATTTATTTATTTTTAATGTTTATTTATTTATTTATCTTTTTGGCCATGCTGTGCAGACCGTGGATCCTAGTTCCCTGACCAGGGATCAAACCCATGCCCCCTGTACTGGAAGCATGGCATCTTAACCACTGGACTGCCAGGAAGTCCTGGTACAATGTGTTTTTAAATATTTTGATCTCTTTTTGTCTAACTGATTGGTGAAAAATATCTCAGTTTGTTTTAATTTGCCTTTTATGAGCCCTTCACAAGTTTGAACATCTTTGGAGGTCTGGAAAGGTAGTTGTCTTTCTTGTTCTATCGTCTAGTCAGGGAATGTCAAGTCAAGAGGCCTATTGGGTGCCCCTGTGAAGACAGTAAGAAGGCATCCAGATACACAAGTTAGAGCTCAGGTGAAATTTTCTGAACTGTGGCCATCATTCTGAAAGTCAGTAGTACATAGATAGTATTGTGGAATGAATAAGCTTACCTACAGAGGAATGAACAAGACAGTGAGAAGAAGGCTGAGGATGCAACCTGGGGCCCTCATCCATCCAGAGGTTGGGTGGAGAAGGAGGGTCAACCTAAGGTTGAGAAGCAGCTGAGAGAGAGAGAGGAAAGTAGGTAGGAAATAGAAGCTGCCAAGAAAAGAGAGTGGCTCGGGAGGGACCAAGGGGTCAACCGTGACGTCAAGAAAAAGAAGAAGCTAGGTGCTCTTTACATTTGACCACATGGGGTCATTGATAAACTTGAGGTCAAGTTTGCTGGAGTGATGACAAAGTTCAATTAGACTTGATTGAAGAAGTGGAGTTGGGGCTTGGACGTTAACACTTGCAAGGTATTTTGCCAAGATGAGAATTAGGATAATAGGATGTAGTGGGATAGAGATAAGGGATCAAGGTCAATCTTTTGGTTTGATTTTTTTTTTTTTTTTTTTTGAGATGGGAGATACTGAGGAAGTGTCTTTGCAGGTGGAAATGATCCAGGAGAAAGGGTTGCTGATGTGTGTGAGTTATGTATATCTGGGAGGGCAGACTCTTAGAAGGGGAGGGATTTAGGAACAAGTGGAGGTGGCCCCGGGTGGCAGGAGAGACATGTCTTCAACTGTATCTTGAAGCAAGAAAGAGAATGTGGTTCAAATGTAGGCAAGTTTGAGGGTGTGGGTAGTGGGAGATCAGAAAACAAGAATCCAGTTGTTTGTATTTCCTTCATAAACAAGGAAACGGGATCTTCAGACCTGGGTGAGCAGTGGGAGAATGATACAAAATCCACGATCAAGTAGCAAGTGTGAAGTGGGCATCCCCTGAGCAGGACAGGGACCTCTCCCAGGAGCCGGGATGGAAGTGCCAGGCTTGTTTTAAGGCCTTGGAACCTTACCGGCCTTCAGGCAGCTCTGCAACTGAGAAGTAAATCCTGGGCTTTGTGTTGTACAGAGTGGTTAATTTCGAGGTGTCCGATCTCCACGCTGTTCATGGAGTTATTTATGTCTGAGATGATGAAAATTCCCTCCCCCTACTTCTGGGCCCATAAAAAGTGTGGGGAAGTGGTCAACATACCAGCCTGCGTTCCTGGGTCGTGTGGATTACTGCTGTCACGGGCGTGTTTCGCGCCCCCATCCATCTTCTGCCCAGACTCCCAGCTCACGCCTGTCAGGACCGGGCATTGACCCCTGCTGAGGCCAGGTTCCCGGCTTTGGGCACCATGTGGGCCTGAACACAGCTTGTGAGCAAGTGCTTTTAATAAGCGTCAAGTTCCCCAGTGTCTCCTCTTTCCCGGCCTCCTTCTTATCGTCTAAAGACAGCAGACCCTGGCTCCCACTGAGCGTGGGATATGGTTTCCTACCTAAACACACACTTGCCACGGGATGGGGTATGTCCTGGGTCCACGGGGGTCCTGGGTGTGTGGTGTTGTGTTACTGCATTCTACACTGACTAGATTCCTGTTTTCTAGAAAATCCTGTTCAAGGAAAAGTATGGGAGGAGGCTTGTCTGAAACACCCCCGACCCCACCCACTACCCCATCATTGTGGGTCTTTTCAGCTCTGCCATTTAAAAAAAAAAAATGTATCTATTTGTTTGTGGCTGTGCTGGGCCTTCGTTGCTGCGAGGGCTTTTCTCTAGTTGTGGCGAGTGGGGACTATTCTCTAGTTGTGAAGGCTTCTCACTTCAGTGGCTTCTCTTGTCGCAAAGCATGGGCTTTAGGGTACTGAGGCTTCAGTAGTTATGGTCCCTGGACTATAGAGCACAGGCTCAGTATTTGTGACACACAGGTTTAGTCACTCAGAGGCATGTGGGATCTTCCCTGACCAGGGATCAAACCTGTGTCTCTTGCATTGGCAGGTGGATTCTTTACTACTCAGCCACCAGGGAAGCCCTGGGTTTTGCCATTTTGACAAAGGCCCCTAATCTCACTGGATCTGTCTGTTCATCTATAAAATGGCAGTGATTGTATCTGCCTTAAATATCTATTGTGGGTTTGTGTGTATGTGTGAAATTTAAGTGAGAGGAGGAATGCAAATCTGGATTTCCATCAAGAATTATTATTTTTTTTTGGCCATGCCACACAGCATGTGAGATCCTCGTTCCCTGACTAGAGATTGAACCTACGTCCTCTGCACTGGAAGCATGAAGTCTTAATTACTGGACTGCGAGGGAAGTCCCATCCATGATTATTTTTATTAGTTGTCTCTCTATCCCCTGATACCTTCCTTGTCCCAAATACAGTGTCTAGCAGAGCCTGCCACATCCTACGTTTTCAATAAATGTTTGGGAGAATTAATGAATGAACAGAAGAGGGGAATGTGTTGGTAGGTAAACCTACATACATAATAATGGTTATAGCTAATGAGCACTTAATACTTTCAGGCACTCTGGTAAGAATCTTACAGCACAAGGTCGTTTATTCCTCACTGGAGGTAGACGGTCATGCTCCCATTCTACAGAGAAGAAAACAAGCACAGCAAGACTGAATTACCTAAGGGAGGTCTCCCACCATGCGAGTGCTGGAGCAGCGGTTTGAACCTAGGACTTTCTTGGTTCAGAAGCCGTGCTCTCGAGCACTGTGGTGTCACCCTGTGTGTGTGACAGCAGAGGGGACCACTTCGAAAATGACACTGATGACCTGTGCTGAAATTATTTGTACTTTTGTGGGGCTCAAAGAGGGTTGCTATCGTTTAGCTGCTAAGTCATGTCCGACTCTTTGCGACACTATGGACTGTATCCTGCCAGACTCCTCTGTCCATGGGATTTCCCCGGCAAGAATACTGGAGTGGGTATTTCCTTCTCCAAGGGATCTGTCCAACCCAGGAATCAAACCTGCATCTCCTGCATTGGCAGGTGGATTCTTCACCACCAAGCCACCAGGGAAGCCCTCAAAGAGTGTTACTTCTGTGTCAAAGATGGGCCTCTGAGAACATGAATAAGCATGGGTTGACTGAGTAAATAAACTGCTTTGTGTTCCCAGGAAGAGGAAATGAAGTTTTGTGTGGCTGTACCTGGAGGCGCCATGCTGGTTTGGACGCAGACTAGCCAGGTGGGCTCAGCCATCCCATGTCTCCAGCTGTCTCAGTTCAGCTGGCTGGGGTGGTGAATGCAGCAGGTCAAGCCACCAGAGTTGATTCCCTGCTGCCCACCCCAGAACAAGCAGAGCTGGGATTAAGTAGGGATCCTTGAGGGTTTCCCAGGTGGCTCAGTGGTAAAGAATCTGCCTGCCAATGCAGGACACACAGGTTCGATCCGTGGGTCAGGAAGATCCCCTGGAGGCAGATGTGGCAACCCACTCCAATATTCTTGCCTGGAGAATCCCATGGACAGAGGAGCCTGATGGGCTACAGTCCATGAGGTTTCAAAGAGTCGGACACAACTTAGTGACTAAACAACAGCAACAACAACAAGGGATCCTTGACTTTCGTATTGTTTTCTTCTCTGTCTTGGTTGGGAGTGGGATGAGATATGGGGACAGTGGCTTCTGCATCTCCCACTCTTCTGACTCTTGGCTCCTAGGGGCCATTTGCTACCCGAGGTGGCCCATCAGACCAGGCAGTAGGAATTGTCTGTCTCACTGAGACCCTTGGCCAAGCTTCAGAGCATTGTCCCCTACAAGCAGGGTGATCTTAATTCCCACTCAACCATTTACTCTCCAGTGGATTGGGCAATGGAAGGAGGCATGGACTTGCCTTTCTCAACCTTCCTCTGGCCTTTAGAGAATAGAGGGCTTTACCCCAGGAAGATGGGGTGCTGGGTCTAGAGAGAGCCGGGGGGCTGAGATCTGAACTTGAGCATGTCAGTGCAGTAGGGCTGGATTCAGGGGAGATGGGGCAAGCATTCTCCATTCGGGAATGACAGCCCCAAGCAGCCCACGGTGGGCGTGCACTCCTGTGTACTGTGCTGGCTGGCTGTTGTCTCGTTCTAATAAATTAAATCTGTTATATCATCACTGTTATATTCCTGAGACAAGCACTTCCAAGGCAGATTAGAAAGGAACTTAAGGGGATTAAAAGCTTCTCTTAGTGAAAAACAATGTTTCAGATGGGAAATCCATTTACCAATATGAATTTCAGCAGAAATGCATGTTTTCTTTAATGCATTGCTACTGCTCAAAGAAAGCGGGGTTTCCCCCCACGCCTCCGTCCTCTGTTTTGCATAAGTTATAATGTGGATTCTGTTGAGCGTAGCAAGCCTCTCAGGGAGATTGATGGCTTCCATAAAGTTGCACGAAAACATTTCTCCTTTGTTCATGGGGGAAAAGAAAAGTGTCTAATGGATTTGGAGTATTAAAAGAGTGTTGGTTTATACTGGAAACCAGGGGAAGTCTAGGAGTAAATACAGACACCAGAGGAAAAGGATTAATTGGAGATGGAAACAGTCAATTCTCAGTTATCTGCCTGTGACTTATCTGTAAGAAGTTTAAAACGGGAGCAGAAAGCATCCCAAGGCTTCAGGAGCCCTGCCTGGCTGTCTATCACTGTGTCTACTCAGGGAATTGAAAGCCACTTTAATAACCTGGACCCAGTATAATTTGGAAGGTAATTCTGCTGCTGCAGTTATGAAAAAAAAAAAAAAAGTCACAGAAGGCAGTCCAAGGGATATGTAATTAATTTTTTTCCCTATGACTCACAGGTTGGGATTCTCTATACCATTAGAAAGTTGACTTAACTTAAAATCAGGAACTAGTCCCCTAAAGCTAACATGGAGCTCTGATCTCAAGGGGGTTAGAAAACTTAGGATGACTGCTGGGTCAGGCCCCAGCACTCAGTGGCATGGAGATAATTTCTCCAGGAGGCTGGTGAGCCCTGTCTGTAGAGCTGTGTGTGCACATGCTAAGCTGTTTCAGTTGTGTCTGACTCTTTGCGACCCTATGGACTGTAGCCCACCAGGCTCCTGTGTCTGTGGGACTCTCCAGGCAAGAGTACTGGAGTAGGTTGTCGTGCCCTCCTAAAGTGGATCCTCTGGACCCAGGGATCAAACCCGCGTCTCTTAAGTCTCCTGCAGTGGCTGGTGGGTTCTTTACTGCTAATTCTCCCTGGGAAGCCTGTAGAGCTGCTGTCTGGATTAGTTATAAGTCGTCTGGACCCAGTGCTGACAGTTGGGTTTGGTGCATTAGTGAGTAGTGGTCTGTTCTAGGTGATTCTCAGGAATCTCTGGGGGTGCCAAGTGCTAACTTCTCTCCCACAGTGGCCCATGGAGTTGGGTATCTGTGACCAGGGCCATGCATGAAAAACTCCTCCCTGACATTTAAGGAGACTGTTTAGAGTGATATTGGGAGCTCTTTGGGTAGTCAAGGAGTAGAAACTCATTTATACCTGCTCAAGTCAGAGGTGAGTTTGCTGTAGGGATGCAACTCTTAAGCATCCAAGGGAATGGAGAGAAGCTGGGACTGGATACAGTCATGGACCAAACCTGCCTCTCTCTTCTTTTTGCTCTCCCTCTCTCTCCCTGCTTCCCTGCCTTCCCTCCAGCTCCTCTTTCCTTTTCTCTTGCCAGAAGTGAGACTGAGCCAGGGTCTCTCCGAGATCCAGGCCTCAGCAGTATGTCTCCCCACCACCACCCACCCCACCCAGGCCTCTTTAAGGGGTGACCACTGACACTCTTTCCGAAAGCCAGGACATTCCTCATGCAAAGCTCCTCAGGGGCCCCTCTTTTCACCAGGAAGACCCTCATTTTGTCCATATTGTGCCGCTGCTACATCTGGTAGAAGACTTTGCCTCTTAAAAGGAGAGGCTGAACTTCTGGAGTTCATGTTCCTAATTGTCAGCTCTAATAAATAGCAATATTTGCTCACCATTATTGGGTGCTAACTAGGTGTCAGGCACTGCGTTAAGCACTTGACATGGACTAGCTTGTTAAGCTTCAACAGCTTCAGCAGCTCTGAAAGCTGGGTACTACCACCAGCTCATTTCAGAGCTGGGAAAATGAGGCTCAGAGAGGTGTAGTAACTTGTCTAAGGTCACACAGCTAGCATAGGCAAAAGCAAGATGTCAAACCAGGACCTATAGTCCACACTTTAACTGCAACGTTATGGGGCCTTAATGATCTTCTAACTGGAGGCCTGTGTGTGACTTCACCGAAGGCTCTTTCCAGGTTGACCACGTCAGCCTCCAGCCCAAGAAGTCAGTTTTCTACAACCACATGGATGGAGGTGGAAACAGTGGATTAAAAATGGCACATACTGTGAGCTGATATACAGGATTCTAGCCTCTGTGGGATTTCTTACCTGTGTTGCTGCAAATCCTCACCCCACCCAACTGACTGCCCCCCCACCTCCATGGTCCCCCTCCCGTGGGCCACCACACATCCTTAGGCTCCTGCTGGAAAGCCCAGTGCTAAAATCTTGCTCAATTTTAATTACTGTTCCAAGTGCCTTGCTGTCAGCTGCCCTTCTGAAATTGTTTTAATTGAAGTTCCATGAATCCTGGCGAGTTCAGACGGAGTTCATCTCTAAAGCCCATCCTGATTTCATTAAAGATTTGATCTTTCTTTTTTCACCAATAAAACATTTATTATCGTTATCTGTTTCGTAACCATTTTCTTTCTCCAAAGAATTGGGGGGAGGGGGGAATCAACCTCATCTTCATGCCAATAAACCTAAGGAATCATCTGTTGATTTTTTTCTGGTGCACAAGAGCAATAACATTTTAAAAAATTAATTATTTTCCTTTTAAATGAAGGTACTCCTCATTCAAGAGGATATTTAAGCCTATAGGAGCCTATATGAATTATAGTTTATGAATTAACTGCCTTCCAAGCTTAGGAAAGAATCATCTTCCTAAATATAGGTGTTTATTCCCCCCCTTCATTGAGGAGATGCCAGGGCTGTTTTAATAGTCGAAGCAGAATTGGTGTTCTAACACTCTCCACACCCTCCACTCACGGGAGGTAAGTTTTAGGAAATGAAGTCAGGGATGAACCAAATGATGTAAAAATAAAACTGCACTGCAAAGTATCTTGTTGACCCCGGAGTGTCAATAATTAACAGTTAATTGCTATTAAATCATCGTTGCCCAGTCTTGGCTGGGGTCACGATGTACACCCAGGAGTCCATTCACTGTCTGTGTTTGTGATTATCTGCTCTGCGATGTTCCTCGCAAACCTGATACCTGTCTCCCATTTGGTGGATTTGAGTCATAGTGTTTTTGTTTAAGACTTCAGCTGCAGCTCCTTCTCGATCTTTGTTTCATGTATGTAATATACTTAAAATGCACTAAATGACAGTTTATAATATCATTATCTACAGTTAAAGATATTATAACTTCAAAAATGAAAAGAAAGTGCAGCCATATGTGGAAATGGTCTATTTTCTGCCCTTTTAACCTCCCTCCCTGGTAGTTTCAGCTGGACCAGACAGGCAACAGTACGAAAATCATAGGTCTGCAAAATCATTTTGCTATTTTAGCTCACAGTTGTCATGAAAGGAAACTGGGTTATTTAGACAGTAAATAACAACTGAGGACTAATTCATTTGGCTTTTCTCTCTCTCTCTCTCTCTCTCTCTCTCTCTCTCTCTTTTATTTTGGTACTGGGCTCCAATATGTTCTTTATTACATGGTTTGATAATTCAAGGATGGCTCGGCAACCCCCGCTGCCCTGCCACCACCCCCCCTGCCCCACCCCCAGTGACAGGGGAGTTGATTTAAAACTTCACTCTGAAGGGCCCTGGGGTTATTAGGAACAGTGTGGACGGAGTATGGATTAGGTTTAAAAGTAATAAAAAAGTGGACCTGTTGGTTAGGTGAAAAATTCACTATCAGATTCCTGAGTGCAGGGCTCCTTTTCATGTGCAAACGGCACTAAATGAAGCATTTAATTCAACAAATCCAGAGTTCTGATCCGCCAGAAATAGAGACTGGGTTAGTTCAATTTGTAACAAACGATCTCCGTATGATCAAAGTTCTGAGCGCTGATTTCAACATGCTGCTTAAATTAGCCTAACACCAAAGTCTTTGGCTGGGAGACAGTATTTGGAATGTCTTACCAGAGGAGAAATTCCTTCTCACACATGGTTCTAATATGCCATGCCAGCTTTGCTTTTTAATGGGCTGACAAGGAGGCGCGGTGCTAACTTTTCTGACTCCAGAAAGTTCTTGGGCTGTCACCCGCAAACCAGCTAGGATAATTTTTCCTTGGCTTCCTTATTAAAGGCTGAATGAAAGGATTGTGCAGCTTTCTTAATGTCACTTGGTCTGTTTGCCATAAATTCAGGCGTTCATGATGAAAGCTGCACTTAGATTTCGCTGGGAAATGGAATCAAGGAGAATGCACCCAGGTTCACAATAAATAACGAAGCGTGAGTTATTAAGTGAATTTCGTATACCCAGGCCTTATTACATCAGCAGTTTAGATAATGGCTTCTGAAAAAATCCATCCATGTCTTTCACGGCCAAAGCGCGGAGGGGCACAGTGTCCAGAGGGCGCCAAGGTGGACAGCCAGAGCCAGCTGGGGTGAGAATGGAAGACGTGGTATTTGAAAAATAATATAATATTTACATTTTTGCATGCTGTTTGCCTTTTTAGCTCAGCGGGGAGACCAGCAGGCCTGTTGGCCAACATGACCTGTATCACTGCAGGCTTCCTGCCTGCAATTGTTTGTTTTTTTGCAGAAGGAAGACTAGGGGTTGTTTAGACTATGAGCCTAATTTTAGAGGATGATAATTATGTTGCTTCTAAACCACATATTTTCCAGAATTTGCTGCCCCATGAAAATAACTTGCATGTGTGTCCAGCCTGGCTGGCAGCCAGCCTGATGTCCAGACCCTGGTTCTCTGTGTCATCCTTGGGGACTCCCGGGGACCAGGATTGGGTGGCCTGGGTGGTGGAAAGGGCTTAGTTTGGGGAGGCAGAGAGCTGGTTTGGGCTCCACCATTCTTTTGGATCTTGGGTCAGTCATATTACTTCCAGGGCAGCATTTTGCAGAATATCAAACTCTGATGTGCTCTGCAGGATGTCTAGATCACACGAGCTTGGGAATCTTTGCCAGCTCTCTTCTCTTCTTCATGATATACGATGCACACAGTTTCATCATCTGTGTCGACTTTAACCTAGCTCAATCCTACCTACCTTTCAGGTCTCTGATTCTCAAATGCACTCTTTCTTTATGATATAAATCACGATTGTAGTCAATCTGCCAATTACTGGGGAAGTCCCTGGATGATGTGAGTGTTCACTCAACACTAACCTCTTGAGAGCAGGTACTGTCTGCTTTGTGATGAACTGGTGCTTAGCCCAACAGCTGCCGTGAAGTAGATGCTTCATAATGATTTGAGAAATTACTGAATGAAGGCAGTGCTCTTACACATTCATGAATGTTTGAATCGACTTGGAGGATCCCATTAAAATGGAGGTTCTGATTCAAGTTGTAAGTCTGGAGTGGGGCCTGAGAGTGTGTATTTCTCACATGTTCTAATGTGATGCTGATGTTGCATTTTGAGTTGTTATTTAGTTGCTAAGTCATGTCTGACTTTTGTGATCCCATAGACTGTAGCCTGCCAGGCTCTTCTGTCCATGGGATTTTCCAGGCAAGAATACTGGAATGGGTTGCCATGTCCATCTCCAGGGGATCTTCCCAACCAGGGTTCGAACCTGTGTTTCTTACATTAGCAGGTGGATTCTTTACCACTGAGCCACCATGGAAGCCTCTGCATTTTGAATAGCAAGGAATTAAAAAGTTTGTGTTGAATCCTAAATATAACAAATTCTGTTTACCCTATCCTGGTGGAGTACCTAGTGATACCTATGGCTGAGTGTTACTTTATTCATCTCTAAAATGAACTAAATGCTTTTTAAAGATCCTTGCAGCTTAAAACTGGAGAAGGCAACGGCACCCCACTCCAGTACTCTTGCCTGGAAAATCCCATGGATGGAGGAGCCTGGTAGGCTGCAGTCCATGGGGTCGCTAAGAGTCAGACACGACTGAACGACTTCACTTTCACTTTTCACTTTCATGCATTGGAGAAGGAAATGGCAACCCACTCCAGTGTTCTTGCCTGGAGAATCCCAGGGACGGGGGATCCTGGTGGGCTGCTATCTATGGGGTTGCACAGAGTCAGACACGACTGAAATAACTTAGCAGCAGCAGCAGCAGCTTAAAACATTACGGATGTGTTGGTATGTGTTGCTATGGATGTGTTGCTCCAAAATGGTTGCTGAGTCACTACTGGGATGGGGGAGGGGACCTTCCCAAAGCACATGATCTTTTGAAGGATGTGAAAAGGTTGTCAAGAGGGGTTGGGCTCAGCCTGGCTGAGCTCTTTCAGACTCAGTTGTGGCTCCCAGGGAGGCAGCTAAGTATCTGCTGGTCCTGGTTGGAGAGCTGCCCCTTCCTATTCCTCTGCATTGGCTGTGAGAGGCTGGGAGGACACATTCCATGTATCCAAGCTCAGGATGATACAGGTATAGGGCAGTAGGGGAAACATAAATGGAGCAGGTCCAGAGCATATGATAAAGACAAGAAAAAAGAACCCTGAAAATTCAACACCAAGCAAGCATCAATCACCCAACTGAAACATGAGCAAAAGATTCAGACTGATAACACCACTAAAGGAGATAGATACACTGCAAGTGAGAGCATGAAAAGATACTCAACATTACTTGGTATTGTGCTGTGTGCACTAAGTCACTAAGTTGTGTCTGACTCTTTGCAAACCCATGGACTGTAGCCCGCCAGGTTCCTCTGTCCATGGGATTCTCCAGGCAAGAATGCTGAAGTGGGTTGCCATGCCCTCCTCCAGGGGATCTTCCCAACCCAGGGATCGAACCTGCATCTCTTCTGTCTCCTGCATTGGCAGGTGGATTCTTTACCTACTGTCTGCAAACACCTATTTTGTATTAAGGGTTTGCAAATTAAAATAAAAATGAGATGTCACTACATAGCTATTAGATTAACTAGAAGTCAAAAATACTGACAATATCGCTAGATATAAACAACAGAAAGTCTCATTCATTGCTGGTGGAAATGCAAAGTGCTGCAATCACTTGGGAAGACAAGTTGGTAGTTTCTCCCAAAATTAAACGTACTCAAATCATACAGTCCAGCAACTGAAGCCCTAGATATCCACCCAATTGATCTGAAAACTCGTCTATACAAAAACCCGCTTGCAAATGCTTATTGCAATTCTATTCATAATCACCAAAACCTGGAAGTGACTGAGATGTCCTTCAGTAGGTGAATGGATAAACAAATGGATAAATTATACATCCATATTAGAATGTTATTCAACAATAGAAAGAAATGTATGATCAAGGCAGGAAAATGTATGAATGAATCTTAAATGTATTATTACATAAAAGAAGCCAATCTGAAAAAGCTATGTACTATATGATTCTAATTATATGTCATTCCTGAAAAGGCAAAACTAAAGAGGCAGCAAAAAGGCCAGTGATTGGCAAGGATTTGAGGTGAGGTGAAGGAGGGCTGAATAGATGGAGCTCAGTATATTTTTTAGGTCAGTGAAACTATTTTGAAAGCTACAGTTATGATCAAGATATTATGCATTTGCAAAACCCACAGAACTTTGCAGCACAAAGAGTAAATCTTGATGTACACTTATTTTAAAGAATAGTTTAGGAGGTTGAGAAAATGTCAAGAAGGAATGCAGAATATGATAATCTAATTGTATTATCAATGTATGAAACAGTTTCACTGAAGCAGGCAGGGGATGAAGATGTTGTCCTAAATAAGTCTGAAAATGAGTGAAATTGTAAGCCTCCAGGTGAAGGAAGTGTTAGCACTCTACTCTCACTGATAAAGTTGTTTCCCATAAAGGTATGAGTTAAGAATTCTGGAACCACTATACATGTACACCAGAACTGAACAACGAAGTAAATGAATGGTGGATGACAAGAGTGTGGTTTTTCACATGTGGAGTGGGTTATAGATAAGGAGTCTAGAGGAGATTAGCATGTTTGGGGGCAGGAGGAGAAGGGGACGACAGAGGATGAGATGGTTGGATGGCATCACTGACTCAATGGACATGAGTCTGGGTGAGCTCTGGGAGTTGGTGATGGACAGGGAGGCCTGGCGTGCTGCGATTCTTGGGGTCACAAAGAGTCGGACATGACTGAGCGACTGAACTGAACTGAACTAGTGTGGTGGATCAGAGTTGGAGACGTCAGGATGCACTCATGTTTAGCTTTGTATCGCTACATATAGTTAGATGTAGAAGTTTTAATACACACATATATATGTGCATTGGTTAGTATACATACATATATGTTCTTGCTTTGTCAACTGACAAGGTTTAGAAGTAATGACATCCCAATTGTAATATCCAGAGCTGGAGGCAAGATCTTGATTTTTTTTTAATTTCCTGGAACATACATGAATTACAATGTTGTGTTAGTCTTTGCTGTTCAGTGAAGTGAATCATCTATATGGATACATATGTCCCCTCCCCCTTGGAGCTCCTTCCCACCCCCCCATCCCACCCACCTGTGTCATCACGGAGCACCGAGCTGAGCTCCCTGCTCTATACAGTGGGTTCCCACTAGCTCTGTGTCTTACACAGGGTGGTGTACATTTGTCAGCCCTCGTCTCCCAGCTCATCACCCCCTCCTCTGTCCACATATCCATTCCTTATGTCTGCATCTCTATTCCTACCCTGAAAATAAGTTCATCTGTACCATTTTTCTAGATTCCACATACTTGCATTAATACACGATATCTATTCTACATGACAGACTCTAGGTGATTCCATGTTTCTACAAGTGACCCAATTTTGCTCCTTTTTATGGCTGAGTAATATTCCATTATATATATGTACCACATCTTCTTTATCCATTCACCAGATCTTGAATTTTCATATCACTCATTCTCTAATAAAAAGAACCAGAGTGTGGAGAAATAGTTGATTCTCGGGCTCCAGGACTGGGGCATGAAATATGCCACACGAACATAGAACATGTTGTAGTGCCAGAAAGTAAGAAAGAGCTGAAATACCAAACATAACCGGAATACCAAATCCACAATGATGGGACTATGTCAAAAGGATCCAGGATTTCAGGTGATAGACTGTATAAGCGATAACATCAAGTAGTATTGAATTACAGCCTAAAGTATAAAATTAATATCCATGAGTCCATGCTGATGTAAATAAGTGATTGAATAAATAAATAAATAAATGGGGGGAGGGCAGAGAACAGACCAATCTTCTGTGTAGAATTCAGAAGTGTTTATATAGATATTCTACCCTCAAGGCGGTGAAGCACAACCTCCCACTCCTTCAGTAACTTACTTCCAGGAGGACAGGATGGAAAAAGAAAGCAAGAAAAGCATGGCTTCACAGTGGAGAAAGCAGACAAATACCACCCCAAACCCAGTGATCAAGGTCAACATCAACTGTGATTGCCTTAGTAGTATGTACCCTTCATAAAGTGGTTTCCCAGGTAGCGTTAGTGGTAGAGAACCCACCTGCCAATGCAGGAGACATAAGAGACACGGGTTCTATCCCTGGGCCAGGAAGATCCCCTGGAGAAGGGCACAGCAACCCACTCCAGTATTCTTGCCTGGAGAATCCTATGGACAGAGAAGCCTGGTGGGCCACAGTCCATAGGGTCCAAAGAGTTGGGTGCGACTGAAGCGACCTAGCACAGCACACAGCACTCTTAATACAATGGGTCAAGAATGGCTCTTCACCTCTGTGATTTTCTTCCCCAAAACACATGACCTCAGTCTAATCACGAGAAAAACAGACAAATCCCAGTGAAGGGACATTCTTGATTGGTACTGCTCAAAACTGTCAAGGTCATCAGAAAATAGAAATTCTGAACTGTCCTAGACATGAGGAGCCAAAGAAGATATGATGAGTAAATGTAATATGGTGTGCTGAATGGGATCCTGGAATAGAAAAACAGTATCAGGGGAAAAGTGAGAAGATCTGAGTGTCGTATGTGTGTGATCAGTCGTGTCTGACCCTTTGTGACCCCATGGGCTGTAGCCTACTGGCCAGGCTCCTCTGTCCATGGAATTTTCCAGGCAAGAATACTGGAATGGGTCACCATTTCCTACTCCAAGAGATCTTCCTGACTCAGGAATTGAACCTACATCTCTTGTGTCTCCTGTATTGGTAGGTGGATTCTTTACCACTGAGCCACCTGGGAAGCCTGAATACAGTACAAGTGAAAGTCTCTCAGTCATGTCCAACTCTTTGCTGCCCCATGGACTATACAGTCCATGGAATTCTCCAGGCCGGAATACCGGAGTAAGTAGCATTTCCCTTCTCCAGGGGGTCTTCCCAACCTAGGGATTGAACCCAGGTCTCCTGCATTGCAGGCAGATTCTTTACAAGCTGAGACACAAGGGAATACAGTACAGACTTCAGTTAATAATAATGTACCCATATCAGCTTATTCATTAAGACAAATAGACATGTTAAAGAAAGATATTAATAAGGGAAAGTGACTGTGGAATAGATAGGAATGAACGCTGTTCTACCTTCAGAAGACCTTTGTAAATCTAATGTGGTGGGTGGGGAAGGTTGTGAAGTGGTCAAGGTCATTTAGCAATGGTGGGGGAAGGTAGAATTCGACCAAGCCTAGGTTTTTCCTCCTTCCACCAAAATACCCTCTGGCCTCCACCCCCTTCACAAACTGGGTGGTGTACTGGGATTATAGCACAACATATTTCTGTGCAGTGTCTGGAAGTCTCAGTCATGATCTTCAGCTGTACACCCTCAATGTGGAGGTATCGTGGGTAGCAGGGTGTGTGCAGAGCCCTCGGTTTCATGGGAATGGCCAAAGTTGGGTAGATTCCACGTGGGAGGGCTTTTCTGGGATCTAGGCTCCTGTCTGCTCAGCACTTCATGGGACACTGCATAGGAAGGGATCTTTGTGGAGAGGCCCGTTGATGGCACTAATGGTAAAGAACCTGCCTACCAAGGCAGGAGAAGTTAGACACTCGGGTTGGATCCCTGGGTCAGGAAGATCCCCTAGAGGAGGACATGGCAACCCACTCCAGTATTCTTGCCTGGAGAATCCCATGGACAGAGGAGCCTGGTGGGCTGCAGTCCATGGGGTTGCACAGAGTCGGACACGACTGAAGCAGCTTAGCACGCAGGTGCAGGTAGGTGTGGGTCCCCTGTGCTTTGTCACTGCAGAGAGCAGGGATGCCAGGGCTGCCCTCCAGCCCTTCATCTGTTGCAGGGGCCTCGACATGATTGCTATCTGCTGCTCATCCCAGTGCGCATGCTCCCGCTCCAGACTTGTTGGCTCTCTTGCAGGAGAAATGATCTGTGGTCCATCCAGGTTCATATCCCGGCTCTGCAGTTTACCAGCTGGGTGATCTAGGGAAAGCAATGAAACCTCTCGGAGCCTCAATTTGGTCATCTGTCAGATGGAGCTAAACAGCTATTCATTCCTCAGAGTTTGTGGGGAAAGTTCAATGGCACCGTGCATCAGTGCTTGACAAGGGTCTGACAAAGGCAAACATGGATATATTATTGTTATTATTCATAATGATTTCTGCCTTCTTTACCCCTCTCTGCCCTCCCCATTTCCTCTCATCTTTACTCAACCAAATCCTTTCCTAAATGGTACCTTTATGTTACTTGTGCCCCTCGCTTTGTCTGCATTTATTTGGGGCTTCAGGGATCATGAATGGTTAAACTGAGAAGCAGGGTAAGTTTCAGGTGTAAATGGGGTAAAAATGTCTATATAGCCCAGAGGATTGGTGGAACAGTGGAGGGCTGTTTTTCAGTGCCTGCCTCCTGATTTCCAGGTTGGTCTGCTTTGGGTGTTCAAAGTGCTGGTCACCGTCAAGGAGGATGCTCCTCTCAATGCCAGCTGTGCCTCCCTCCACTGGAGCTTCTTCTTGCCTGGGTGGGAAGCCTTGCCATAGCTTCCTCATCCCAGACCTGTGCCCCATCTTCCTTGGCTCCAGCTGGGGCAGAAATTTACCTATATGATATTCCAGAATTGGAGTAGGAAGAGCCCTCAAGCCCTCTGTCTGAAAATGGACCGCTTCTACTAGGGAACAGCCTATGCTGTGCCCTTCAGCCTTGGCTGCCCATCTAACCCACGACTTGACCCATATCTCCTGCCTTCATATCCTGTGTTCTGACCACTGGATCATTTTTTTCTGTAAAAGTAGTGATAAGAATGGTCATTTTCCTTTTTAAAATATTATGTCAAAATGGGGGAAAAATGATAACTTTAGGGTACTCATATGAGGGCTTCCCTGGTAGCTCAGTTAGTAAAGAATCCACCTGCAATGCAGGAGACCCCGGTTCTATCCCTGGGTCAAGAAGATCCCCTGGAGAAGGGATAGGCTACCCACTCCAGTATTCTTGGGCTTCCCTTGTGGCTCAGCTGGTAAAGAATCCATCTGCAATGCAGGAGACCTGGGTTTGATTCCTGGGTTGGGAAGATCCCCTGGAGAAGGGAAAGGCTACCCACTCCAGTATTCTGGCCTGGAGAATTCCACGGACTGTATAGTCCATGGAGTCTCAAAGAGTCGGACACAACTGAGCTACTTTAAAAAAAATAAGGGTACTCACCCCAAGGAATGCATGGAAATTTTTAGCGACCAGTGAGAACTAAAATTCTGGGCTTTACTCCACCAGGTCACACAGAGATTTACTCCTATGGGATATACTCCGTGGAGCTCAATTTAGAATTTCTGAAGCCCAAGACAAGGGAGCTGTCTCTTTATCCAGTTGGATCTGGTTAGATGTTTCTGTGACTCCTATAATAAAATAATAATAATAATTTTAAAAAGAAAGTCTTTTCTTCCACTCATTTTTTTTTTTAAATGGTGGAGAATGAGTCCAGAGCAATCAATTTAAATGCTGTTCGATCTGCTCTCCAGAGAAAGAATTCAGAGACACTCTGGTCAGATAAAGCTTCTCATCTCCTTAAAAACGCCACTTGGATGGGGCTTAAGCATCTTTGTTCCTTCTCCTCAAGTTGTGAGAGATACATGTCATTTCAAGAAGTATGGAACTAATTGAGGGCTATGTCCAGCTCTTGTAGAGGTGAACAGGGCAGATAAATAAAAACTCCATTGCACATAAATCTTTGCTCCCAACATCAAAGAAAGCAGGATCCTGCTAAGTGTATTTGTATAATGCAGTAATTTATGCAAAAAGCAGCTTTGATAAATGTCCCCTAATTTATTGTCATGTATCTCAAATCAAAGTCAAACATTTACAGCCTGAGCCTGAAGGAAGCCAGGCCTCAGAGAGCCAAAGGGGTTTGAAGTAAAGTAAAGCTACATTGGGCAAAAGGTTAAATGGGATCTGGTTTGAATATTAAGAACTTTCTACAAATGATGGTGAAAGAAAGAGGGGACTAGTTTGGCTTCTAAAAATAAAGTGAGGCAGATTTTTTTTTTCCTCCAGAGATTTTTCTTCCAAGGACAGACATGATCCAGGCACTGAAATGGTCTTCGGAGAAAAGAATCAGGGGGTAGGGGGGCGCAGCTGAAGATCCTTTATGTATAATCACAGTAAGACAAAGAAAAAGACTGTCGATTGGGTGCTTTAATGTATGCCAAGCACCGTGTTGAGTATTTTGCATTACTTATCTTGTGGTTCCTATGAAATACTGTGAATGGATATTCTTATCATTCTTGTTTTATAGCTGGGGAAACTGAGGCAGCTTCCCCAGGAGGCACTGAAGAGGCAGAAGACTCAGGGAGGTTCAGACCCTCTTTCTTTTGTTTTAATAATTTTTTTTGCAGGGGGGTGGGGCTGTGCTGGTCTTAGTTGCGGCATGCAAGATCTTCACTGCTTAGTTGCTTTGCAGAATGTGAGATATTAGTTCCCTGACCAGGGATCAAACCTACACCCCCTGCCTCTCAAGGTGGATTCTTAACTACTGGACCATGAGACAAGTCCCTAGACTCTCGTTCTTAGTGGATTGGCGCATCTTCATACACTCTTGCTCCAAGGGCATGTGGAGTCACTGAGTAGGGAGTTTCCTTCAAGGTGAGTGTCCAGGCTTTGAGTTCCATCTGTACCACTTTCCAGCTGTGTAATTCTGGGCAAATTCTTTAACCTCTCTGAGCCTCAAAACACCCATCTATTGAATGGACCAAACAGTAGTGCTTTCTTAATGTGCATGTCATGAGGGCTAAAAGAGAGAACTCCTGTTAAATGTAGGACGAGCATTGCACCCATGAATGTCATAGTTGCTAGGTATGGGTTCCACATTCCAGTCCCAGAACATGGATGAGCCCAGGGTCCCCCCAGCTAAACCCTAGGAAGCTGTCACCATCCTAAGAGGCTGGGAATGACCCAGCCTTTGTCACCTGATGTTTTTAAAATTTTCAGTCTGAAGGATTCTGCACACCCATGGTCCCTGTAAAATAAACTCACAACCCCAGTAGTAGCATCGCTGTAGACAGCAGCTGTTTAAAAGATTTTACTGCCCATCTGGTGACTTGGCGTAGTCCTCAGACTGGTTCCAGGAGACAGGGCTTTGCTCTGTGATTCCACCAGCTGGTAACTGGTATTGCAAACCCATACCCGGATCTCAGCCTTCTGGTTAATAAAATTGAGACAGGGAATGGACTTGTGAAGGGCAGCATGTTCTCCCCATCTGAGGGTTTAGCCTCCAAGGCCTGGATCATGATGCTGGTTTCTGTCCAGGGCGAGGCCCTTGGCAGTTGTAAATCTCATGGTTCAGGACGTGTGTGGGTTTAAGGGGTTTGGGAGCATGTTTGCCATTGACTTGTTGGCTTTGTTCATTGCCCGTGGCTGTGGATGGGGTGGGAGGGCAAGGCGCTTCCCACCCAGATGGTGCCTGCGAAGTTTCACCACTTGACTTTTGAAACATGCAAATGAAGAACTTTTCTTTCACTTCCATTCTTAGCCAGAGCTGGGAAAGTGGAGTGGCGGGGCGGGGGGCAGGGATGGGGGTGGGATTTGCCTATGCTTTTGAACCACAGTGGATTAGCTCAGAACATCCACTTGAAGACATTCTCACTTTGAGAGGGAAATAGAGCCAAAGGAATCTGGTGCTAGGGTTTGAATTCCAGGAGTATCACTGCTTGGTTCTAGGAACCTTAGATCTATTCCTGACTACCTAGAACTCTACTTTCCTCATCTATAAAATGGGCGTGCATGGGTGCCAAAGTTGCTTCAGTAGTGTCTGACTTCTTGCGACCCTATGGACTGTAGTCAGCCAGGCTCCTCTGTTCATGAGATTCTCTAGACAAGAATACTGGAGTGGGTTGCCATTTCCTTCTCCAGGGGATCTTCCTGACTCAGGGATTGAATGTAAGTCTCCTGTGTCTCCTGCTTGGCAGGTGGCTTCTTCACCACTAAGCCACCTGGGAGCAGGCCCCCCTAATTGGGAATGAAAGAGGACTAGATATTTTGTTTTTCTTTTTGGCTTTTGGTTACACTCTTAAGTTCTCTCAGCTGCTCAGAAACCTGTCTTTGTCTAGTCTTAGGTGAAATGTGGCTAAACTTTATGATGCTTTTGAGCAAATTTGAAAATGACACCCTCTCCAGGCAGTCACATGGCTTGCCAAGTGGGCTGTGTCTCTGTGCAAAGAAAATGGTTTCCCTTCTCTCTGGGCAGGTGTAGCCTTGCATTGGGCACCCATATGGGTAACCATAGCACGGGTTGGGCTTCAGTCCTCACTCACCCTTCAGGAGGGTCTTTTGCAGTCACCAACCTGCACAACTGTACATGGCAGCCCGGCTACTGGGCCTCCCTCATTCCCTACCATCCCAGAACTTTTAAAGCTGTTGTCCTCAAAGTGGGATGAATTTTTCATTGGTTGTCTTTCAGAAGCTCCTCAACATGTGAGTTTATTCTGAAACAATATCCCCAGGTATGCTGGTCACTCTGTCATGTCTGACTCTGCAAATATCCCCAAAGGAGGGTGTGAAAATGGTAAGAGCACCACAGAGGGGCTTGGAAGCAGGAATGGAAAGCAGGACTGGAGTGAAGAGAAAGAGCTGGAAAATGTCAGAGAGAAAGCCCAGGCCTGAACCGTGTCTGCTGGGGCCAGCTGCACGGTTTGATCTGGGAACCTTGGAGGGGCCTTGCCCATCAGTAAAGATCTCCAGCTGTCTGCCGCAGCCTTCCAGGCAGGCCCAGCATCAAGGGTTTGTGACCTGTGCAGTCTGCTGGAAGGGTTCTGAGCCTGGTTTTAACACTCTGTGGTTACTGTCTTGAAATTTTTAATACTTTAAAATAAAGTGTTAGTCTCTCAGTCGTGTCCTGCTTTTTGTGACCTGATGGAATGTAGCCCGCCAGGTTCCTTTGTCCATGGGATTTCCCAGGCAAGAATACTGGAGTGAGTTGCCATTTCCTTCTCCAGGGAAGGGGTTTAACCTGGGTCTCCTGCATCGCAGGCAGAGTCTTTCCCATCTGAGCCACCAGGGAGACCCACTTTTAAATAAAGGACTCCGCATTTCATTCTGCGCTGGGCACTGTGAATTACATAGCTGGTTCCCCTCTCAGTTTTGTGGGCCTTCTGTGGGGGCGGGGAGCAGGGGGTGGGGGTGGTGGTTGTTTTAATGGAGAAGCATTTGTTTATCTATGCCGTCATTCAGTCAGCATTTACTGTATACATACTGTGTGCCAGGGACTTGAGATCTGGCAGTGAACAAATGAGGCAGGGTCCTGACTCTCAGGGAGCTCACACACTGTGGGTGCCAATGGGAAAAGGGTCAACAATAGAGTGAGAAAACAGGGCACTTTCAGAGGATGAGGAGGGCATACGGGTCTGAAGCAGGGTAATGCCAAGGAGAGGGGCTTGATTAGGCCATGTGAGACGGCATCTTGGAAGAGCGAAACTTGAGCTGAGATCCAAGTGATGGAATAAGAACCAACCATGCCCTGGGAGTTGGAGGTAGGACCAGGATTTCAGGTACAAGGAATAGCAAGTGCAAAGGCCTTGAGGTAGGAGAGAGTTCAGGCTACATGGAACCTGTAGGCATAAAAATGGGTTTGGATTTTATTTTAAGGTGTTAGTGAATTTTTTATAATATTGTATCTGTTTTATGTTTTGCTTTTTGGCCATGAGACATGTGGGATCCTAGCTCCCTGACCAGGGATCAAATACGCACCCCCTGCATTGAAAGGTGAAGTCTCAACCACTGGACTGCCAAAGATGTTCCCCAAGGGCTTGGACTTTGAATATAAGAGACATTGTGGGGAAGTAACAGAAGTCGTAAGGGTGATGATAAGTGCCCTTTGTCAAACAGCTTCTTTGCTCCAGGCTCCCTGTAAATGTTTATGCTTTTTATCTACCATGTAAATGATACGCTATTTCCATTTTCCAGATGAGGAAACTGAGGTCCAGTGACCCAAGGTCACCCAGTTGGTATATAAGAGAGCTGTGGTTAGAAGCGAGACCCATCTGATTCTGAGGACACTGCTCACCAGTTCGTCACTGGTAGTCTTGATCAGTGTTGCCTTCTGACCGCCTCTGGGTGGGGCTCTCTGCTGGGGTGATGGTGTTTCTCCAGTGTCTTATGTCCCTTCTCGGGCTGAGAGACCTCTGAGCACCAGCCGTGGAGATGAGAGATGAAGCAGTCTTTCATCACGTCACTGGAGGCTGTGATGAAATTTTATCCTGTGATCACTTAAATAAAGACAGCTGGGAGAAGCTGTTCAGGAGACACAAATAAGAACTTGGTTCAGATAGCTTTGTTCAACACTGTTTTGGCTCTGCCCGGATTCAAGTCCAGAAGAGTGGGAGAGACTAAAACATATTAATTAATTGCAACAGAAACTCTCTTTAAATGCATGCCTTCCTTCAACTCAGTGGTCCAGAAATGGTGAGTTGACTTTTATTTCTGGACGAGCTCCAAAGCCTCTTGATCTATAAGCCTGTCTCAATTAAATTTTAGAACCAACATGATCAGAACACGCTCCTAAACACTGCTGCAGATATAAATATATCTGCCTTTGAAGGCTTTCCGACCTGATAGAGGGGGCTAGGTGCAGTGGGGTGGGTCTTTCAAGGCAGACTACAGGTGCCATAAGATGTATTAAAAAAGGATGCATGGAAGTTTTAAGGATGAGAAAATTTGCATCCATTTAGGGGACGACAGAGGATGAGATGGCTGGATGGCATCACTGACTCGATGGACGTGAGTCTGAGTGAACTCCGGGAGTTGGTGATGGACAGGGAGGCCTGGAGTGCTGCGATTCATGGAGTCGCAAAGAGTCAGACACGACTGAGCGACTGATCTGATCTGATCTGATCTGAGTGCAATTAAAAAAATAATAATTTATTATTTATTTTTGGCTGCATTGGGTCTTTGTTGCTGCGCACAAGCTTTCTCTAGTTGCAGCAAGCAGGGGCTACTTTCTAATTGTGGTGTGTGGGCTTCTCATTGCCGTGGCTTCTCTTGATGTGAAGCACAGGCTCTAGGCTGCTTTAGTAGTTGCGGCTCACAGGCTCCAGAGCATGGGCTCAGTAATTGTGGTGCACAGGCTTAGTTGCCTCATGGCATGTGGAATGTTAATTCCTTGACCAGGGATCAAACCTGCATTGGCAGACAGATTCTTAACCACTGGACCACCAAGGAAGTCCCTGCTTAGTGGAATTTATTCATGCATGCAAACAAATAGATGGAACATCTACAAGAACCAGGCACCAGGAATATGGCATTGAGCAAAATGGGATCCCTGCCCTCATGGATCTCACATTCTAGAGAGGGAAAAAGACAAGAAACAGATGAACAAACAGGATAATTTCAATGAAGGAAACAAGAAGAATGATAGAAGGTGAGCGGTGGAGGGTAGGCAACTTGGGATGGCGTGGTTTAGGAGAATCTTCCTCACTGGTGACCTTTAAATTAAGACCCCAAACATGAACAAGACAGAGACATCTTCAAAAAGGAGGCAGCAATCGCATGCTGAGGAATCGCCATTAACACCTTTCTTGCTTATTTGCGTTCTTGGTTTATTGCACAGTGCTTTGATGTATGAGTATATACTATTGTGACAACCTCTCAGAATTACAATGTTATCTAGACCAAGTACGGTGCTTAAGTAGAGGTGATGTGTTGTTGTTCAATCACTCAGTTGTGTATGACACTTTGTGATGTCACGGACTGCAGCTCACCAGGCTTCCCTGTCTTTCGCTAATCTCCTGGAATTTGCTCAAACTCATGTCCATTGAGTCGATGATGCCATCCAGCCATCTTATCTTCTGTCTCCCCCTTCTCCTCCTGCTTTCAATCTTTCCCAGTATCAGAATCTTTTCCAATAGGTTGGCTCTTCACATCAGGTGGCTAAAGTATTGGAGCTTCAGCTTCAGCATCAGTCCTTCCAATGAATATTTAGGGTTGATTTCCTTCAGGACTGACTGGTTTGATCTCCTTTCTGTCCAAGGGACTCTCAAGAGCACCACAATTCAGAAGCATTCATTTATTGGTGTTCAGCCTTCTTCATGGTCCAACTCTCACATCCATACATGACTACTGGAAAAATCACAGGTTGACTATATGGACCTTTGTTGGCAAAGTGATGTCTCTGCTTTTTAATATGCTCTCTTTTGTCGTAGCTTTTCTTCCAAGGAGCAAATGTCTTTTAATTTCATGGCTGCTGTCACAGTCCACAGTGATTTTGGAGCTCAAGAAAATAAAGTCTGTTGCTATTTCCATCTTTAACTTGTTCATTTGCCGTGAAGTGATGTGTGGTCCAATTTATTTCCTTGGGTGCATTGATAGCTATTTATATCTAGGGGGGCTATTAGCATCTAGGGATTGGTCTTGTTTCTCCTACAGATTCACTGTGTGACCTTGGGTAAGTTCCTTAACCTCTCTGGGCTACTTCTGTGAAAGAGGGCCAGGCAGACTTAAAAACCTCAGCACTTTGAAGGTCAATGAGTCCATGATCTAATAGATCAAAACAACACATCCTGATGTGTCATTGGGAACACATGGATTTCCCCTACTTTGGCAGAAAATTACATTATCAGATTCTGACCTGGGTTTGTGAGATTGCAGAGATTGTGAGCTGGAGTTGAACTCTCAGCCTTGATCCCCAGTTTGGTCTGCCCAGGAGCTCTGGGGATAAGTCTGGCCAGCACCCACATGTGTCTTATATTAGTGTTATTTTCCTAATGGCAGCAGCCCTAAACCCTGCGCATTTTACTATTGAGTTACCTGGCTTAGTTTTAGTATCGCTTACACATAAATACCATCTCTGGCTGATGAATCCACTGTTTTGGTTTTACTTTCTTCACCTCCCCCTTCCTTGCACAGGTGTTTATTGCAGCCATCAAAAATAAAGTGAATCAATCATGGTGCTGATTTTAAACCAACCAAGATATGTTTGAACCTCTGCCTTATAAAAGAAGAAAGGAAGAAAAACACAGGTGGCATGCCTTCCCTAATCTGGTGTCTTGTCTACCTGGGATTCATGAAGAAAAATGGAAGACTAGAGGGTAGTGTTTCAGATGAGCATGGAAAAAAGATGGAAAGCAAATGGTCAGAGGGAATGGCTGTCTTTGGCTAACGTTGGCTTGGTCTATAGCTGCAGTTTAGAAGGATCTATCGTTTCAACTCAGTTATGCCTCTGCTGTGCCCTCTCCCCTGCGCCCTCTTCCCTGGAGACTGACAACTATGGCCCTCAGTGCCTGGGAGTGAACTTCAGAATGAAGAGTGCCTTCCTGATCCATACCAGCTTCTGGAAATATCCTAACTGAGAGGGGTGAGAGAAATTGACACCCTGTGAAAATCTGCCTTCTCAGTGCTTTGCTTCAGTTTCCCCAATTTTCAGTCCTAAATGGTGTTTTCAGAATTAAGCAGCACCCTGCAGTTTCCTTAACACACACCCCACCTTCTCCCACCCCCTCACACACTTCAAAAACATTGTCTCAGATGATCTCTTATGAGTTTCTGTGTCTACCCACCTCTAAGCCAAGCAGTCACTGTCAAGTCTCCCAGTTAAGTTGTGAGTTGATCAGAACACCAAATATACTAACCCGTTTTAAAACTTTTTGCCCATCTTTGACAAAATATTCAGTATGGTCATAAAAACCCCTAAAGGCCAATTGAATAACCCAAGTCAATGAGATTTTGTTTCTTTGTTTTTAAATTTACAATCATTATTTTTTTAGTAGTCCCATAACTCAAAAATCCAACCATATAAAATATTCAGTGATAAGTCTTGCTCTACGGCCTTCCATAGTGATCATGCCATCCTGAAGGTTTTCTTTCTGCAAATATAAACACACATGGTCTTGTGTCTCCCTTTGTCACACGAAGGTAGCCCCTTAAATACACTGTTCTCCTTTCAGCCGTATCATAGGAAGAATAGCTCTTTTGAAATGATAGTTACCAGGCTGCCGCAGTTGTTGCTAGAATCAATGAAATACTCAGGAGGGAAAAAAAAAAAGACTTTGAAAAAGGATAGGCCATATCCTTTCAGGAGAGGAGGGTGGAGGCTTGCCCACCCTTTGGGAATTCAAAAAAAAGGAATAGTTATCCAAAACATAAAGAGAGAAGCTTCTAGAATCGTAACAATTCAAATGCAGAAGGACCCTTAGGGCACAGTCAAGATTATATTAAGCAAACCTCAGAAAATGATTATGAAATTGGAGAGAAAACCAATGGGGAGGTTAAAAAATATTGTTTTTTTCTCCCCATCTTTTTCTTTCTTTAAGAGGAAGGATAGAGGAGTGGGGGAAAGAGAGAAGAGAAAAAGAAAGAGATCAATCCAGAACGTGCTCACATGGAGGGGCCTGCTTGGGGATCTGTGTGAAGCTGATCTCTGTGAAGAGAGAACTTCATAAAGTTGAATTGGGAAACCGTGGAACATACACTGTCATGTCATATCCAGCCACACCCCATAAGATGACACCCATGCGTCTGTCCACAACTGTGTATGAAGTGGCATGGATCCAGCTTGTGGAGCTGAGATATCTGACTACTCTGGTGTGTATGCTCACCTAGACCTTTCACTGCATATAGACCTCACAGGTCTGAACAATAAGCCCCAACATCAGGACATGCAGAGGTCTCTGCCTGAGTACAAATCGTCCTGTAAATGAGAACTCCAAATCCACTCAGGCTTGCCCTGAACCGAGGATCCCACTCTCTTAGTATATGGGGCACCCCAATTTACAGATTCCCTCTGCTGCTGAAACTTGCTAATTATTATATCACGAATGAAATACTTAGCAAACCATAGAGTGGAATATTGGGCTTCCAGGTTGTGCTAGTAGTAAAGAATCTGACTGCCAATGCAGGAGATGTAAGAGATGTGGATTTACTCCCTGAGTCACGAAGATCCCCTGGAGGAGAGCATAGCAACCCACTCCAGTATTCTTGCCTGGAGAATCCCATGGACAGAAGAGCCTGGCAGGCTGTAGCCCATAGGGTTGCAAAGAGTCAGACATGACTGAAGCGACTGAGCAAGGATGTGCAGAGTGGACTATTAGGGCGAATTAACAACAGACTGGTTCCAAATAGGAAAAGGAGTTCGTCAAGGCTGTATATTGTCACCCTGTTTATTTAACTTATATGCAGAGTACAACATGAGACACGCTGGGCTGGAAGAAACACAAACTGGAATCAAGATTGCTGGGAGAAATATCAATAACCTCAGATATGCAGATGACACCACCCTTATGGCAGAAAGTGAAGAGGAACTCAAAAGCCTCTTGATGAAAGTGAAAGTGGAGATTGAAAAAGTTGGCTTAAAGCTCAACATTCAGAAAACGAAGATCATGGCATCTGTCCCACCACTTCATGGGAAATAGATGGGGAAACAGTGGAAACAGTGTCAGACTTTATTTTCCTGGGCTCCAAAATCACTACAGATGGTGACTGCAGCCATGAAATTAAAAGACGCTTACTCCTTGGAAGGAAAGTTATGACCAACCTAGACAGCATATTCAAAACCCGAGACATTACTTTGCCAACAAAGGTCTGTCTAGTCAAGGCTATGGTTTTTCCTGTGGTTATGTATGGATGTGAGAGTTGGACTGTGAAGAAGGCTGAGCGCCAAAGAACTGATGCTTTTGAACTGTGGTGTTGGAGAAGACTCTTGAGAATCCCTTGGACTGCAAGGAGATCCAACCAGTCCATTCTGAAGGAGATCAGCCCTGGGATTTCTTTGGAAGGAATGATGCTAAAGCTGAAACTCCAGTACTTTGGCCACCTCATGCGAAGAGTTGACTCATTGGAAAAGACTCTGAGGCTGGGAGGGATTGGGGGCAGGAGGAGAAGGGGACAACAGAGGATGAGATGGCTGGATGGCATCACTGACACGATGGACATGAGTCTGAGTGAACTCCGGGAGTTGGTGATGGACAGGGAGGCCTGGCGTGCTGGGATTCATGGGGTCACAAAGAGTCGGACACGACTGAGCGACTGATCTGATCTGATCTGACTCACGAAATATTTACAACCGCTCCTCCTTGTGAAGACTCTGTCTGTGGTTCATTTAACAGCCAGGAATCCCAGGAAGACGGATCGCCTCATCCCAAAATGAAAAAGAATTTCTAACAAGGAAATCAAGAAGAGTAAGCCAAATTTTTTATACAGTGAACACAACAGTGAGGCAATTAAAATAAATGTGATTTTCCAGATCAAGAAAGCTGGGCCTGTTCATTGCTCCACGGTACCTCTCCATGCATCCTGATTTTCCTTGCAGCTGTTTCTGTTTTGTGGTGCAGTTTGACATCCCTGGGGTTTTCTATCTGGAACTGGACATGGAGACTGCCCCTCTCAGAAGCAGGCTGCTTACCCGATGCTGATTCTGTATACAGAGGAGCTTCATCAGCAAGCAATGTGTTTCTAATGAGGAGGGTGTATCTTGCTTCCTCTTCTCAGAGGAGTCCGAGCTCTGGTTTCCATACATTAGAGCATCTTGGAGACCTCAGAGCCCCACGCTCCTTTGGAACTCATGACCCAAATTCAGAGCAAAGAGCTAACCTCTTCTGGGAATGACAAGTGCTACCAGTTACCAGAGGCTAACAGGCCTCTTAATATGAATGAAGACTGCTTTTGAATTCTTTCACTTCCTTAGAAAAAAATCACTGGACGTGGAATCTAAAATGTGACGCAGATGAACTTATGTACAAAGCAGAAACAGACTCACAGACATAGAGAACAGACTTGTTGCCAAGGGGGAAAGGGAGTGAGGAAGGGATGTGTGGGAGTGTGGAGTCAACGGATGCAAGCTGCTACACATAGGATGGGTAAACAATACTATCCTACCGTACAGCACAGCGAACTATATTCAACATCCATGATAAACCATATGGAAAAGAATGTGAAAAACTATGTATATACATGTATAACTGAATCACTTGGCTGTACTGCAGAAATTAACACAGCACTATATATCAACCTCAATAAAACAAATTATTTTCAAAAAAGAAAAATCAATGGAAAAGCAGTTTCCCTTTGCCTAGCCGTTTGTTGTCTCTCAAATTCCCTAATCACTTTCTGAGCTTGCTTAATACAACATTGATTTGGGTTGTTCAATTGGCATTTGGGAGTTCTATGACTGGAAAGTGTTGAATATTTGCAGCCTCATATTTCATGTTATGTGAGTTAAAAACATCTTGAAGATGTGTATTATTAATGACACAATAAAATCTCATTAGCACATGGGGTTGCTAGATGTGGTTTATCTAACATTAAGCAGAAATTGGCATGTTGAGGGGAGTATCAAGGTTCCGTGATCCCAGACACTGATATTGAACAAGCAGGGGCCAGGAGCAATCCACTATTGATTAGATAGTGCAAGTAATTATATTTACTGAGCCGTTTTATTGGGTGGGGTGGAAGGTGAGCTGGTTCTTCTTCAGAGTGGAGAAAGAGCAATCAACAAAGATGATGTCAGTCAGCCCCAGAGCCAGGGAGATTTTCTTGGGCTTTACTCTGGCCTTGCCCTGATCCTACTCACGATTTAGAGATGCAACATATGCTGCAAGGTTTCTGGTAGCTTACTGGGTCCAAATGCTTGTGTGTCCTGGAAGTTTTGGGGTACGTTTTTGAGTCGAGGTAACCTCTTGAATTTTATTCAATCCTCACCTCCATCCTCCTCCACTACAGCCATCACCACCACCAGCATCACCATCACTGCCACCACCATCACCACCATCACCATCACCACCATCACCATCACCATCACCACCATCACCATCACCACCACCACCACCACCACCATCACCATCACCACCATCACCATCACCACCACCACCACCACCATCACCACCACCAGCATCACCACCACCAGCATCACCACCACCACCATCACCACCACCAGCATCACCACCACCACCATCACCATCACCACCATCACCACCACCAGCATCACCACCACCATCACCATCACCACCATCACCACCACCACCATCACCATCACCACCACCACCATCACCATCACCACCATCACCACCACCAGCATCACCATCACCACCACCAACATCACCACCACCAGCATCACCATCACCACCACCAGCATCACCACCACCACCATCACCACCACTACCATCACCACCACCACCATCACCATCACCACCATCAGCATCACCATCACCACCATCACCACCACCACCATCACCACCACCACCAGCATCACCATCACCACCATCACCATCACCACCACCACCATCACCACCACCACCATCACCATCACCACCATCACCACCACCACCATCACCATCACCACCACCACCATCACCACCACCACATCACCATCACCACCATCACCACCATCACCATCACCACCACTACTCTTACCAGTACCTCCAATGGTACCCCTGCACCACAATGGCCACTGCCACAACCATCAGCAGCACCATCGCCACCATCATCACCATCACTATCACCAACATAATCACCACCACCATCGCCACCATCATCACCATCACCATCCCACTGTACCTCTACGGCCACCATCGCCACCGTTGCCATTACCATTATCACCACCGCAACTACCACCACCATCACTAATACCACTACCATCAACACCACCGTGACCACCACCCTGCTCATGAGGAGGAAGTAGGTTTTTTGAGTTTGAGGTCATAGGTTTGCTCCTGCTGTGCCCCTATGTCCTCCTTCTTGGTTTTGCCATCTGACTGAGAGGTTTGTGATGAGGTACAAATGAGTTAAAATGGGGTCATTCTGTAGAGTGCTTGGCACAGAGCAGGCATTCAGTGAATGTGCTATATCTTTGATGAAATATTGTGATTTCTTAGCTTCTTTGCTCCTAATGCAATTTTCTATCTCAAGGGAGATTAAAGGCTTTGACTTTCCTTCCTTCCTTCTTTCTTTCCCCCTTCCTTCCCTCCTTCTTTGCTTTCCTCCATCCCTCTCTTCCTTTCATCCCATACGTTCTTTAGTTCTGTGGCTGAATTGTTTGTGAAAACCTTTCATTCATCAGACATGCCATAATCCCAATCTCATCTTTCTCAACAGAGATAAGTCATCCCAGCCAGAGCCATCCTCAGACCAGCCAGCCCCAGCCATTCTGCCAGTTGATTGCATGTATACGGTCAAGCCCAGGCCAGATCAGCCTAGATAAATTACATTTTATCCTGCACAAAAATAAAGTCTTTTTATGGCACTAAGTTTGAGTTTAGTTTGTTACACTGCAATATGGTAGCACTAGATAACTGATACACTCCCCCTAATCCATTCTCTACCCAACATCCAGCATAATATTAACACATAATTCAGATCATGCCTCTGTCCTGCTTTGCACTTGGATAGAAACCCAACTGGAACACATCCTGCGGCTGGGGTGCCAGGATTCTGCTTGGGTCACTGGCCTTGTGTCAAACACCTTTCTGCTGACTTCTTTACCCATCACCCTAGTCTTTCCCACTCTTTGAATTATGAGCATGCTCTCTTGCCTCTGGGTGATGTAAATGCTGTTCCTTCTACCCTGATGCTCTCTCCATCCTCCCCATACCTTCACTCTTCTCACAGCTCACTCCTTCCCTTCCTCCAGGTCTTACAGGGGCCTTCTTTGATCTCCTGTCTCAGGCAGGTCTTCCTTGTCTTTCTCAACCTCTCATTTGTTTCCTTTATAATAATGATCACAATTCACATTTTCTTTAGTCTTTTCCCTAAATGAAAACGGGGGCGTCTACCCTCTCTCACTAGAATCTAAGCCCCATGAAGGCAAGAATTTTATCATGTCTAGGTAGCTAAGTTATTAGTATTTATCTTAGAATTTGAATCGGAATAGGCATTCAATTTGAATCAGAGTAGGGCTTCCCTTGTGGCTCAGTTGGTAAAGAATCTGCCTGTAATTCAGGAGACCAGGGTTTGATCCCTGGGTTAGGAAGATCTCCTGGAGAAGGAACGGCTACCCACTCCAGTATTCTGGCCTGGAAAATTCCATGAACTCTATGGTCCATGGGGTCACAAAGAGTCGGCATTCAATAACCAATTTTTCTATGCCCACCACAGTAATAATGGGGATAGAAAAATCCCCAGTTAGGTGCTACACTAAATGCTTTAAATGTATCCACCCAGTTCATCTTCACAACAGCTGTGAGTAGGAACCATTACAACCCCATTCTGTAAATGAGATGAGGCATAGAGAAGTTAAGGAAATTGTCCAAAGACACAGAGCTAGAAGTTGGCACTGTCAGGATGTGAAGTGGGCAGTCTGGCACCAACATTCGGGTCCATAACTGCCCTGCACCATCCCTGTGTACCACTGTACGTCCAATGTACACGTGAAGATGTAAGTTCTTAAGGGTGCAGTAACCTGTGCTAGGGCCTCCCGGATAGTAATTACGAAGAGGTTAAAGTATGGACGGTCTGATTGTTCACCACTAGGGTTTCGTCAGCACCCATGCTAGTGTCAGGACTCCTTGCCTGGCCAGTGCTGTTCTCTCTTTCTAGACATCTCTTTCTCAACAACTCCTTTATTCAGCTGGCAAACTTCTTTCTTTAAACTAATCCAGGCAACGTCACTTATTCCTATTTTTTTGTAAAGATATTTTTATGTGGACCATTTTTTAAAGTTTTTATTGAATTTCTTACAATATTGCTTCTGTTTTATGTTTTGGATTTTTGGCCATGAGGCATGTGGGGTTTTAGCTCCCTGACCCGGGATTGACCCTACACCTCCTGCATTGGAAGGCAAAATGTTAACCTTGGAGCATCAGGGAAGTCCTGTGCCTACCCATTCTTCAGGCTCTGGCTCAGCTATTTCCTTCTCCATGGAGCAGAATTATTTTCCACTCCCTTCTCTGGGCACACATAGAATCGTTGCAGTACCCAACATACAGTACTGTGTTGATTCTCTTTCTGCCAGAGTAGATAGTGAGTGCTTGGAGGCAAAACTCATGTCTACTAACCCCAGTATCTGAGTCCTGGAAGGGAGCTTAAAACACCTGATTTGAAAACACACACACACACACACACACACACACAAAACACTTGATTTGATTGATTAAATGAGGCTCCACTTATGGTGGGTCTGTATTTCCATCCCTAGAGATCAGATTTTATTTTTTCCTATTAATATGTAAATCATTAGAATAACACCCAGCACCTTAAGTGCTCTGTTTGCTATAATTATACACGTTTGTTGCTACTAAAAGTGGAGAAATAAAAAATTTCTTGGTAAATGTGGAAAAAAGTAAACTCTATAAGCAGTCAAATGCTCAAAGGCATGAATGTAGAGAATTTCATCACAGCATGGTGTATAAAAAGCAAGAAGAAGAAAATAAGATTCCTTAGTCTGTGTGTGTGTGTGCCCAGTCATGTCTGACCATTTTTTGACCCATAGACAATACCTCTCCAGGCTCCTCTGTCCTAGGATTCTGCAGGCAAGAGTACTGGAGTGGGTTTCCATTTCCTACTCCAGGTGATCTTCCCAACCCAGGGATCGTACCCATGTGTCCTGCGTCTCTTGCACTGGCAGGCAAATTCTTTACCACTGAGCCACCTGGGAAGCCCTTAGTCTGTTTAGCCTGCTAGTAAAATTTCTACTATTCAGGAATTTTAAAAGACAAGGTAAAAATATTAACAAGAAATTTGTTTATATTATTAAATTTAAAGAGCATGGGATATTTCTCCATCTATTTGTGTCATCTTTGACTTTTTTCATCAGTGTTTTATAGTTTTCTATATATAGGTCTTTTGTTTCTTTAGGTAGTTTTATTTCTAAGTATTTTATTCTTTTTGTCAAAATGGTGAATGGGATTGTTTCCTTAATTTCTCTTTCTGTTTTCTCATAGATGGAGAAATATACCATGTTCATGGATCGGAAGAATCAATATAGTGAAAATGAGGATACTACCCAAAGCAAACTACAGAGTCAATGCAATCCCTATCAAGTTACCAATGGCATTTTTCACAGATCTAGAACAAATAATGGAGAGGGCAACGGCACCCCACTCCAGTACTCTTGCCTGGAAAATCCCATGGATGGAGGAGCTTGGTAGGCTGCAGTCCATGGGGTTGCTAAGAGTTGGACAGGACTAAGTGACTTCACTTTCACTTTTCACTTTCATGCATTGGAGGAGGAAATGGCAACCCACTCCAGCCTGATGGGCTGCTGTCTATGGGGTCGCACAGTGTCGGACATGACTGAAGCGACTTAGCAGCAGTAGTGGTAGAACAAATAATTTCACAATTTGTATGGAAATAGGAAAAACTTTGAATAGCCAAAACTATCTTGACAAAGAAGAGTAGAACTGGAAGAATCAACCTGCCTAACTTCAGACTACACTACAAAGCTACAGTCATCAAGACAGTATGGTACTGGCACAAAGACAGAAAAATAGGTCAATGGAACAATAGAAAGCCCAGAGATAAATCCATGTGCCTATGGACACCTTATCTTTGACAAAGGAGGAAAAAATATACAATGGAGAAAAGACAATCTCTTTAACAAGTGATGCTGGGAAAACTGGTCTGCTTCTGCTGCTGCTAAGTCACTTCAGTCGTGTCTGACTCTGTGCGACCCAATAGACGGCAGCCCACAAGGCTCCACCATCCCTGGGATTCTCCAAGCAAGAACACTGGAGTGGGTTGCCATTTCCTTCTCCAATGAGTGAAAATGAAAAGTGAAAGTGAAGTCAATCAGTTGTGTCTGACTCTTCGCAACCCCATGGACTGCAGCCTACCAGGCTCCTCCGTCCATGGGATTTTCCAGGCAAGAGTACTGGAGTGGGTTGTCATTACCTCTCCCCAGAAAACTGGTCAACCACCTGTAAAAGAATGAAACTAGAACACTTTCTAACACCATACAAAAAAATAAACTCAGAATGGATTAACAATCTAAATGTAAGACCAGAAACTATAAAACTCCTAGAGGAAAACATAGGCCAAACGTTCTCTGTCATAAATCACTGCAAGATCCTCTATGACTCTCCTCCCATAGTAATGGAAATAAAAGCAAAAATAAACAAATGGGACCTAATTAAATTTAAAAGCTTTTGCACAATGAAGGAAACTATAAGCAAGGTGAAAAGACAGACTTCAGAATGGGAGAAAATAATAGCAAACAAAGCAACTGACAAAGAATTAATTTCAAAAATATATAAGCAGCTCATGCAGCTCAATACCAGAAAAATAAATGACCCAATCAAAAAATGGGCCAAAGAACTAAACAGACATTTCTCCAAAGAAGACATACAGATGGCTAGCAAACACGTGAAAAGATGCTCAACATCATTCATTATCAGAAAAATGCAAATCAAAACCATAATGAGGTACTATCTCACACCTGTCAGAATGGCTGCTATCAAAAAGTCTACCAACAACAAATGCTGGAGAGGGTGTGGAGAAAAGGGAACCCTCTTACACTGTTGGTGGGAATGCAAACTAGTATAGCCACTACGGAAAACAGTGTGGAGATTCCTTATAAAACCAGAAATAGAACTGCCATACGACCCAGCAATCCCACTGCTGGGCATACACACAGATGAAACCAGAATTGAAAGAGACACGTGTACCCCAGTGTTCATCGCAGCACTGTTTATGATAGCTAGGACATGGAAGCAACCTAGATGTCCATCGGCAGATGAATGGATAAGAAAGTTGTGGTACATAGACAGAATGGAATATTACCCAGCTATTAAAAAGAATGCATTTGAATCAGTTCTAATGAGGTGGAAGAAACTGGAGCCTACTATACAGAGTGAAGTCAGTCAGAAAGAAAAACACCAGTACAGTATATTAATGAATATATATGGAATTTAGAAAGATGGTAATGATGACCCTATATGTGAGACAGCAAAAGAGATGCAAATATAAAGTACAGACTTCTGGACTCTGTGGGAGAAGGTGAGGGTGAGATGATTTGAGAGTATAGCAGTGAAACGTGTATATTACCTTATGTGAAATAGATGACCAGTAAAAGTTTGATGCATAAAACAGGGCACTGGGACAACCCAGAGGGATGGGATAGGGAGGGAGGTGGGAGGGGGGTTTGGGATGGGGGACACATGTACACCTGCGGCTGATTCATGTCAATGTATGGCAAAAACCACCACAATATTGTAAAGTAATTAGACTCCAATTAAAAAAAAAAAAAGGCATGGGACTTCCCTGGTGGTCCAGTGGTTAAGACTCCACATTGGTTAAGACTGCACTCTCAGTGCAAGAAGCCAGGGTGCGATCCCTGGTCAGGGAACTAGATTCCAGCTGCTGAAGCTAAGAGTTCTCATGCTGCAACTAATGATCCTACATGCTACAATGAAGATCCTGTTTCTAAGACCTGGAACAGCCAAATAAATAAAAATAAATATTAAAAAAATATTTTAAAAGCATGTTACATAAATAAAACTATGGTACAGATCTTTTCCTTTTTTTTTTTTTTTGCTCTCTTAGTGGATAATGCATAAAGGAAGAGAGTCATCTATAGACAAATTCCACAGAAAGAGTTTGAAGGGACACAGACCAATTTATCAGTGTGCTAATCTCTGGTAGGAGCAAGGTAAGCTTTCAAGTAATTTCATTCCTTAGAGTATTCTGTCCTCTTTAGAATTCATTTTAACAAGGAACAATCATTGTTTCATAATCATCAAATAGGGCACTAATAGCAATACAATAATAATTATGTTTTAACATTGCCCAGTTGTCCTGCTTCCAGAGCTGACTTGTGGTCATGATCAAAAATGCTCCAGACCCCATGAGAAATGTAGCTGAGTACTCCCAAGACTTCCAAAGGGGACAGAAGTGCCTGGTGGTCACAGGATTGGGACTTCCCAGACAGGAGAAGCAATAGGCACTGGGGTGGTCTGTCCTTGATAGGAATTCCACGTTGACTGTCTGAGGGGAGTTGATCTTAAAATCCTCAGTATGGAGTTTCAGCATGGTCACTGAGTTTACCACTTATAAAACATGTCATTTCTGCTCCATAATCTGTCTCCCATACTTGAAGAAATCACGTGCCAGTATCATAAGACAAAACAAGGAGATGTTTGCCCATAGTCTATCACCACCATCCCCTGGGTTGTTAGCTGTCTACTCCTTCCCCACAGACCCCTGAAACATGGAGTAAAACATGTCCTTTGGATAGCCTCTTAGGGTTCAGGATGGGGAACACATGTATACCTGTGGCAGATTCATTTTGATATATAGCAAAACCAATACAAGTTAAATAAAATTAAATTAAAAAAAAAGAAAAATCAAAATGTTCCTCCGTTTTTAATATCCTCACTTTCTCTTTGGCAAATAAAGAGCTTTCCAAAACATAGAATTGATTTAGGTCAAACAAATTCATTTTTAATCTGCTATGTGGTAGACATTGTAGTATAGGTTGAAAGATGCAGACTTTCATACATTCATTCATTTTTCTCTTTCAACAGATGAGTGTTTGGGCACTTTTCATGAGCTGAGCACTGGGCCTGGTGTTGAGGTTACCAGGATGGACAAGAAGATCCTCATGGGAGGAGACAGATCCATGAACAGATCATCTTATAACAAATTTCCTCCTTGACATGAAGAAACGGAGCCACAAATTAAGTGACCATGTGGGCTTCAGGGATAAAAAGTGGGTCCCTTTGATACAGGACAGTCACTATCACACAAGGTGCCTTTGTGCCAATTACAGATAGGTTCCCTTTGGTGGCTCAGACGGTAAAGCGCCTGTCTACAATGCGGGAGACCCGGGTTTGATCCCTGGGTCGGGAAGATCCCCTGGAGAAGGAAATGGCAATCCACTCCAGTACTATTGCCTGGAAAATCCCATGGACAGAGGAGCCTGGTAGGCTACAGTCCATGGGGTCTCAAAGAGTCGGACACGACTGAGCGACTTCACTTTCACTTTCCCTTTCTCAAGATACTTTCCTTCTGCCTATCAAAAAAGTGTGCTGATTTTGCTTGAACAAAACACATTATTGTCATCTGCCAAAAATTGTCATGGCAAATATAGAAATTTACAAATCTTCCCCTTAGATCTGAGCTCTTGTGCAGTACACAACCTGTATGGCTGTACACGTGCTGGCTTTAAGTTAGAGGTGGGAATATGTCTTGTCCTGGCCTAACTGAAAGTCAGGACTGGCATTGTTCCAGTTGACCTTTTCCTCCCTATATGGGCTATTGTTAAATAGTTTCTTATGAAAAGAATCATATTTTTACCTCTGTCCCAAAGCCTGATTTTATTTATCCAGACAGATTCCACTTATGAATGTACAGTCCTGAATTCTGCAGCTCAGATGGACAGCGTGAGTTCTTGGCTGGCATGCCAGCCTCAGGAGGGGATCAGAATGGGGCTATTGGAAGGGGAATCACCAACATCATGAAGGTGGCAGATACTGAACAAAGCCTGGGATGGATACAGCGACAGTAACAATCCAAATGCTTCTGGCCCAAGAATAAGAATCAAAGACAGACATCTGGTTCTTAACAGGCCCACGATTTATGGCCTCCCCAGGTCAATCTAGAAATTACCTAGGCATTGATTAACCCTGACTTGCCTAGTTGGTAAATCTCCATTGGCACCTATAAGCGAAGCCTGAGTTTGAGAGGCACCTGCCAGAAAGAACCAAGGTGTGACTTAAGCTGTGGTGGAAGTGACCGTGGACAGAAAGCCCTCTTTTTCCCAGGGGACGTGCCTTCTCCTCCCGAAAAACCAGACCTTTCCCTCAATTCCAACTGGGTCTGGGAGGGGCATGGTCCTCCTTTCCAGACTCTGTAAGCATCACACTGGGAGCGTGTTCCCCTCACATTGCCCCTGATGGGAAGAGGAACTCAGATAAAGGAAACAGATACATATCTGTTGTTGGGGAGCTTTGTTTCCACACATGATATATGGTTCCGGAGGAGGAGCTGCAAAACAAATGATTGCGTCTTCTCACCACCGACAGGTCTTTAGTGGGGCCGATGGGGGAGAAGAGATGCTGACGATTAGCTGTTGCTTCACAATAGGTCCCCGGTGCAGGAAAAGTGTCTGAAGTTTATCTATTGTTAAGTGAGATAATTTATCGTCGTTCAGGGTTAAGGAGCAACTCCAGTCCTTTCCTACTTCGGGAACAGAGGTTTATAAGGTGACGCCCAAATTTAGACATTGAGATGCTGCCGGCAGAAATGTCCCTAAAGGCTGATGATGGCTCCTGTGCATTTGAAGCCAAGTCCGTCACAGAGTTAATTTGAGGCTCTCCTCGGAAACTATATTTGCTTTCCGAGTGCATGGTGAGTTTTCATCTGGGCTCTGACCAGCTGACAGCTATGCAAGTTTGTAGATACCAGTAATTGAATATAGATAACCTTGATGGTTGACCTCGTCAGAGCCAGACCTGGCTGCTTCCCATTGTTCCTGGTTTTGCCAGTTGATACTAAACTGCTGCTGGATGAATTTATATATTAAGAATTCACTGCGGTGGGAATTGCTTATCGTTCCCTGGGTCTATCCTGTAAGCGTCTATTTACTTGACGTGGGAAGCTGGGAATAAAAGCCCGTGATTTGACTGTTCGCTGTTAGGGATGGCGAGCAGCATGTTGGAAAGCTTTATTAATTTCTAAAAACAAAGGAGGTGGGGGTCACGCTTTTGCTTTATACGAACTATGGAGACAGACTCGTCTCGCTGAGCGGCTTGGGGCTCTCTGAAGTTGGTTCCTAGCCATCTTTTCAGCCTCCAATTTCACTTAAAAGCAGAGTTTGAAGTGCGCTCAGCATTGTCACTAATACGATACTCTTGTATTTTAAGGGAAACGTTGGAAGAGGTTCAGAATTGATGGCTTATTAGGCGAAAGGCTTTAAGAAACCTCTGAGAGGGCAAGGTGGCCTGGGGAGGGGAGGGCAGGACACAGGGCCACATACAGACGTGGGTGGAGTTAGGCTAAGTGTTCGTATTAGGCTTCTCCGTTACTTAAACCAACCATAGTCAGTGGAAGGTAACAGGGGGCACTCGCCATGGTGGGCTCCGCAGCCCTGAGTATTTTCTTCTTTATATTTTTCTGAATTATTGAAATGTCAACAGAGAACATGGATCACTTTTTGCCCTCAGAAAATAAAAAAGATGAAACTGTTGAGGTTTTTTGTTTTTTTTTTTCCCTCTAGAAATCATGTTATCCTGCCTTCTGGAAGCTGATCTGTATTTCTCCAGGCTCTCCTTCCTTGGGCTTTGAACTTCACGGCTGGCGCGGGGGCCATTAAGAAAGGCCAGAGTCTGTGTCCCTGTTAGAGGTTGGGGTCAGAGGGCGACACCGTGGACAGGCGAGGTGGAGGGACAAACGTGGCCCAGGGAGCCCTCGCCGAACGCAGGGCATCTTGGCGGCTAATGACTCGGGGTGGAGTCGGGGGGTCTTGGCTTTGGAATCGGGGCGGGTGGGAACTCTGGAGGCCTGGCTGCCAAGCAACTGTGTGTCACTGCTCAGCTGAGGGGATCAGCCTTTGATGCTTTGAACATCAGAACATCAGAGCTGTTCTTCATCCTGAGAAGGAAGGTTCGGGTTAGTCAGCCAGGGCAAATAGCTCAAGGGAAATTTCCCTTTCCCTTTGTCGGGCCCCCTGCTTTCATGTGCTGGGACTCTACATCCTGACTACCACACGGGGAGAAGAAGGCTTGCCGGACCCCAGCGATTGCAGCCTAGTTTGGGGCTGAGTGGGGAGGAGGTGACCACCCTGGTGCTGGAAGCCCATACAGGGAGCGGCGACATGGACCGAGCCTGGAGGAAGGGTGGCTGCACGCATGAAATGACCCCTCCGTGAGGCCATCTGCTGTCCCTGTAGCCAGCGTCACCGTGGGGACTGGCAGGGGTATTTTTCTACCTGGGCCAGTCCAACCGGTCTGTCTTCCCTTCCAACAAGGACGGCCCTGTTTGTGTCTCTGCTGCTCTGGGCATGTTTATCTTGGACAGAAGGGAGTGAGGGCATGCGAGGATGCACCAGCCAGCGACTTCCAACATCACCTGTGATGCACAGAGCCAGAAGTGTGGGCTTGGCCCCAACTCTGCTCTCTATTAGCTCTCTCACCCTGAGCAATGATTGCCTCACTCTCTGGTTTAGTTTCTTCCTCTGTAAAATGGGTTTGGTATCTGTAGTGACCCTCTGGGATTGTTGCAGAGAACCAGCAGGGTTAATATGCCCTCAATGCTCCCGGCTCAGCTCAGCACTAAAAAGGACTCCACAAACACCAGCTCACGCTGAAAACATGCATTTGATGTTCATTTGAACACAGTCCAGAAATCCTCAATATTTTAAAAGCACCTTCAAGAGAGGACTCCTTCTTCCATCAGTGGAAATAATGTTTATTAAGCAAAATCCCGATTTCAAAAAAAACTAATGCAGCTTGGCCAATGTGACCAACCCCAAATGTGTATTGAACCCTTTGTAGTTCTGAGGACTCTGTTCCTTTTATTGAAACGATCTCCACTGGACTCAGTTCTTGACAGCCCCAAATCCCCAAAGTAAGGCAAGGTCTGGGGGCAGCTGGGAGTGTTGGTTCAGGTTGGATATGGAGAAGGGGGAATAAGCATGATGTTGGTGATGAGAACCGAACCAGAGATTGAAGGTTCCTTCAGTCTAGAGAGAAAGTGATGCCAGAGGAGGATGTGGGCCAGGTGGGAGAAACCACCTGAGGTTCAGGCAGACCTCAGTCTGCAATCGAAGAGGTCTGGTGAGGACAGGGGAAGTGACAGGGCAGCTGCTGAGATGGGTGTGACCTTGGGCTTGAAACAGTTTACCCTAGAGCCTGTTTGAATGATATCGGTGAAATCTGGAGGTCTCACGTAGTTGCAGGAACGCATTCCAGTGTGTTGGGTGACAGCAGATGCCCGAGGCTGGCGCGAGGAGTGGTAGGAGAGGGAAGGTCGCCACAGGGGACCTCGGCCTTTTGCTCTTGAGAGCCCAGCATGGCAGCGGGATGTGGGCTCTAAGACCCACATCCCAAGCACTGTGGCAGCAAGGGTCTAAAGAGTCTCCATCCCTGGGAGCTCTAGAGATATTCATGTGAGAATGAAAATCCTCTACTTTCCACCTGAGTTGTTCAGTTCATCCATCAACCATATTTATCAAATAGCCACTATGTGGAAAGACTTGTGCCAGGATCTAGGAATAATTTTCTCTAGAGCTAGAATTTTCTCCAGTCTTATACCCAAAGATTTAGGATATCAGAATCATGGGTGAAGGGACTTCCCTGGGGGTCCAGTGGTCAAGACTTCACCTTCCAATGCATGGGGTGCTGATATGATCCCTGGTCTAAGCGCTAAGGTCCCACATGCCTTGAGGCCAAAAAACAAAACATAAAACAGAAGCAATATTATAACAAATTCAATGAAGACTTTAAAAATGGCTCATCAAAAAAAAAAGTCTTTAAAAATATAAAGAATGGGGGAAACTGGTAAAAGTGCAGATTCTAGGGCCTCCTTCACCCAAGAGATTCTGGTCGAGGGAGTTGAGCCTGGTCATTTGCACTTTGAACAAGTATTTGCCTGGCTTCTCAGGTGGCTCAGTGGTAAAAGAGTCTACCTGCCAATGCAGGAGATGCTGGTTCAATCCCTGGGTCAGGAAGATCCCCTGGAGAAGAAAGTGGCAACTCACTCCAGTATTCTTGCTTGAGAAATCCCATGGACAGAGGAGCCTGGTGGGCTATAGTCCATGGGGTCATGAAGAGTCAGACACAACTGAGTGACTAACAACCACTCATATGCACAGGTTTTGCCTACTGAGGCCAGTGAGTCCTGGTGTGTCTGTCTGTCCATCTGTTTAGCCCTCATTTACTAAACACCTGCAAGGTGCCAAGCACTGGGTGAGGTGCTGGGGACAGATAAAAGGCAGGGTCCTTGTTCGTAAGTCATTTGTGGCGATTGGGAAGGGTTGAGCTTGATAACTATGGCAGTTCCTACCCTTTCAAATGTTAGAATCTTATAAAAGGATGCTTTTTAAAAAACCTCAAACAAGAAATAGAAATATATTCGCTGTTCACTAGCCTATTAGATCCAGTGTTAGATAGAGTTTATAATGGACAAAACAACACTTACTATTAACAGGGCTGTTTTTTCAGTGCTATGCATATTTTGTTTAGACGTTGGTCTTTGCAGGCACAAACAGAGACACAGATGTAGAGAACAAATGTATAGAAACCAAGGAGGAAAAATAGATTAAGGGGATGAATTAGGAGACTGAGATTGATATATATACACTATTTACATTGTGTATAAAATAGATAACTAATGAGAACCTACTGTAGAGCTCAGGGAACTCTGCTCAATGCTCTATGGTGGCCTAAATGGACAGGAAATCCAAAAAAGAGGAAATATCACCAAAGAATTGATGTTTTTGAACTGTGGTGTTGGAGAAGACTCTTGAGAGTTCCTTGGACTGCAAGAAGATCCAACCAGTCCTTCCTAAAGGAAATCAGTCCTGAATATTCATTGGAAGGACTGATGCTGAAGCTCAGACTCCAATACTTTGGCCACCTGATGTGAAGAACTGACTCATTGGAAAAGACCCTGATGCTGGGAAAGATTGAAGGCAGGAAGAGAAGGGGACGACAGAGGATGAGATGGTTGGATGGCATCACCGACTGGATGGACGTGAGTTTGAGCAAGCTCTGGGAGTTGGTGATGGACAGGGAGGCCTGGTGTATTGCAGTTCATGGGGTCGAAAAGAGTCAGACACGACTGAGTGACTGAACTGAACTGATATATATATATATATATATATATATATATATACTTATAACTGATTCACCTTGTTGTTCAGTACAAACACAACATTCTGAAGCAACTATGCACCAATAAAGATTAATTTAAAACAACAGTTTTTGCAAAAACTTTGTGAGACTGGTATTACAAGCACTCCCATTTTACAGATGAGGAAACTGAGACATAGGAAGGTTCACTTAGCAAGCTCTCACGGGTAGGAAGTGGGAAGCTACATAATCTGATCCCAGGCAGTCTAAATCCAGAGCTGGTACACTTAAGAATCCCACTGCTTCCTATCAACATGATATTGCTAAAGTTTTGTGGCTGAAAAATGCTATCATACAAGTAGTTATTCTGACATTGGAGCTATACAACCAAAGGAGAAAAGATGCTGTGCCTTGAATTGAAAGAACTTAGAGCATCTTTATGGTCTTGGAAACCAACGTGGGAGCGAGGATGGTGGGGACTGAGAGACAGAGGTTTAACATCACAAATAGCAAGTCCAAAGGTTTAGTTTCACAAACAGCCTAAAGTCTCAAACTTGAAAAATGCACTTGGATGGGCAAAACTGGAAGACTTTGATCATATCAAAATACTGGCAAGCATGTGAGCAAACAGCCCCTCCTATACATTGCTGGTAGCTGTATAAGTTGGTTCAACCATCTTGGAGGGTGATTTGGCAATATCTAGAAAAATATCAAGACTGGATGACCAGTGATTGTGCAAATCCATTTCTAAATATGTCCATGTGTGCCCAAGGAGATGGAAGCAATGTTGTTAAAACTGGAAAAACTGGGACAACCTAAATGTCTACCGATAAGGGGTATGGGTGAAAAAAGAGCTTCAATTCAAGGAACTCTTCCTGCAAGATCTCAGCTTTTTATTTCAAACCCATGGCTTGAGAAATGCTTTCTAGTACTAGGTGACTGCATATCCTAATGGTTAGAAACATCGGTTCCCAGACAGCCTGCCATGAGTCTTAGTTCCTTCCTTTACTCTTCAGGCAGTCTTCTTGATCTCTTCGTGCCTCAGTCTCCTCATTCATGAAATGGGAGTGACAATAATAGCATAGGACTGCTATGAAGATTTCAAGCATTCATGCAAGTGAATCTCCTAGAACAGTGTATGTTAATCAAGTGCTTGTTGCATAGCATTGCTGCACAGTCTTAATAAATGTGGGATGAGATGATGGTGATTAGCTGTGGTGTGGATCTGTCTCATGTGTTCACTGGAAAAGTAAAACAAACAACAAACAATAAAGCTCAGGGAAATGAACTTGGTTGGTATGAACCAAGTAGAAGATTGGATCCTTACTTACAAACTGGATAAGACCATCTTGTAGTCTGAAAAATGGGGAGAGAAATGAACTGGTGGCCTCTTATACAGAGGAAAGGGTAATAAAGAAACAGGGTCTTTCCATAGGAACCAGATTTTAAGGGTTGAGCACAGAGGCACTGGTACTTATTTAGGGGTAAAATATGGTGGCCGTCCATTCACACAGCCATAGTGAAACTAACAAAAGCTTACCACCCTGGGGGCAGAGATGGTGTCATGGCCAGCACTTCCATTCTGGCTGCAATGCCAATCTCTTTTGTCATCCTGAAAGTCTGAAACATTGTTCAGGATTTTCCCACAGTGAAGGAAAATGTTTTTATTCCAGTTCCCAGTGAATCTGCTGGATCCAACAGAAATGTTGCTACTTCTGCCAGCGTCGGTGAACACCAGGAGCCAAAGGTGATCTCTTTTTCAGTGACCCGCTGACTTCTCTCAGCAGCGGCCTGGCTTACTGATCCTTGGGGCCCCTGAGAACCCAGCAAGGGGATTTCTAGATATTTAGCAATTATTGCTAAATAAAGACAATTTAGTGTCTCTCCTGAAACACACGAGCACTTTGCAGTGAGGAGATGGCATTTGATTTTGCCAGAAATTTGCCCTGGTTTCCTCTTCCGTGTTAAATGAAAGATCCTTTGGAATCTTAGAGGGCTACCACACCTCTAGTTCCAGCACCGAGGCCTCTGCTCTGTCAGGAAGCAATTTTCATTTCAGTGAAAGATGTAAGAGGCACGTCCCAAACTGCTGAGGAATAATTCTGTGGCATCTGCAGAAATTCCAAAGCAGCCACTGGGCTCTGTTTACCAACACAATTAAACCTCGACCGTTCCCAGTTGCAGTACAAATACAGTCTTATCTACTTCACGTCAGCCGATTAAGTCATTGGGGCTGGAGAACGGCAAACAGATATTAATAACCAACCTCTAAGTGAGTCATTTGAGTGGAGTGGAATTTCGTGGAGGGTTCTTAGGACATAAAGGCGGAAAAGTTCACACCTTCCTGACACTGCTATAAAACACGGCAACATTACAACTTTTCAACCATATCTAAAAGGCCAATTTAGGTTTATTCCCATCCAAGTTTATGGCCATGGTTCAGCAGGTGTAAACCAGTAATAGCTGCAGTCCGGCTCTGGGTGGATGCCAGCACAGATGTGTTCAGTCAAATGACTAATTGAAAACCTCAGACAAAATCAGCAGCCTGGCCATTTTGCTTGCATAATAAAACAGGGCTGATAAAGGCTGCGGAGAAAAAAATCCACCCATCTCATCAGCAGTGCCATTAACAATCATGAGTAAAGATGAAAACAACGCATGGTTTATTCTGCAAATGAAGGCATAGAACTCGATGGTTTCCCAGGGGCCCATTACCCATTTTAATAATACATCAAGGAGCCTGAGCAAACAGTTTGTCTGTGCAAACCAAACAGAGTAAACTATTTACAGTTACCGCATACAGAGACAACTCCCAGCTCTCGGAATTTAACAAATTTATAAAGGTACATAACATGATAGCTATTAGCAAAATTAAAAGAGAACCATTACAGACTTACAGTCTGCTGTGCTCACTCACCAGTCAAGAAGGAATGCCAAGACCAACTTCCAATTCACAAGAATTCCACCCCCATCTCTCTCTTTTTTTTCCTCTCCTCCAAGAGAGCAGCCCGACTTGGACTCAAATTATGTGCATGAATAATAAAATACCATCTAATTAAAAACTGTAGTTAAATATGCAAAAATTAATGGTAATGAGGTTGTGCAATGCCTCTGAGTATAAGCACTCTCTGAATTACTCACAAGAGTTCCTTTGCTTGACCTAAACAGGGGATAACAGAGGCGACTTTGAACACGGTGGGTCCTGGCACCCCATGGTGCCCCACGATGTCTCAGCCATGCTCACAATCAGGACAGCGAATGGTCAACCTGGGCGGAAGGTGGCCAACCCAGCCAAAGCATTTTTTCTGGTTCTTGAATGTACAAAAGGCTGGGTGGAGGAGGGAGGCAGGGCAGGAGCTTTTTATCTCAAAGTAAGAAGGATCTTCTCACAAAAGGCCGATGGCTGGACAAACAGGTGCCTGGTGATAAGAAACAAGTCGACAGATCTCTCTGGGGGCTCATTTAAGGGTATTTCCCCACAAGTTGTCCAGAGCCTTGAACCTTCCCAGTCACCAGTGCAAAATTCCACCCACTCTCTGGATTGTACCACATCCCCTTAGGAGAGCACGCACATGCCAGCACCCTTGCCTGGGACAACAGCGGCTACCAGAAACTTCTCCCTAGAACAACCCACCTTCTTCCCTTGCACTCTTAGGAGCCTTCACTATGTTGCTAGCACAAGCTCCTGGCACATTCTCCTGAGCCCTGTTTCAAGAGGATGCTGGTCTTCTTATTGGTTTTTTAAATATTAATTTATTCTTTTATTTTTGCGCTGGGTCTTTGTTGCTGCGAGAAGGATTTCTCTGGTTGTGGAGAGCCCTGGCTACTCTTCGTTGCCGGAAGATTTAAGAAGGCTCAGCCTGCCCACCTTTGCACATCTGCCATGTTAAACACTAGAAATTTTTACCACCGTGTTTCCACCATTAAAACTTGGCAGCTGACAGAGCAGGTCAGTTAGAATCTGTGAGATTCTAACCAAAGCCTACGGATCGCGGGCTTCTCATCGTGGTGGTTTCTCTTGTTGTGGAGCACAGGCGCTGGAGCATGCAGGCTTCAGCATCGTGGCACTCAGGCTCAGGAACTGTGGCTCCCGGGCCCTAGAGCTCTCGGATTCCAGTAGTTGTCATGCATGGGCTTTGGTTACTCCGTGGCATGTGGGATCTTCCTGGACCAGAGATTGAATCCATGTCTTCTGCACTTGCAGGTGGACTCTTATCCACTGTACCACCAGGGAAGTCCTCCTTGTTGGCTTCTAAGTCCTCTTGGCCCTTCATTATGCTTTGGGGACTGAGTCAGCTTCCTGAGCGCATGCCCTGACATGTGTTTTAGTCACAGGAATCTAATCTCATACATCACCTCTGCTTAGAGCTTCTGAATTTCAACCCCTCCAATCTCCGACTTCCCACTGCTTTGAGGCTGGTGACTCTGCTCGAGGACAGGTGATGAGACACTGAATGCCAGCAACCCTTTAAGAGAAGAATATGATCTTGGTATAGTAGACGATTTCAGACTCACTCAATATGATTCCTCCATTTGCCTTTTCATCTATTGAAATTGAGTCTGACATGCTGGAAAGTAAGCATTTCATTTGGAGGGATTTCTCATTCAGATGAATCTGGTGGAAAACTTGTCTCTCAGCACCTTCTTGAAGATGTCTATGTGACTGTGCTTAGGCTAAGGGTTTTTTGTCCAGTCAGTAAGGATCTAAGCTAACTGATATGTTCTTGACCACCTTCTGCATCAGGTGTGTTCATCAGCTATGCAAGATTGTTGTGATGTTGGCAGAATGGGAATTCTGTTCATCTCGAGCTGACCCAAGCTTCTCAGATGGCTCAATGGTAAAGAATCCGCCTGCCAATGCAGGAGGCGTAGAAGACACAGGTTTGATCCCTGGGTCAGGAAGATCCCCTGGAGGAGGAAAGGACAACTCATTCCAGTATTCTTGCCTGGGAAATGCCATGGTCAGAGGAGCCTGGCAGGCTATAGTCCATGGGGTTGCAAAGAGTCAGACATGACTGAGCACGCTTGCACATGCAACTGACCTGAACCAGTTCTGAGCTTTGTGCTTTGATGTTTGGGGCTTATGAGAAAATGGTAAACTTGATTGATCTTTTCCCTCTTTTGTTTCTTTGTCCTGTTGAAAAAGTCTCAATTTCACCCTTCCTGTCACAGATTCTAGCTGATCTGCTCTGTTGGCTGCCAAGGTTTAGTGGTGGAAACATGGTGGTAAAAATTTCTAGTGTTTAACATGGCAGATGTACAAAGGTGGGCAGGCTGAAACTTCTTGAAATCCTCCGATGAATCACACTTGAGTCTGTTGCTTTGAAAAGGCTTGGTGTCTAAGATGTGTGTTCCTTATTGATCAGTAGATTGATTGCTTTGTCACTTACATCTCACAAATGGGTGGTACTTGAGAATTTGGTTAAGTGTACAACCTCTTTGTTGCAGTGCAAAAATGCAACTCGCAAAGAGTCGGACACGAGTGAGTGACTGAACTGAACTGAACTGAACAATCTCTAATCTCATTCAAGCTGGATCTTTGCTGCCTGCAAGTTGTTTGACCTTCGGCACGTTCCCTTACCTTTCTGAGCTTCAATTTACTCACTTATAAATAAAGACAATTATAATTTCTCTCTTACAGGGTTCTTGTGTTGATTAAGTGAGAGAGTAGACATAAAGCACTTAGCACAATACTAACCTCATGATCGACTGTCCACAAACAATAGTAGCTATATAACATCAACAGCAGTAACAACAACAATGAAGAATGACTAGAGCTGACTTTCTATAAAATCACTTCAATCAGTATAGGGAAAACAGAAATATAAAACTAGGGGTCAAGAAGCTTATAGACAAAAGGAGAAAGAGATATACTGGGAATAAGCATAATAAATTATCAAAGCATTTTACTGTTTTGAAGTACAATTACCCAAAGTAACAGTTAAGATACTCACGATGGCTATTAATAGCTTACAAGTATAGGACATTTGCTGTTGTATGTAGTAAGAAGTCCAGAGATTTCCAGAGTGCAGTGTTAGCAATTCCTTGATATCAGGATTGGCTTCCCTGCATATCTCTGGTTTCTCCTCATGGTTCCAAGATGGCTGCCCCAGCTCCAGCTCTTACATCCCCACCAAACCTTGCTCAAAAGAAAGAAGGCTTGAGGGCAGGGCTCCTTATTCATCTCTCATGGAGGAAATCTTTTCCTAACCTTCCCAGCAAGCTTCTCCTTATAACTCATTCACCATACTGGGTCACAAGTTCATCTCTAAGACAATCTAAAAGATTGTCTTAGAGAATGGGATTACTATAGTTGGCAATGACTATTGATGGCTCAACAATGGGCTTCCCTTGTGGCTCAGCTGGTAAAGAATCCGCCTGAAATGTGGGAGACCTGGGTTCGATCCCTGGTTTGGGAAGATCCCCTGGAGAAGGGAAAGGCTTCCCAGTATTCCAGCCTGGAGAATTCCAAGGGCTGTATAGGTCACGGGATCGCAAAGAGTTGGACACAACTGAATGACTTTCACTTTTCATTGATGGCTCATTCACTAGAATTGAGTGTACATTTCCTGAGCACATTACCATTGGAGACACAGAATAATACAAGACTTCTGCTATCAAGAGAAAAAGTGGGGGATGACTGATAAGTAGGCAACCAAGAATGCCTGCGCAACCCCGGAGTGGCAGATATTATTATTATCGTTGGACAGATATGGAAACTGAGGCTTAGATAGGTTAAGTACACTTTTCAAGGCACATGCAACTTATAAATGATAGAACTAGGTGTGGAAGCCAGATCTTTAGGCTCCTGATTTAGTGTTCATTTCATTGTATTCAGCTGTAAGGTGATACGAAATTTAAACTCCAGGCTTACTGGCAGATGGCAAAAGAGCCAAGAAGGACTTGTAGTTCATCTCAGGATCTGATCAAAAGGAGCCATATACGTTTATCTGGAGAGAAACATTTTTCCTGGCATTAAATTCTTGGAGAAATTTATTGCATAGATTCTTACATAACAGACATAATAACATAATGGGTAATGTAAAAATGATAACTGGCAAATGCTCTACCATTATGAAGAAGAGCAGTGGTGTTTAACATTTTGTTTTCTGTTAAGATATGTATGAAATCATGCTTTCATGGGTGGATTCAGGTTTTGACTAGTAATCTTAAAAAAATTGGCAGAGAATTTAGTCTCTATAGTAATGGAACAGATCAAGACTAATAATAGTACACTGGGAACAATTACTCAGTACATTTTTTTGGCAATGATAACCTGGAATTTGGGTTATGTGCAATTCCTGATATACGATAACCACATCCTTTCCTCTCTTGCTCAAAAAGGCAAATGAGTCAGTGAGACTGTTCTATGGATTACTATGAACCCACTTTTATTTATATATGAAGGAGTCAATCACTTGGAAGATTTCATCAGCTATTATTAGTTTAACTGTTATGCCTTATTGCACATACTGCAATCGCAAAGCAGACACAAAGCCCCCGATTCCAACTTAATATTCAGAAGAACAGTAAGCAAATTCACCTCTATAAGGAGGTGCTTAATTAAAGAGAAAACTCTGACATTTCCTGATGTTTGCCAAGTCATTGTTCTTTAAAATTACCTTAAATAAATTTGCACACTGTCTCACTAGCTGGAACTTATTCTACTGGAGAAGGAGAGTGGTTCACTTACTCTCTGGCTAATGTTCAAAAGAGCTCTGTAATTGCCTGCAGTTATTACCACTGACCCACTTCTCCCTGGTAGCTCAGCTGGTAAAGAATCTGCCAACAATGCAGAAGACCTGGGTTTGATTCCTGGGTCAGGAAGATCCCCTGGAGAAGAGAACAGCCACCCACTCCAGTATCCTAGCCTGAAGAATTCCACGGACTCTATAGTCCATGAGGTCACAAAGAGTTTTACCTCTTCAAGTCCATTCAACCTTCTACTCACCCATTCAGAGAGAGGTTGGCCTGTGTGCAGGGAGCACCCAGAGAAGCCAGAGCCCCCTACAGTCACCACTGAGATGCCGTTGTTTGGCCAGCTCTCTTCATTGCCTGGAAGAGCCTCTCACCTCCAGGTGCAATGTGGGTCGGTGATTTAGTCTATCAGTGATCACAGACCTAACCTTATTTAAGAGAATATGCTTCTATTTTTGTTCATGAGAGAGAGAGGAAATAAAGCCCTTTCTGCATTGGAAATGGCATCCTCTGCAGTAAAGTGTTTGTCAGTCTGGTGATGGAAGCACAGAGTAATGGTTTTAATTTCTGGTTTTTAAAATAACGTCTATTTTATTTCTGGTTGAAAGATGCTGTTTATAAGTAAGTTAAGAGAGATGTCTTATCGATTAAGGGGAACCCCTTAGGCTGAGAAATTAGAATTTTCATAAAAGTATACCAAAACATGAGAGAATAGATAGATTACAAAGGGGGAAGATACAAGAAACTTTATCCAGCTGTCTTATAATTATTTATTGAGCACTGACTGTGTACTTGTAGGGGACATGGAGTGGGGTAAGATCTAGCACTTAGCACTTGCCCTGATACAGGCCAGGTGAGGACTGGGACAAACTTGAGATGCCATGCCCCACCCAAAGGGGTGGACAGTACTCAACTTCCATGATGATATTCAGATGATGAAGTCTGGCCCATTGTACCTAGATCATCCTAGTTCATAAGACTGATTGGAAATCAAAAATGTTATGTCAACTCTCTGCCTTTCACTGCTCACTTTCTTTAAAGAAAATAAACACTGTGAGGGAAAAAAGACATGTCAGTTTGCTCTTTTTCCTGAATTGCTTTGTTTGGCAGCCTAAGAAGTCATCTCTTAATGGTATTCATTTTCTGTCCATTTTGTCTTGTGAAAAAATTAATTACACTATGTCAGACAAAAATACCTTTGGGTCTTTAAGTACTTTTTTTCCCCCCTCTCTTTTTTAAGATGAAAGTATTTCTGCCTAATTGACCAGCATCTGCCATTGTGAGATGGTGGCTCTCATGAGAGATGTTGAGAGGTGGTGTGAGGGCTGTCAGCACATCTCAACTTGATTTTGGCCACTGTTTAAAAATGACTTTTCTTCCCATCACATAAGAGTGAGCCTAGTGGCTGAAACCTGATGACAGAGAAGGATGAGAGAATAGAAATAAGAGACAGGGTGAGAGAAAGTAGGATTATTGAAGGGCTGGGAATGTACAAAAGATTGAGACTGAAATAGCAAACTCACTTCTTTTTTATTCATGCACTTATTTAATTCCTAGATATTTACTGAGCATCTACTATGTATCCATCCCTATTTTAGGCATGGATATTTTGGGTGAATGGGACAGGAAAGTCTCTGCTTTCATGACACCTACATTCCAGGGGTGTGGAAGGGGTAGTATATGAACAAGTAAACAAATAGAGTCATTTGAAATAGTAGTAAGTGCTAATAAAGAAAATAGAGTACTGAGATATGGCTAGAGGTTATATTAGGGGGAGTGACCAGGGAAGACTCTGTGAGAAGAAGTTTCAGCTGAAATTTGAACAATGATAAGAAAACTCTGCAGAGATCCGTAGGGAAGTGGTAATGGATAACCCTGAATGACAGATTGAGTCAGTTATTCCCATTTTTGGCCTTTTATCTGCTCTGTTTGGTTAAAAAAATGATAATGTCTCCATTTGGTATCAGTATCTCTTTTTTATTTATTTATATTTTATTGAAGTGTAGTTGGTTTACAATCTTGTGTTAATTTCAGGTGTACCCTGCCCTCTTTCTCCTTTGGTAACCATAAGATTGTTTTCTATATCTGTAAGTTGATTTCTGTTTTGTAAATTAGTTCATTTGTATCACTTTTTAGATTCCACTTGTAAGTGATATCATATGATATTTGTCTTTCTCTGTCTGACTTACCTCACTTAGTATGATAATAATATCAAGGTTCATCGAAGTTGCTGCAAATTGCATTATTTCATTTTTTTGTGGCATTATGGTTTTATCATATCTCTTTCTAATTCTTATGTCTTTCTATTAGTAACATTTTTCTAACACTAGGTAGCCTGCCTTTTCAACAAAGAGAGAGCAGACCTCAAACCCTGAATCTTTAGCAAGCAATAGTATCTTGCTAGAATTAGTAGTGTTATTCTATTTGTTCTTTATTTATTTTTATAATTTCTTTCCAGTTGGCCATTTTTCAATAGTGATATAAGTTTCTTTTTGAAAGAACGTAGCTAAGCAAAAAGAATGAATCAAATACACAATCAAATTTAAACAGTAGAGTAGTACTTTCCAGAATGAAGATAAGGTACTTTTCTTCCCTCTTCTGTTTGCATGAATCTACAATATCTGCAAGAAGGAGAAACCCAAAGAGTCTGCATCTATACTGAAACTTGAAGCCATCTGTGTTGCTTAACCATAATATGTTAAAATAGAAAGTTGATAGAGAAGAGATGACAAAGTTAGAATGAGAATAAGGTGCTGTGATAGGAAGAATGTGCATTAAGTGAAAGCCAGTTAGTTTGACCACACAGGACAGCCTTGCCTGTGCACTTTCTTTGCCTAGCTCTGAGAATGTAGCATTAGGCTGATAACCCAATAACAGGTTGTGAAGGGGTGGACAGTTTCTCTCTGGAGACCCTAGAGCCAGAGGAAATATGCAGGGTGACACTAAAAAGCTGGCTTGTCATCTAATTACCCACTAGTCAACAAGCTCTCTCCGGTACATGAACCCTTCAGTCAATAAATTAGCTAATGTTGCATTCTTAAATATAAACTGGCTGCAAAGTATTCACAAATGGTCAAAGAAAACACCGACTGAGAGAGAGAGAGAGAGAGACTTGAACAAGAAGTCAGAAGGGAAGAAATTCTGAGGTATCGGTTATAATGCAAGGAATAAAAGAAAATGTCACAATATTATAATAAATATTCAGAGAGATGAAAATATATTGTATCCATGAAACAAGAACAGGGTGCTACTGCTTTTAAGTTTCCATCAAAGAACAAAGAACTTTATGAACTCAAAGCAAGGTAGGAGAAATAATAAATGCAACCTATGGGTTGGAAGGTACCGTTGATGAACTATTTCTATTAAAAAGGGCTAAGAAATGGAACAAAAATATTTTAAAAATTAAGAAAACTAACTATGAAGTTTGATATCTGACTATTGGACTTCCTAGGAAGAAAAATTAGAGAAAACAAAATGGAGAAGTGGGATTTATCAAGGAAATAACATAAGGAAGAATTACAGAATTGAAGGACGTGAGTTTCCCCATGTGGGTTGAGAGGTCCCATTCAGAGTTCAGTACAGTGAATTTTAAGAGGGCCACTCAATGAGTGGGGTGGGGAGAGTGGTGGGAGGAGGGTTAAGAGGGAGGGGACATATGTATACCCAATGCCGATGCATGTTGATGTATGGCAAAAAACCATCATAATATTGTAAAGTAACTATCCTCTAATTTAAAAATAATAAAATTTTAAAGAAGAAAAAATAAAAGGTCCATGACTAAAGGACTTAGCAGCAGCAGCAGCAGCAAGGTACATCAGCATGGTATACCAGAACACTTAAAGAGAGACTCTAAGATATTTAGAAAGAAGAAAAGAAACTACATTACATATACAGGACTGGGAGCAATCATGGAATCAGATTGTTAACACCAGGAGATGCAGTCTTCGATACACTGAATGACAATAAGTTTTCAACCTAGGATTCTGTTTCCAGCCCAAATATCAACTATTGAGGTAAAATCAAGGCATCTCACAGACAGAACATTAACCTCGAATGGACCTCTTTAGGAAGTGTTAGAGGATGCACCTCTTCAAAAAGGGAGTTTGGGATCCAGGAAATGAATATAACACATGAAGGAAGCAAAGAGAATTCTGGGACAAGAGAATATTAACAACCATACAATAGTATGGTATAACTGGTCCAGACTGAGGGAGACAGAGGGCCCCAGAAGGAGGATCTCTAAGAAAAAAAAAAGATCTGATATATTGATATATAGATACTTTTATTAACCAGCTAATGGAGGAAATGAAATTAAAATTGTGTGGGGAGGAGTTTCCTGGTTAGGATTCTGGGCATTCATTGCCATGGCCAGAGTTCAGTCCCTGGTCAGGGAACTGAGGGGACTTCCCTGGTGGTTCAGATGGTAAAGTGTCTGCCTACAATGTGGGAGACCTGGGTTCAATCCCTGGATTGGGAAGATCCCCTGGAGAAGGAAATGGCAACCCACTCTAGTATCCTTGCCTGGAAAATCCCATGGATGGAGGAGCCTGGTAGGCTGCAGTCCACAGGTTGCAAAGAGTTGGACACAACTGAGCAACTTCACTTCACTTCAAGGAACTGAGATCTCGCATGCCATGTGGCCAAAAGAAGGTTTTTTAAAACTAAGAAAAACATTTTTCCAAAAGAGAAACATAATTATGGCAACTCTATTAAGCTGAATATTTTTACAGTCAAAATAATTAAAAAACAAAACAAAACAAAAACACTGGATGTTGCTTTAACTGGAAAATTTTATAGCATTCTGTTGGGAAGATCTGGGGGAGAGAAGGCAGAGTAGGAGTGTGTGTGTGTGTGTGTGTGTGTATGCTTGAGAGAAAGAAAGCCAAATCCTTATTTACCAAAGTGGAAAGTCAATATAAAAAGCCTAAAATGAATGAATCAAGAGATAGCTGTATCATCATATTATGTCAGAAATGTGGAGGTTAATGCCTGAAGAAACCACTAAAAGAATTAAAATTGATGCTCTGGAGAGGTGGATTGGGGTGAGCAGCAAAAAATGTTATCTTTCCATTATAAACCTTTTAGCATTATTTGACTATTTCAGTTATGTGCCTGTATTACTTTGATAAACTTATAATAAGCTTAAAGTCAAAGAAATAACAATATAGGTATTTCACAATAGGATAGAAGCATCTCACTGTCCCCAGTTTCCATTCTCACTTACTTTCTCTGAAAGAGTGCCCCAAGTTTTTGCTGGACACATGCAGACCTATTGTAGAATAAACTTCAGGTTTTCCTGGGTCCCTCACAGCTAAATATGACCATGTGACTAAGTTCTAGTCAATCAATTACAAACAGCAGCAGTATGCACAATTTCTGAGATATGCCTTAAAGGAAGCGGTTCTATCTTTTTTGTCCCCTCCTACTTCCTGCTGGAGCTCCAGGGGCCATGATGATTCTGGAATGGCAGCCTCCCATGGTAAGCAACAGTACAGAAGAGAGCTGGCTTTCTATCACTACACTATGCCCTGTATTGACTAATTTCACACTTATAGAAATGAGGGAGACATTTCTTTTCAAAACCCACTGTTACTGGGGGGCTGTTGCATGCACATAAACTTAACTGATGCGTTTGAGTATGTCAAACATCATAGGAAGTGAAGAAGTGAAGTGAAGTCGCTCAGTCGTGTCTGACTCTTTGTGACCCCATGAACTGTAGCCTACCAGGATCCTCCGTCCGTGGGATTTTCCAGGCAAGAATACTGGTGTGGGTTCCCATTTGCTTCTCCAGGGGATCTTCGCGACCCAGGGATTGAACCTGAATCTCCCACATTCTAGGCAAATGCTTTACTGTCTGGATAGGGGAGGCACACAAATCATTAGACTGACCTAGAATGCATGAGTGAGGAGAAAAGAGATGGACGGAGAGGTAGTGGGGCAGAACCCTTTCTTGGGGAGCAAGAGGAGCCCATGCTTTGGAATCTGGAAAGCTCCATCCAAGAATATGTATGCCAAGAATACGAAGTGGAATTCAAGGATGTGTGCGTGCTCAATTGCTCAGTCCTGTCCGAGTCTTTGAGACCCCATGGATTGTAGGCTGCCAGGCTCCTCTGTCCATGGGATTTTCCAGGCATTAATACTAGAGTGGGTTACCATTTCCTTCTCCAGGGGATCTTCCCAACTCAGGGATTGAACCCTGCAGATTGCATCTTCTGCACTGGCAGGCAGATTCTTTATCACTGCACTGCATGGGAACTCAAGGGAGCTTATTAAGGGTCCGTCGATGTGAATCACCTACGAGGCGTATTAGGCTCAGTCCTGGCCCTAAAGTTGCCTGCAGTCTAGTGGGAATCCTGGTGGGTGCCCATCTAGCTCTACTCATGATGCTGGCCACCGTTAACTGAGCCAGACGTGTTGCATCCTCTCCCTGAATCCTCAGATAACAAGTGATGCTAGCATGTCTATTCACATTCCCATTTTTACAGAAGAGGAAACTAAGGTTCTGAGAGGCCATACAAGTCTGCAAGGTCATACAGGTAGAATCACTGTCTGGTTTAACCACCAGACCCAAGACAGATGATGGAGTGCTAAACCTGATATTCACATGAAGGAAGAAGAGATGAAATCCTTCTTTAATAAACAAGCTGGGGCTTAGAGGTTCTGAAAGGTGGAGTTGAAAATAAGAAGAATTCTAAGAGGTTGGGATGGTCTGAACAAAGGGAGGGAGGCTGGGAAACACCAGGTTGGATTGGGAAACCGCGAGTGAATGAGTCCAGCTGGAGGAGAGCATGGTGACTTCATGGGAGATGAGGCTGGCTGGAAATGTGTTCTGGATTCTATAGGACCTGGGTGGCATGGAAGCTTTGTTTGCTTGCTTTTATTTTTTAGTAAACCCATCAGATGCCTGCAATGTACTTAACAGCAATGGGGACCTTCCATGAGTGTACATTCCACAGGCCTGCTTGGCTGTATCCCAACGTGGCCTCTTTACTGTTTACACTGGCTCTGGAGTCAGGAGGGCCAAGGGGACCACCTGGACATTTCCACCCCTGCCTTCATGCTACGTGTGTCATCCACTCTGTGCGGTGGGGGCCCATCTCTGGAGCAGGTTAGTAATGCGTCTTCTCTCTCAGTTGCCAGCTTCTGTCTGGGCAAAGCCTGGCCATTGGACAGAAGTTTTCATTGCACTTAAGGAATTAAAAGATGAGCTAGGCAGAAAAGGATGGAATGGGCCCAGAGAGAGAGCTGTGATGGTCCTGGGCGTGGAGAGTTAAGCCTCTGACTGCATCTCACCAGGTTTGTAGTTGGCCAGCTGCTGAGAACCTGAGGGGCCGCCTGGGCCCCGAGCGAGAATGCGCACCTCCTTCAGCATGCCCCTGTTCTTTAATATCCAAATAAAAGTGCTCAAGGGCCTGACCTTGAGGAAAGGCCAGCCTGTCACCAAGAGGACTGGAGACTCCTGGGACAGCCCCATCTTTCTCTCACTCTGAAGCTCTGTTGCAAGCTGCCACCTGCCATGGTCCCCGCCCCCTCTCCTCACCAACTCAGCACTGTTCCCGTCTTCCTCTAAAGTACCTTCACCCCATCTAATCTGAGACATAAACCCTAATGCAAGTTTCAGAATAACGTCGTGTTAATGTTAGTTGCTCAGTCATACCCAACACTTTGTGATCCCATGGACTGCAGCTCACTAGGCTCCTCTGTCCATGCGATTTTCCAGGCAAGGATACTGGAGTGGTTTGCCATTTCCTTCTCCAAGGGGTCTTCCTGACCCAGGGGATCAAACTCTGGTCTCCTGCACTGCAGGCAGATTCTTTACAAATTGAGCTACCAGGGAAGCTCAGGGGGTGGGTCCACTCTTTTTTTTTTGGATGGGAGGAATTTGTTACTTAAAAAAATCATTCATTTATTTGGCTGCATCAGGTCATAGTTGTCGCACACATGCTCTTTGTTGCATCTCCTGGGATCTTTGTGATACAGCACAGACTATCTAGTCATGGTATACAGGCTCAGTAGCTGTGGCTCACAGGCTTAGCTGTTCTTCAGCGTGAGGGATCTTAGCTCCCTGACCAGGGATTGAACCCATGCCCCTGGCAGTGGAATCGCCAGGTCTTAACCACTGGACCACCATAGGGAAAGGACACCCCCAAAAGATGTCCTTTTCATTATAGGGGACTGGAATGCAAAAGTAGGAAGTCAAGAAACACCTGGAGTAACAGGCAAATTTGGCCTTGGAGTACAGAATGAAGCAGGGCAAAGGCTAATACAGTTTTGCCAAGAGAACGCACTAGTCATAGCAAACACCCTCTTCCAACAACACAAGAGAAGATTCAACACATGGACATCACCAGATGGTCAATACCGAAATCAGATTGATTATATGCTTTGCAACCAAAGATGGAGAAGCTCTTTACAGTCAGCAAAAACAATACCGGGAGCTGACTGTGGCTCAGATCATGAACTCCTTATTGCCAAATTCAGACTGAAATTGAAGAAAGTAGGGAAAGCCACTAGGCCATCAGGTACAACCTAAATCAAATCCCTTAGGATTACACAGTGGAAGTGAGAAATAGATTCAAGGGATTAGATCTGATAGACAGAGTGCCTGAAGAACTATGGACAGAGGTTCATGACACTGTACAGGAGGCAATGATCAAGATCATCCCCAACGGAAAAAAATGCAAAAAGGAGGCCTTACAAATAGCTGAGTAAAGAAGAGATGCTAAAGGCAAAGGAGAAAAGGAAAGAGATACCCATTTGAATACAGAGTTTCAAAGAATAGCAGGGAAAGATAAGAAAGTCTTCCTCGGTGATCAATGCAAAGAAATAGAGGAAAACAATAGATTGGGAAAGACTAGAGATCTCTTCAAGAAAATTAGAGATACTAAGGGGAGCATTTCATGCAAAGATGGGCTCAGTAAAGGACAGAAATGGTATGGACCTAACACAAGCATAAGATATTAAGAAGAGGTGGCAAGAATACACAGAACTGTACAAAAAAGATCTTCATGACCCAGATAACAATAATGGTGTGATCACTCACCTAGATCCAGACATCCTGGAAGGTGAAGTCAAGTGGGCCTTAGGAAGCATCACTACAAACAAAGCTAGTGGAGGTGATAGAATTCCAGTGAGCTATTTCGAATCCTAAAAGATGATGTTGTGAAAGTGCTGCGCTCATATGCCAGCAAATTTGGAAAACTCAGCAGTGGCCATAGGACTGGAAAAGGTCAGTTTTCATTACAATCCCAAAGAAAAGCAATGCCAAAGAATGTTCAAACTACTGCACAATTGCACTCATGTCACACGCTAGCAAAATAATACTCAGAATTCTCCAAGCCAGGCTTCAACAGTATATGAACTGTGAACTTCCAGATGTTCAAGTTAGATTTAGAAATGGCAGACGAACCAGAGATCAAATTGCCAACATCTGTTGGATCATTGAAAAAGCAAGAGAGTTCCAGAAAAACATCTACTTCTGCTTTATTGACTATGCCAAAGCCTTTGACTGTGTGGACCACAATAAACTGTGGAAATTTCTTAAAGAGATAGGAATACCAGACCACCTTACCTGCCTCCTGAGAAATATGTATGCAGGTCAAAAAGCAACAGTTAGAACCAGACATGGAACAATGGACTGGTTCCAAATCGGAAAACGAGTACATCAAGGCTGTATATTGTCACCCTACTTATATAACTTATATGCAGAGTACATCATGTGAAATGCCAGGCTGGATGAAGCACAAGCTGGAATCAAGATTGCTGGGAGAAATATCAATAACCTCAGATACGCAGATAACACCACCCTCATGGCAGAAAGTGAAGAGGAACTAAAGAGCCTCTTGATAAAAGTGAAAGAGGAGAGTGAAAAGGTTGGCTTAAAGCTCAACATTCAGAAAACTAAGATCATAGCATCTGGTCCCATCACTTCATGGCAAATAGTTGGGGAAACAATGGAAACTGTGAGAGACTTTATTTTTGGGGGCTCCAAAATCACTGCAGATGGTGACTTCAGCCATGAAATGAAAAGACTCTTGCTCCTTGGAAGAAAAGTTATGACCAACCTAGACAGCATATGAAAAAGCAGAGACATTCCTTTGCCTACAAAGGTCCATATAGTCAAAGCTATGATTTTTCCAGTAGTCATGTATGGATGTGAGAGTTAGACTATAAAGAAAACTGAGCACTGAAAAATTGATGCTTTTGAACTGTGGTGTTAGAGAAGGCTCTTGAAAGTCCCTTGGACTGCAAGGAGATCAAACCAGTCAACCCTAAAGGAAATCAGTCCTGAATATTCATTGGAAGGACTGATGTTGAAGCTGAAACTCCAATACTTTGGCCACCTGATGCAAAGAACTGACTCATTGGAAAAGACCCTGATGTTGGGAAAGATTCAAAGTAGGAGGAGAAGGGGACGACAGAGGATGAGACCGTTGGATGGCATCACCAACTCAATGAACATGAGTTTGAGCATGATCTGAGGGTTGGTGATGGTCAGGGATGGCTGGCGTACTGCAGTCCATGGGATCACAAAGAGTCGGACACGACTAAAGCAACTAAACAACAACAAATCCTGTTGTCCACAGCACCATTTAATATTTAACGTTCCCACTGACTGTAGGCAGCCTCACTTTCTAAAACAAAGAAAGCTTATGGAGGTGTTGTTGTGAATGTGCCAGTCATCTTTGAAAAAAATCCTATGTCGCTAAAGAAGGAGTTTTTGACCCTGGGTATACATCAGAATGTATATTCTGATTCCATGGACAGAGGAGCCTTGTAGGCTACAGTCCACGGGGTCGCAGAGTTGGACACGACTGAGCGACTTCACTTCACTTCACTTTATACATCAGAATGATGGAGGAAGCTTTAAAAAAAAAATTACCAGCATATGTGAGTGAGTGAGTGTGTGTGTTTTAGGGAAGGCATCTCAGACCAATGGAACCGAATCCCTGGTGGTAGAGTTTGGCACAGGCCATTTGTCCAGGTTATTCCCCAAAGCAGCCTGGGGCCAAGAGCCACTGTCCTTGGATCTGCCCTGCAGCCAGCTTTTAAAATAACTCGTCTTTCCTCTTGTTACATCGTATGCCTTTCTGAGGACCCGGCTCCAGGAAGCAATAGACTTGTCCCTGGACTCACGGGTGGTGTTGGGCATGGAGGCGGTGACACAGGGCTTCCTGCTGTGACAGCGGGTGTGAGCGGCACAGACGCCATCGGGAGCAGAGGAGCAGGGACTGGGGCCGCACTGGCCACGCCCCGGCCCGTCAGCACCTTCCTCAATTCAGGACATCTCTAGGGCCACCCTGTCCTCAACTCCTGCCATCTCCCCCTCCCTGCCCCCACCCACTCACCACGTACACACTAAGCCTGGAGGGGTGAGGTCATCCTCTTTATCCCCAACTGAGCTCAGGTTCCAAACCTTCTTCCCTTGAGAAACATGAAAATAGGGATCCCAAGTCAGAGTCAGATACAATACAAGGAGTAAAGACTTATTTTTTACACTTTTCCTCTGGAATCCAAATAGCCATTTTATTCTGCAGTGGTGATTTCAGGAGAATTTTCCAGCTTGATTATCTTCCTGGAGAGGCACAAATGCCAGAGATTTTAAACACAACTTTGGTGAGATAGATTGAGGCAAGATCACAATGTGAATTTAAATGATCCTGAATGATGAAGACGGAGCAGGCGTTTTCTTTCCAAGAGTGGCCCTGGTAGGTTTAATTGTAAAGTATAATTACTTCAAGACATCATAATTTGTTGTGTACCATATAAATCAGTAGAACTCCATGGAATCATGTTTTTAATGTAGACCCCAAATAAAATGTTCTTTTATGACATAGCAGATGTTTCTTAATTCACTAGCGCCATGCATTGGGGTATTAAGATTATTCCTTGGCATTTTATTATGAATAACATACTTGCTCCATCATTAAGTGGGCCATTAAAGACATAAACAAGCTTTTATGCCCTGGTTTTCAACAGCTGCTGGTGGTCTACCAAGTGATAATCCAGCTTTCAGCAAATATTCTTCAGCTCTAAGAAATAAATACATTTAATAGGGCAACCCCAGGTCAGTCCGCAACTCCTGGGATCCCAGCTCGGGGAAATTTGTGAAGCAGGAAAATGAACTGAAGAGGTTTGCTTTGGGTGAGTTGTTTTGAGAGCCCCTGTTTTCTTGAGAATGCACACGTGTGTGTCAATGTGCGTGTGTGTGTGTGTGTGTGTGTGCGCGTGCATGCGTGTGTGTATTGAAAATAAAAAAATTAACAATTTTAAAAGAAAAAAATTAGAAATGCAAGGGGAAGACGGAGCCTTGCAGAAGGTGTGGGGGCTCTTCCTTTCCTGATCAAATGGGAAGACATTTGCACAAATTCTATAACCTGTGCTTTGAAGGAAATCAGCTGAGTCGGTCTTCTGCCTCAAACAAAGGGAGGTGAAGGACGGTGTAGGTCACGGGCCCCGTTCAGTCACTGGCGTCGAATCGGAGCGGATGTGACCCCTCTGTGACAATGTTCCCAAGGTGTACAGGGAGGGGTTTCATGTCTGCAACTCGGATGGGAGCCAGATAAGCCCTCCCTCTCCCCCACCTTGGACTTCCTAAAGATAACAACTCCGGGCAGCCGAGGAGCAGAGCAAGGGAGGTGCTGAGATAGGAAATACCGAGGCTTGTATTATCGTTGGCTGGCCGGGTCCTGGCTTCCTGTGCCAAAGGTAGGCCCAAAGGGTGCGAAACTTTGCAGCGCTAATGTACACAACGACATCCTCCGAGGAGCAGATGTTAGGAGAAAGAGAAAAAGGAGCCGGGGCAAAAACCCGATGGAAATTTGCATGAAGGCTCTGTTGCCCTCACCTACCCCCACCCTCTCAGGGACACTTGGGACACAGAATGAAAGAAGGGGAAGGTGGAACTGATTTCCTAGTCTGGTCAATTCTAAATCTATTACAAGATCCTTCATCAACAGGAGGTGGGAGAAAGACTTACAATTTGTGTAGCAAATCAAGTACTGTGTACCAACCTTTAACAGATGTAGTTCCTGGGTATCACTGTTACCGTATTCTAACTGTAAAGATTCTGGCGGGGGCGGGAATGGGGGTGATGAACACTTGGATGAATTATTAAGCACTTTTTCCTAAAATGACAGGAGACACAGCAGAGAATGTCTGTAGGAAGGACTTTTATTTTATGTGACTTTTCTTTAAATAGGGTTTAGTAATAAATTTTCTCTTCCTTTTCATTTTTTTTTTTTGTTTGTTTTGTTTGCTGAGGAGGGTTTATTTTCTTTTTGTGTTCTATTTCATTTTGTAGTTGGACGTACTATTGTTCTGGAGCTGGTGAAAAACGGGGAGGGGAGCAAGAGGCAGGAACCACATTGTGAGTGAACTTGGCAAAAAGGAGAGTCAGGAGGTAACTTTCCCGTCCGGCACAGTATCTGGGGCTTGCAGAGTTCTTGGCCTCATCAGTTCTTCCACGCTTGCAGCTAAAACATTCCTGTGCCCTGACGGAACCATGCAGGGACCCGACGTGGCCTTTTCATTTTTTTTCACGCACACCTGATTGGAAAGTGACGTTTGATATTACTTTTCCACTATGTTAATTACAACTTGAATAGGATTCTATTGTGTCCTGGATGACATCACTTTGGAAACATCATTCAATTGGGTGGCTCGCTTTCCTCTCGATGATTGTACCAAATAAACACGCAAGTCTTTTTATAGCCAGAGCCTGTGTCTCTAAACACACACACACACACACACACACACACACAACACAAACGTCCATTTTTAACCACGTCAGAAAGGAAACAAGGCTGCCAACTTCACAGCGTTCTACATGATTTTGAATTAATATTAGTCTATTAAAAAGAGCTGTAACCAGAAGAAGAAAAAAAAACTTAACCCGATGTGCACGGCAAACACATTTCACAGTTGTTTTGGACAAATGCCCTCAGTGAATATGTTTAAAGTCATGTACAACAGAAATATGTTATCACAAGTAACCATGTTTTAATAAACACTTCGTCTTTTTGTATTGCTTTCTTTTTCATCACAATAATAGAAATATAACACCATATATCACTGTAAAACACATTTCCACATAAATGCTGATAAGCACAAAATATTTTTCATCATTTACATTTTAACTGTAATAATATATGGCAGGATTAAAGCTGCATCCATCATGTGTCTAACTAACCTTGCTGTAATGAATTTTTAAATGTAATGGTTTCTGTCGCAAAGTAAAATCGTACATAATGTCTAGTGACACAGTATGCTGGTGGATGGGTGGTTTTGGAAAATGGAAATGCAACTTCATTTTTAATTAGATTTATAAACTTCACCACCTCCACCTCCAGCCAGGCTTCCCAACCCTCCCCCCCACCACCATTATTTAAAGCAAGAACTACCAGAGGCGTGAATACGTGAAGTACTGCCAGATAGATCACTCCTCCAGTTACATAAAATCACTTGCTTGTTGGAAATTCTGTGAAGGAGGCGTGTGTGTCTGTGCATGTGTTCGAGAAGAGCCAGGCACCCAATAGAAACAAAAGCTGATGAAAATCATGGTGAGAAAACCTTTCCAGGGTGTCTGGAGGGGCTTCGCTGATGGGAGGGGTCTCCTCTTTGTGGCAGTATCCGGGGCTCTGATTTGGGATGGGGGTGGGGCACCAGGGGTGTTTACTGGGAGGATCTCAGTCCTTTCTCTGTATCTCGGCTTGAAATAACAAATAAGCCGACTCACCAGAGAAGAATCATTAAAAATAATTTGCACAAGCTTTCGGTGGTGTGAGCTCTTTTTTGATACAATATTTCCTTCCGTGATTATCACTGAGGACATGTTTCAGCCATATGGAAGCGAGCCGGGCTGGGAGCTTCCCCAATACCTGAGTGGTTAATTAAGAGCCGTTGCTCGGCCACAAGAAGCAGGTTTGAAATCCCTCTTCAGTCTCCGACAATGAGTAGCTTTTTTAGCAGCAGAAGTCACCAGGGACAGCCAGAAGCGAGGGTAATTATTTGAGATAACATACAGCTGAAAAGAGTGTGTGTGAGTGCAGAGGGGGGCGGGGGGGAGCGGGGGGCGCGATGTGCAGCTGAAAGAAGGGCAACAGTAGAGAAAAGTCTATAATAAAAAGGTCAACATCTCCTATTTTTCTGTACAGTGTCGACAGTCTGTAATGCCTTTTTAGCATGAATGACAACGGATTCTGTCTCTCTTTTTTTTTTTTTTGAAAAAAAAAAAGGTGGGGGGGAATATCTTATTTTGTATTCAAACTTTGCAATTGTGAGTTCAGGCCTGCCAGCTCCATCTGAATAAGCTATTCTCACTTTATCAGGGTTTGCTGAACTGACTTTGATTGCATTGTTGCAAAATAACAGTAATTTTTCCATTAACCCATACAAACCCTCAGCGAGCTGGAGAACAAAGAAATATCAGAGGGATGAAAGCTGTGGGCACCGGGAGGGAAGTCAGGGGTTTCCTAAATGGCTCTAAATTTGTCCCTACACACCAGCTTCTCAGATTGGCTGAGGCCAGTCTGGGATGCCACTGGGGGCTCCCTCTGGGGTCCCTTGGGGTGTGAATCTCAGTGGGCATCCTTCTGCCCTCTCTGCCAAATTCTATTGTTTCGTCTGCATTCTCAGGGCCTGGGAAGGTGGGAGCTGGGTTTCCCTCCTTTCTCAGGCATGGTTTTTTACTCCTTTATCTTTCTGGGGCCAAGGACCTCAATCTGTATCTAGAACTCAACTCAAATGCTCACAGCCTTTCCGAACCCAAGGTTATCTGAACACAGGGGGCTTTCCTTTACCCCAAGGAAGAGGCCAGCAGGCAAGGGGGGAAAGCTAGTTCCTTTGGCAATTGGAACTCAGTGGAATCCCCAAGCCCTAAGATCTGACATTCTGGCATGTTCAGCATCACCCCCACTTGTCCCAGGGTGAAAGGTGTGCTGGTAGATTTTTATTTTGCGGGAAGCTCTATGAGGCTGGCATTTTACATTCACATGGCTGCCTCTGCCAGTTGTTTTAACGCCAGGAGGAAACTGAGGTCAAGTGGGCACCCCTTTCTCATCCATGGGCGAAGTGTCTGCATTTGGAATTACCCGGCACACAAGAGGTGCCACGCTCTCGAAGAAGATCCCGCAGTCCGGATGTTGAGAATTCAGCGGATCAACATGGAAGCATGAGTTTTTCTGTTTTGGTTTTTTGCAAAGCTGAAATGTCGAGAAATTAAGCTCCTCAGTGGCCTGTGACTCTCTTAAGAGTGGGACTGGGCTGGGAGCTGAGGTTGACAGTGGCTTTGATCTCCCAGCCCCACAAAGGAGCCTGCTCAGGCTGAGGTGATGCCACCAGCCACCCGCTCCTCAGCATTGTTTAGGAACTGCCCAATATGTTCATTATCTCCTTTACCTCTTCGGCGCGGTACTGTCAAACCGTACACCAGTCTTTAGAAAATAAAAGTGAACACGGCGAGCCCGCCGTACCCTGCTCCCTAATATCCAGCTCTTGACAACGTCGGAGCTGTCAGATGAGAGGCAGCGTCACTGGAATAAAGGTGGGCAGATGTGTGATAATGAGACAGAAGCATGCAGATGCTAATAGAACTCACCAGAACAGGCCTGCCTGAGTTAGACGGATCCAGGTAGCAGGTGCAGAGTGTCAGGTCGCCCGGATGTTACTTTCTCTTGATTCTCATTTAAGAACTGCTCTGCGCACGGCTGTCTGTCAGTGAACTTCTCTCTCTCTGGAGCTCCAGCCCCTAGGTGATCAGTCACATTTCGACATAACTAGATGTCAAAAGAAGTTTAAGTTGTGTGACGAACTGTGATGCAGTCAGCATCAGCCTCCGGCCTCCAAGGTGGTTCCTTAATGATCCGCCTGGAAACTCTGGAGCCTTTTTCTGGCGTTTTGTTTTCTTATTAAAATACTGGCTAAGTCTTTGTCAATATCCATGGCAGCAACTGTGAGCTCAAGACAATATTATCCCAGGCATAATTTAATTTTAAATGTGGAATTCAGACCCAAGATGGCCAGAGAGCGAAAGGTTTGTGTTGAGCAAACAGGAGTTCTCTCCAAAAGGCCCATTTTAGCATCCGTAATTAAAACAAGGGTGTCTGGGGATTTATTGTCAGCCCGGTTGGGATGCTGGTGATGAGAAGAGGAAACCCAGGGCTATGTGGGGGGTGTCACCGTGGCCTGTTCCTGGATCGGGGGAGGGGGAGTGAAGCTGAGAATAATAGATTTGGGTCAGCGTGAAAGTGATTCCAACCTGAGAAAGGCAGGAAACAGAAATAACCCGAGAATTGTCATCTCGCATACCAGCAAAAAACCTTTGAACTGGAGTCCGAACTTGATGGGGTCCTTATCAGTCTCTGTGAGCTGTGGATTCCCCCTAAAATTGTGCTTCATGATGAGCGGGGTCGGTGGTGGGGGGAGCATCTTGGGGAGGGGGCAGGCAGTTATATGTGACACGTGTTGTCACATATGCAAGGAAGCCTGCCAGTCCTGACCTTTCCTCCCAAGGCTGGCATTTCTTGAAGCGTTTCATCGAATCTGGTTAGTTTCTTTTCTAAATATTTTCATCTTCTCCTTCCACTGTTTACCTTTCCGTTGGGAAAATAAATACTGCATGTTGCTTCTGCCTGCTATATTTTGCTAGAGATTTTAATCCAGATTCCTGATGAAAGGTTTGCACACACACACACACCCTCTAACCTTGGTGTGAAGGCACGATTCATAAAATGCTTTTCTTTCTTCTCTTTAGAGAGTACAAGGATGTGCTAGGGAAACCTAATTCTGCATTGACATAATGAAGTGTTTGGAGGAATCTCACGTTTCTCAATCAGAGAACCAGTTGGTCTCATCTGGAATGTTCTAATCCACCCCTCCAAACTTTCACCCCACACCCATTGCCTCCCCTGCACATCCCAAAAGAGAAGGATTTCACCAAGTGGAGTTCCGTCCTCCTAGGCTCTCACATAAAACAAGACTTCTTTCCCCAGGTCCTGATATTTAGTTGCCTGAAGCTCATTAATCCTTCACTGCTCTACCCTGGAGTTTTAAATTTTTAAGCAGCTAGGATTCGTCTAAGAGGTCTTAACCTTATAATTTGTAATAACTTAGAGATCGCGTTTCTAAAGTGTGAGTTATTTAAAAAAGAAAAAATGCTCCCTTTCCTTCACCAGCCATTGATTCACTTCCTCTTGCAGTCCGAGTCAGCGCTATTAAATCGGGTGATGGAAAATGCTTATTTATTTCTCAGTGGTAAAACATAAGCAATTAGGAGACATTTCTTAACGTGGATTGATCTTGCCTTCAAGGAAAACCCAGAGCGTCAGAAGCCACTGGAGGGGCAGCAGAGATGAAATAAGAGGGGAGGAGAAGGACGGGTGGAACCGAGATCCTAGATAGGATAGAATCTCTATCAGAATATCTGGCAGCTCAAACCTTAGTTGATTTTTCACTGTTCTGGGCACTGCATTATAGGAGGCAGTGTGATGGAAAACACATCATGGTTTGAATTCAAGCTCATGAGCTGTTTAATTCTGCCCAAGTTGCTTAACCTCTCTGGGCTCCAGATCTTTTTCCTCTATGAAATAGTAATAGGATCTGCCTTCTAAGTTTGCTATGGAACGTTAAAGGAGATACTATAAGTAAATTACCTAAAGTGGTGCTGGAGACACTACAGCTGACGATAGAAATAGCAGCCTCCATGGAGGGAGAGTACATTCCTGGTGAGGACCTGGCCCTAGACCCTAAGAACTTTGCCGTCTTGAAGGGGAAAGATCGGGCTAATTATCATGTTCAAGGAGCCAGCACGAGAAGATGTTTTTTCCTTTTATGTCTGCTGCTTACAACAGGGCTAGGTTCCTGCTACACCGGCTAAACTTTGTCTAAAAATTATCTAAGGACCACCTAATGTGTGTCGATGCCACACATGTCAGATGTGTCAGCCTCTTCCAGTAATGACTCTCTGACATAAACAGTAAGGAAGAAATATTACAATTACCGAGGGTGCGGGAGCCCGCATGCATTTTCATGAGGGTTCTGGTGAATGGCAGTCTGAGCTCTGTAATCAGCTCCCCCTGCCAGCAGAGCTGGCCAAAGAAAGCTCTCGTCCCCCCAAAGACAATTAAAATGAGTTAAATGAATTAAAAAGGCCCTTCCCAGTTAAAGTACAGTCAGAGGTTAGAAACAGTAGTATGTGGATTTATGGAAACTCCGTGGCTGCCAAGCCTTAGGAATTGTGGCTCACGGGGGAGTCATTTCCCTGGGAGCCTAAACAGCTTATGAAATTGGAAGCGATATGCATAATTTTAAATTTCTGGGATGCAGGTTTCAATCCCTTGTTTATTTTGGCTTCTTAGGTCAATAGGAATATACTTTTACCTAAAATCAAAGTGAGAGAGAGAGAACGAGTCAGAGAGGGAGGGAGAAGGCATCGTCCTATTTATTAAAACAATGGCACAACTGAACAGGAACTTTCCTGTTTCGAGACAATGGGAGGACCAGTTCTAGAGACTGGTTAGCAGGAGGAGAAAGACTGATCCTAGCCCCATTTCACCACTTGGCAGCTGTAGCGCTCTTGCAAGCGGCTCAGCCACTTGGTGCCTCAGTTTCCTCATCTGCAGAAGGGGCTTCATTGTTTCAACCTTGCAGAGTGGTTACCACAATTAGACGAGCTAACATATAGACAGTGCTTAGCAGATCACCTGCCCTGATTAGTTGTTCATATTGCTATCCTTGTCCTCATCTCAGGACAGAGTAAGTGAAAACCAAGGGGGCAAGAGAGAAGGAGGACCACCTCCAGGACCACCCCCCAAACTTTCCACAACACCAGATGCTGATAAGTCACAGGCGCCACTCAAGCTCCTGACAGGTGTTACTGCAGCTGTCCCAGACGTCCTGGTCACCTGCACATCCAGATCTGGCCTCTGGGACCTCTGCCCCATTACGCCGATCTCATCAGAAATTCTGTCGAGACTTCTGTCTGCAGCCCAAGAAGGAAGACTTGCCTGGTCCTCCGCCAGCCCCTCCCCCCGCCCCTGAGTCCCCGAAGTCCCTGAGTGTGTGTGTACACTCCTGCCTGTTACATGCACAAACTCCATCAGAAAGCATTTGTCTACACCCTCTTTATTCACTTTCAAAGGGTTAAACAGCCTATTTACTGGGCTGTCAACAATCCCAGGCCCTAACGGGGAAGAAAGCCCCGTCCAGTTTTGTGCGGCCTGGAGCCTTGTCTTCCCTGGCCTGTTCTTGTCCCTGTCATGTAATATCCATGACAATCGTGTTGGGCTTTTTTTTTTTTTTTTTTCGGGTCTCTGTGGGGCTCAATCTGAGGGGCCACTTTAAGCCAGGAAAGGCCTTTATTTCTGTGAATTTGAAAGAGCCTTGAGAAGGTCCTTCCCCTCAGAACCCTCTTCAGCGGGTCACCGCGGTTTCAAAAGGATTTAAATGCGGAGGTTGTGATCAGTACTTCCATCACGTTCTAATAGACTGACATGAGCATTTGTGCCTGAAAGACAGGGGAAAAAGTGATGCAGATTTTCCCTAAATTGGACTGACGCACAAAGCAGGCCGGGCAGTTGAGTGACGAGGTAACCCCTCACACCCTCTTTTATACTTCGAACCAGCGCCGCACAAAGAGAGCCGTGGGAAGCTGCCCAGAAGCCCGGCCGGGCCATTTCCATGGGCCATATGGAAATTTTGTTTTGTGTACAGAGAAAGTGTCTGATAACAGTGACCTTAACTGCCATATGTGGGCAGTGAATAGGCCAGAGGAAAACCACTCCACAATCTGACCCTCGACATACGGACCCGCCGCCCAAGGAGACTTCATTGCCATCTCGCTGGCAACCCCGGGGGATTTCATTAGATTTGTTAATGAATTGCTCTATTGACTTATATCTGAGCTTGCCTCATTAGAGGAGAAGAACACAATTTTTATCTATGTTTTCATGAAGGGGACCAGAGCGTTCCCTCCTTTGTGGGGTGGTGGGTAATCTGGAGGGCTGTCATCGGCTTTGAACTAATTTATTGTGTCAGTTTAAGGAGGCCCTTCCACGCTCCTCGAGGCCGGAGCCCCACTCCAAGCCTCTTCAAATCAATGCTTTCCCTGTGAGAAGGATGTTTCCTCAGCTTCTGCTTGGTTTACAAATAGCCAGACATGATGTGGTCCTGATGCTGTGCGTCATCAGGGTGTGGGCAGCAAGCAGCATCACCTGTCAGGAAGGGGCTTTTCTAGGCAGTGACACCGTGCTTGGAGGCTGCTCCTCCACTTTCCCACCAGGGCTTTTATGCATCCTCGAAGAAATTTTGTGTTGGGACATCGCTGTGCACAGAGCATCCTCCCTTCTGCACTGCTAACTGGGAATGGGGAATCATGATGACTATCCCCACATCCGAGCCTTATTAGTGATGGCTCGATTGTTTGGACTTCTCAATGTGGGAAAGTTTGGGTTTGAAAGCAATAAGAGCTATCAATTAACATATTATTAGGGGTAAACCAATAAGGAGCCCATTAAGGCTAATAGCGAGTGTGGAATCACAGAGAATTAGCAAAATGAGATTCAATAAAATGGAAACCATAAAGATAAGCTTCTGAAGATTGAATCTGGCTTTCTGAGCTTAAGTCTCAAATAAACAAATGAATGATACCCACCAAATCCTCCCTTTGGTTCCACTTTCCCAAGCCCACTGAGGGTAGTGAGAACTTGAGTTCTCGCTGTAGAACGAGATATGAATAAAGTTGGTCAGCTCTGCAACTCAGAAGTGGTTTATCCCATGAAGGAGAAAGGGAGGAAGAAGACAAGAAAATTCTTAGGATACACAGAAGTTGGGCTCAGTGATTCCTGTATGAGCCCCACAGAGTAGGATATGGTGCAGAAGTCCTCAAGACTGTACATTGGTCACTCTGGCACTTAGTCTTGGAACACGGGGAACTCCAAAAGTTGGATAAAACAGAAAACATCCTATGTTGTAGTAAGAACCTGGGGCTCACAGAAGTCCCACAACAGCAGTGATATTGGGGCAGTGATGCAGAGATATTACAAATGAGGATGTATCTCCTTGGAGGAGTGGTATGGAATATGACTGTGGTCACTGTTCACCTTTGACTGAGTCCAAAGATGGAAACTCAACTCTCCAGGGTTGCTTGCCCTCTTCCAATGCCCCATAGCAATGCTGAAATAGGAGTCCTACTGTGAATGAAGAGAAGCTCATCAGGTCTGTTGGTACCCATGGGAGGCTCCAAGAAAGGAACTCCTACATAGAGAGAGGTTCCACAACATTTGTTCTGAGCAGGAGAGTGTCCTTGGAGCAGGGTGGCTGTGAGATCTGAAAATGTCTATGCATGAGAATTGGGTCCGGGGGAGTCACAAGGGAGTCAAATAAGCTGTAAGAGTATAAAGAGGTACTTGGGTAGATTTTACCAAGCATACTGTTTTTGTCAAGACAGGTCCTTTGGGTTGTTTGCCCAGAATTCACTCAGGCTTGAAGTTGACCTTTGCCTTTACAATGGAAATACAACTTGGCTGGGTATAAAATTCACCCTCTCTTTCAGAACTTCACAGATGTCACTATACTGTCCTTTTTTTTTTTTTTTTCATTTTTAGCTTCTACATTTATTTTTTAAAAATTGTGTCTCTACTGTCTTTAAATGCCACACTAATTCTTTACCATTTGCTTCTAGGTTGGTTGCATTTCATCACTGTCACCACCGAACAGTTATATTTAAAAACAAAACAACTATGGGTGCTATATTTCATGATGTATTTTGTGTTTGAAAATATGGCCCTCTCGCTTTAATACTCGCTTGGCAACTTGACTGGTATAATTTACTCAGGTCACCTCTTCTTGTCCTCAGAACTCTATGGATGCTCCCGAGTCAGGTTGCATCATTCTTCATTGAGGCTGCAAACATTCCTCATTGAGATGACTTCTCAACTGTCAGTGCCTTGATGTGGTTCTTGGGTGCCTGAAGAAATATTTCTTTCTCCGTGAAGTCTAAGAATTTGACTAGGGGATGTCTCCATGTCCGTCAATCTCCATCAGTATTTCCTGGAACCCAGAATTTTCAAGCAGATCCTTGAGAACTAAATTCAGTTTTCTCTTTATAAGGAAATCCAGCGCTATTTTATCTTTGAAAAAAATTTGGGGTTCTGTTTGTGGGATTTTCTACTTCAGGGTCACTAATTATCTTTATCTTGCAAAGATCCAATAGGTTTTTAATCCACTGATGATTTACATTTGTTATCAGCTTATTATTTCTCCTATACCCATATAGTATAAGCACCTCAAAGGGGAAAAAAAAAAGCATCTTATTTAGCTTTGTTTTCTCTGAGTCCAGTACATAATAGATGCTTAGTGTACAACTGCAGAAGTGACTTGTACATGACCTTGTCAGTAAGGGTTTAAACTTTATTTTGGGGAGACGTTGAGTGTCATTAAAGGTTTTTGATGAGGATAGCAGTGGTTGATATGATCTCACATAGCTTCCAAGTGGGGTGAGCTGGAGGGTGAGAAAGAAGCTCCCAATGAACAGTGGTGGCTAGAGATGTTGGTTTAATAGGAAAAGCATATGTGGTAGATAAACATGAGTACTTTGTATGGCTCCAAGTGGGTGGTGCTAGTGGTAAAGAACCTGCCCACCAATGCAAGAGACGTAAGAGACGTGAGTTTGATCCCTGGGTTGGGAAGATCCCCTGGAGGACAGTATGGCAACCCACTCCAGTATTCTTGCCTGGGAAATCCCAAGGACAGAGGAGCCTGGCGGGCTACAGTCCACAGGGTCGCAAAGAGTCAGACACGACTGAAGTGACTTAACACACACACACACAAGGAGAAAAGTCAGACTGTCACCTCTGCTCAGAGGGTAGTGGCTAATGTAAATGGACTGGACCTTGGTGCCAGGAAAACATGGGGAAAGTTCTTTAGGCCCCATTCCTTTTAGGATTTTTTTCTTCTGAAATGTGTGATTATCAGTTGGTCTCCAACACCAAACTCCCCAAAAGATTGGCATGCTAAATTTTGCAATAATTATTTTTGTGCTCCCATCAGCATTCTGGCAGGAAAGAGATAGCACATCCAAAGGGCTTGTTTGAAGAGATTTTGGTGATGACATTTGGTACAGAGGTGTGGGCGGGACTATCCACCTGCCCTCTTCACTGAGTGGCAGCCTCTGTCCTGTTTGATTCTGACACGTCCCAAGAGCAACTACTTATATTGCGAGAGCTTCCATCGCTCCCTGCCGTTGACCTGCAGGCTGCAATATTTTTATCTCCAGAGAGGGAAGAGTGATAGTACATGTCATCATGGTAACAAACATGAGAATACTTGTCTTTTGCTGATTTCATATCCACTTTTATCATACTACTCCATCTCCTGCCTCTCTACACCCCTGTCCTCTTGCCGGGAGCTCCCCACTCTGACTGGAGAACAGAAGCCAACACAGTCAAGGGTCAACACCAAGTGCAACATGATAGGAAAGCTGGAATAAGCACAATTGGGGTGCTTTCTCCTCTCCGGCCAAACTGCCCTCTCTGCTGTCCTGTGATCCCACCGAGCTGACTTCTGCTGTGGTGCCTTGGCCCTGGGGACTGTCTCTGCTTGGGACACTCTTCCCTTGAAGAGTACAGTGCCTTCCCCCACCTCCTTTGGGCTTCTGCTTAAATGTCACCCTTCCCTGGTGGCTCAGTCAGTAAAGAATTCGCCTGCAATGCAGGAGATTCGGGTTTGATCCCAGGCCTGGGAAGATCCCCTGGAGAAGGAAATGGCAATCCACTCCAGTATGCTTGCCTGGGACATCCCATGGACAGAGGAGCCTGGCAGGCTACAGTCCACAAGGTTGCAAAGAGTTGGACATGACTGAGTGACTTCACTTTCACTTTCTATATTCATTCCACACTGGCATTCCTATTATACTTGCTGGCTTTATGTTTCTCTGATCACCTTCTAACAGGGAATATATTTTACTTATTTGATAAATTTTACTTTATCTAGAATGTAAATCATGTAACCACAGGCATTTCTTTTTTTTTTTTTTTTTTTCCCTTCCTGTTTTGTTTACTGATGAGCCCTTGGCCACTTTGTCTGGCACATTTCAATGCTCAGCATGTATTAAATGACTAAATATATGAATTGTAGGCCTTGATAGGACTATTTTTTTTTGTCTATTTCTATGCTCTACCCATTGGACTCAGGGGTCCTTCTGCTGTTATTACCTTAGCACCTGCCCCCATGCCTGCCAATGCTCAGAAATGTGTGTGTGAACAAATGAATCAATGAAGACTCTTTTTTCCACCATCTCAATCCCAGATGATTTTTGCTCTGAGGATACAAGACTGACATTGGCCACTCAAACAGAGCAAATGTTGTATACGGTCCTTTGCTGATATGTTCTCTATTTGATTCTCTTACTTTAAGTTTGTCAGACACATTTTGGTTCAAGACATGTGAGGGGATGATAAGCATGGTTCTAGGAGCTGGGGAATTGTGGGCAGCACCTGGATGAAGGGATAGGATCTGGAAACCTGATCTCTCTTTGCTTTCCAAGTGTGAAGTTCAGTTTTTCTTTGAGACAAGCAGTTGCTATGATGGATCTTGTTTGTATGAGAAAGAGAAGTCTCCATTTGTCAACTATGGACCTTTTATCCAGAATGACACAAGGCACTTACATACATTAATTTTAACTTTATGGCCATACCATGAGATGGGGATTTTCTTTTCTGTTTGCAGAAAAGGCAACTGAGCATCAAAGAGATAGAGTTAGCTTGTTCAAGGCCCTAGATCTAGACAATGGGGGAAACTGGGATTTAAATCCAAACTTGATAATCTCTAAATCTTATGCTTCATCTAAAATGCCTCTGTGCCATCATCCTGCTTGGAGTAACATGTTAAGTGGGTTTGTCATATGTGGTGCTAGTGGTAAAGAACCCGCCAGCCAGTGTAGAATACATAAGAGATGTAGGTTCGCTCTCCCTAGGTCAGGAAGATTCCTTGGAGAAGTGGAGTGCACAGCAATCCACTTCAGTATTCTTGACTGGAGAATCCCATGGACAGAGAAGCCTGGCGAGCTACAGTCCATAGGGTTGCACAGAGTGAAGCAACTTAGCACACACACAGCACATACAGTAATCTGTATGGAATAAGCTAGCTGCTTGTTGTAACATACAGCACCCCAGGGTTCAGTGAAGCAACACTATTTATTCCTCCTTTCTGACACAGTCCCCAAAAGGCCTGCTTTGTGCATATGTGTGTGGGGGGAGTAGAAGGTGCATGAATGGATTCTGGGATTCAGGCTCCTTCCACCAAAGGCTCCCTGTGCCTTAGAATCCTCCTCCATTGTGTTCTATCTGTGCATCCAGCAGGTAGGGCGACCAAGAGTGAGCGGAGCTGATAGCATGTGGCAGAGTTTTATGAGCCAGGCCTGCCAGTGGTTGTACATCACTTCTGATCACCTTTCTGTGCTCAGCACTCATTCCATGGAGTCACCTAACTGCAAAGAAGATGGGGAAATGTCCAACTGTGTGCCCGGGTGGGAAAAAAATGGGGGATTTGATGAACACAAAGTAACCTCTGCCACAGGAGAGAATGGAAGGGGAGTTCCAGAACTGAGTTATATAGCCAGGTTTTAGTTTTCATGTTATTTATTTATTTATTAAAGGCAGAGGTATAAGTCAGCCAGAATAGCAGATAATTAAATGACCATTTACACAGTAGAATCTCACCCGATCAGAATTTCTCTGTTAATGTGCTATTTTAGTTAACATGATATTTTGGTTAAATGAGGGCTGGCCAAGACGTGTTTTGGTTTCACATCTTATTGCTGAAAATCTTTCCAAGATGTGGTGTTTTACGTTCCAGCCTCAGGAAGTTCAGTGTGGTAAATTCATCGAATATCTTCTCAGTGAGTGAGGCTCTCCCAGGGCTCTGGGGTTGCCATTCTGAATAAACATCAGTTTTCACCATATACCAGCTTGGATGTGAAAGAGAGAGAGAGAGCTGACCTGAATCAGCAGTAATCGGAAAATGTCTTCTTTGATTTGATAGCTTTTATTTCATTTATATGGTTATAAAAATCACTCACGGTCATTTTAGAAATGCTGGGAAATATAGAAAAGTAGAAATGACAAAACAAAATAGCTTCTAATTTTGCAAGCTGGAAACAGCCGCTGTTAATATTTTAATTACATTTGCTTCATTTGTCTCCCTCCCTTTCTTTCTCCTTCTGTCCCTCTTGTATATTTACATAATTGAGTTAATAGTATAAATGTAGTTTCATATCTTATAATTTGTCTTATTATTAATTATATGGTAATTTTTCTTTATCATTAATACTGCTATCGAAATATCATTTTATACTCATTAATTATAACATTCCACTATGGATAACCATGATATTCCCAGGTCTTTCTCTGCAGTTAGGCTAATCTTTTTTCATTCAGTATTACAAATAACAGAAATCAATACATCTATACATAAATCTGTATTTGAGTCTCCAATTTTTTTTAGGCTAAATTTCTAGAAGTGACATTGCCAGTCCAATGGGCATAAGTATTTTTGTTTCATACTCTGACAAGCATGGAAGATATTTTAATCTTTATTCATTTACCAAGTGAAAAAAATGGTTTTATCGATTTTAATTTACATTTTTTGATTACCAAAATGACTTTTTATGTTTGTTGGCTCTTTGCATTCTCTGTACCTAATCTATCTTGTCCTTTGACTATATTTTTTATTAACTCAATATTTTTTTTTACTGATTTTTATGAACTGTTGTTCATTAAGGACAACATTTTTGTCATTCTGATGGAAAATATTTTCCCATTTGTTTTAAACTTACTGTTATCAACTTATTAATTTGTCATTTATCTATTTTTCCTCTCCAACGAATAGTGAAGGGACAAGTTTCTGGTTAATTAAGAATTCTAATTAGTTGACTTCTGGTTGATTAAATAATCAAGATTGGAGGGTGGGTTTAACTTGGGGATATGTTGAAGGTTGTATTACATTTCCAAATGAAATAATGAAGCTAAAAGGGAATTCAAACTGGTTTCCTTCCCCCAAACTGTTCAACGGCCATCGACCACTCCTTCCCATATTGTGGGCAGAGTTGTTTCTTAGGGTTGAAGATAAGGTAAATAGAAAGCATTGAGATCCCAACAGAGCAATAATTAACCCTTTTTGATGATGTCAATAAAAAACCACCAAGAATTCCTGGGAAAGTCAGTAAAGCTTAAATAGATACCAACTCCTTACTTTAAAAAAAAAAAAAAAAAAAAAAAAAACTGCTTGATAAGTGGAAACAGACATATTTATAAAACATCAGTCTCTTGATCCAAAATTCTAAGACTCATCCTCAGATACGTTTTGCAAGCATAACTTTCAGACACATACTTTTCAACTTTTCAACTGAAGGCAGTATAACAATACCCAGTGTGTAATAAAGTGTATTAAATGGAACACTAGCTTCTTAGGCTATATTAATTAGGAGGGGAAAGCAAATATATTTATTTGAGAGTTGCAAGGTTAAATGGAGTTAAGCAAGTCTCTTTACTGCAAGACTTATCAGAGCCCTTGATAGGCTAATATGCCTATGAATCTTTAAGACAGGCTATCTAGCATTCCCACACTTATTTGACCATAGAGCCTTCTTTTTAAGATGTATCCCTTGATAATAGACTTGGGCAGAGCAGCCTTTGAAAAATTCTACCTTAACCCAAAAGCATGGTTCTAACTGTGTATATCTCCTCCAACCAGCCAATGGAGGGGATATTTGGTGGCATGAGTCACTAATTAAGTAAATAAATTAAGTGCTCATTAGTTGTCAAAATCTTTTTCTAGTTATCTTCCAATCTTATCTTCCCAACAAATCTATGAGATATATACTATCATTAATGAGGCTGTGTGGCTAGTGCCTGAGAGGTCTAGGATTGATTGAATCCTGACTTCAACCTGTATGACCATAAGCAAGTTAACCTCTCTATACCTCAGCGTCCCCATTTGCATAGGTCAGATAATAGCACCTCCCCTCACAGAGCTGCAATGAGTATTAAAGCAATTAACATTTGCAGCACACTTAGAACATATCTTATGTATTCAATTTACGTTAACTATTTTTAGTCCCATATTACGGCTGGGTACGCTGAGGCTCAGAGTGGTTAAATAACCCGAACAATAATTTAATTACATTATAAAAGGAAAAAGTTGGCTTTGAACACAGCTGGTCTGACTTTATAATTTTTTTTCTTTAATGTTACACTCACTATGCTCTGTTTCTGCAAAGAGTTTGCCACTTGCATATATCTTTCCACAAGGTCTGTATAAATACAAGCTATGTCTTGTTCGGTGGGGTAAAGACAAACCAGCTACTTAACAAAATTCTCGCTTCCTCTTCTATAGAGTTCATGAAGTGAGGCAGCGGCCACACCCAGAACTGAAGTTCTCAGGGCCCCTTGCAATGGGTTGTGGTCATGTGACTCATTCTCACCAATCAAGTGCATCACTTCTGAGATGGGCTTTTAAATAAATGAGTGCCCTCTTCCTTCTCTCTTTCTGCATTTGACAAATGGATGCAGATTACTGTGAGGCCCCAGGATGGTGGAGTTTTAAGATGGAAGGAACCCTGTCTTTAAATCACTTCTGCTGCTGCAGCTGGTAAGTCACTTCAGTCGTGTCCGACCCTGTGCAACCCCATAGACGGCAGCCCACCAGGCTCCCCCGTCCCTGGGATTCTCCAGGCAAGAACACTGGAGTGGGTTGCCATTTCCTTCTCCAATGCATGAATGTGAAAAGTGAAAGTGAAGTCGCTCAGTTGTGTCTGACTCTTAGAGACCCCATGGACTGTAGCCTACAGGCTCCTCCGTCCATGGGATTTTCCAGGCAAGAGTACTGGAGTGGGGTACCATCGCCTTCTCCGTTAAATCACAACAGGTTCATGGGCACTTGACCCATAGGTAAGCCCCAAATAAGCATCTATTGTGTTAAGTCATTGAAACACATAGGTTTATTTGTTACAGCAGCTAGCCTACCATATCCATTTACTAGTGCAAAGTCAGTATAAACATGAATATTCAAGTCTTTTTCATACTCTTCTGAGCAAACTCAGATAGCCCCATAAGTTCTCCTGAAATTATAGCTTATTTTGTATATAGTTCTGTGTCAGATCCAAAACATAGAGGCTCACAGGGCTGAGCTTAGGGATTGGACAGAAGAGGCTGGCTAACAAATGACCTTAACTTTGGATCATTTTGTAATAGTTCTGTGTCAGATCCAAAACATAGAGGCTCACAGGGCTGAGCTTAGGGATTGGACAGAAGAGGCTGGCTAACAAATGACCTTAACTTTGGTATACCTCTGGACATAAAAGCGAGAAAGCAGGGGAGAGGGAGGGCACTGGGCTAGTAGGCATTTGGAGATGCTTCTGCTGCCTTTTGATGGTGGTGAGCACATTTTTAATTTGTCATCAAATGTTTACTGCCAAAGTAATGGAGAGTGTTAATAAGGAAAGGGACACCAAACAACCCAGCATAAAAGCCAACAGTGGCCATAAAGCTGCATTTGCCATTTATGGTGTTTCCATAGTTGGAAGAAACACTTTTCCTGTACAAAAGATATAACTATATATCTTCTGATTTTATGGGCTGCAGATTACTCTAATTATCATAAAAAATTACTACCGCTAATAAAAATTCTATTATAAGTTACTTATAGTAATCTCCAGGGTACTACACTTAGCCAAGAAAAGGTTGTAATTACATTGCACTGCAGGGAGAGTTTGTTTCTATTATAAAAACTCCCGAAACACTAGCTGTGTCTTCTAACACCTTACCAGCGTGCCAATCCTTTGCTTCTTCTGTCACCTCCTCCCCAGTTTTTGGTCAAAGGTCTTCTTGTTTTCATTTTGCAGGATGTGGTTTGTGCCTAGAATAATGACCCATCTTGGATGCAAGTGACGCAAATGAACTTTCAGAGTTACAAATATCTGGGTGGATTTGTCCTCCCCTGGGGCCTCCAGCATGTCAATGGAAGGATGTAATAGAAGGGAAGACTTGAAAATCCCCGCCCAAAGGGAAACGTGCTTTGCAAAATTGGTGGAAGCCACTGGGTGTTCATGAAAAACACAATGCTTGGGTTTTTTTTGTTTGACAAGACAACAATTGGTATTTTCCCTTTTATAACTACTATTTTTTTTGGAATTGTCAACTGCAAGGGTTGATGACTCTTCAATGACCTTAAAAGCTCTGGCCAATGATACCAGTTCTAACTGGTCATTTATTTCACTACCCTTTGCACCCCCTAACCCCCACCCTCCTGCCAATTCCTCTACCTTTGAATTAAATATCAAAATAAAATGCCCTGTCACCCTCCTGGGATGACGAAGCAGTAAATGACCTCAAAGTCCAAGGAATTAAGCTAAAGTTGGACCCATGATCATCCTCCCAAATAGGGTTTCAATTGCTTCTGTGAAGGGTGAATCAACAGTCTAATGAATGGGCCTAGAAAATGAAATAGCCCGTTTGAACTACTTTGAAATAAGCAGCTTATTTTGACATGACTTGTGGCACATTAATTGCTATCAGTAAGGAGAAAAAAAAACCATGTCTTGAATCTCTCCTGAGGCATTTCTAAGAGAAACTTTGGAGCTGGGCTGGTTGTATGGAAGGCTCTGAGCAAGGATTCCTGTGGTCAACTAGGCTTGTGGGGAGGGCTTCTTAGTCAGGATGCTCCAAATAGCCTGTAACCACAGCTTGACCTCCTGATGGGGGGCAGGGGCAGTGGGTAAAAAATCATTACACACTGAGACTTTATCCCAGATCCATTTGTTTAGATTTTAATACATGGAGAAAGGAGACTGGTAGAGAGTTTGCTCTTTCCCTGCTTCTTCAGACCATCTTGGGCTGTTTCTAACTTGAAAATAAGGAGATTTCTTTATATATGGGCTTCCCCAGTGGCTCTAGTGGTAAAGAATCTGCCTGCCAATGCAGGAGACACAGGTTTGATCCCTGGGTCAGGAAGATCCCCTGGAGAAAAAAATGGCAACCCACTCAGTATTCTTGTCTGGGAAATCCTATGGACGGAGGAGCTTGGTAGGCTACAGTCCATGGGGTCTCAAAGAATTGGACATGACTTAGCAACTAAATAACAGCAACAATAGATTCCTTTAGAAAAATGCTGTGTAGGGTCTTTCTCTTTTACTATAACACAGATCTCATGAAAACAGGGATTTTGTGTTGTTCTTTAAGGCATCTTGAATAAGCCGAATAGCACTGAGGTTGAGGTGTGTGTTTAACCAAAATTGTCAAGAAATGAATCAGTGAAGAACTTGTCAGGAAAACCTGAAAACAGAAAAAAAAAAAAAAGAAGTGGAGCTTCCCATGTATCCTATCTAGCACATTATTTGGGGTTATTTGATTCTATAGAGTTAAAGACTTTCACTTCTTTGAGCTAGTTTACATACCAGCTCTATTTGCAGATTCAGAATACTGAAGGGGCAGATATAGCTCCTTTAGGCTTTGGTGGTCAAGTCTTATAGGAATTAGAGCCAAAGGAAAATTCTCTTTGCCCATGAAGATGGATATTTAGTTCCAGCTGGTCATGGAAGAGGTGTTCAGTGGCCTCATTCCTCTGACAACCAGCCCAACTCATGGAAAAGGAAAGCACTTTGGCGTTGGAAACACCTGGGTTTGAACTTCTTCCTTTGTCATTTATTGGTTATGTGACCTTGGGTAGGTTACTCAGCTTCTCTGAGAGTCAGTTTCCTCACCTGTAAATAGGACAAAAAAACCTACTTCCAAGCACACAGTCCAACAGAATTAAATCCCTAATAAATCTTGCCTTTTGTTCTCTGTTAAAAAACATTCCTTTCACTTCCTGGGTTCATTCTGCCTGTAGTGAACCTCTCCCCAGCCCAGGTTCATGACCATCCCAAGCCACACCTTGCTGTTCAATTAGCTTCTAAGTTGGCAGGTACCTCTTTTTGCAAGTTGTATTTCTGTCTTCAGAGTTCGGTGTGGCCAGGACAAGTGCAGTGTACACACTGAAGGGATGCAGGGTGAATGACATGCTTACACATGTGTTACATAACAACACAGGTTATAGGCATGCTTTAGAAGTCAGAAATACAGGATTCTTATCACAGGTTCCCCTCCTTCTAGTTGAATAACTTCAACTAAGTGACATCATTTCCCAGTTCTGTCATCTGCCAAGTGGAGATTTCAAAAGAACCTTCCTTAAAAGTTATCCATGTACCAGGACTGGTGCCTCATAGGTGGTCAGTAGATGTAGCTAAAAAGGAAAATGAGAGCAAGAAAAAAATTCTCATTGGAATTTGGAAATGGGAGAGCATTGGTGCTGTTTCTTCCTCTCTCTCAACCTCCACTCTTCATTTTTTCTTGAAAGTTAAAGAAGTAACATGTCAACTTGGTAAAGCGAGTGTTTCTGGTAGTAGCATCTGGCTCCCCGCTGCGCTTCCCAGCACATATGTTGGGAGCTGTTTCAAGGCCTGTTGGGAAGTCTGACTGCTGATGAGGTATGGAGCTCTGAGATGTCATTTTTGACAGCTCAACTTTGATCTGGAGTGAATTAAAAACAATTTCATCACCTTAGGCTGAGCAAGCACCCAAACACACACTTGTTTCAGTGAGTTATTGCTGTGTAACAAATGACTCGAAAACTTAGTGGTTCAAAGCTTCTTTTTATGACTCATGATTCTGTGGGTTGGTCATTTGGGCAGGTCTCCCTTTAGCAGGAATGGCTCATTTATGCTCCTCGTGGAGTTGGCTGGGGTGACTTGACCGGGTCTGGAGGATCCAAGATGGCTTCATTCATGGGGACCTTTTGCCATCTGTCACATAGGGCATCTTGGTTCTCTTCTATGTAATTTCTCTCTCCATGTGGTCTCCTGATATTTAATAACCTAGACTGAGCCTCCTCTTAGAGATAGCAAGAAATCTCCTTCTGCAAGTTTATCAGAAGGTACTCAGGGCTCTTGAGGTCTGATCTCAGAAGTGGAGCAACATTTCTTCTGCCATATTTTGATGGTTAAAGGTAGTCACAGTGTCATCCAGATGTAGGAGGAGGGAAAATGGGCACCATCTCTTAATGGGAAAGGTGGCTCACACAATATGAAAGAGCATGGAAGATGAGGGAGGTTTTTACAGCTGTTTTCAAGACCATCTACCGCAATCCCCCCAGTAGTCACAACAATCACATCACTCTCACGTGCAAAATACATTCCCTTCTCCAGCCCAAATCAAGTACTATGACAGCATTCTTTAGAAACTTCAAGATGTAGTCACTGAAATCAGGTCCAGGTGCACAGAAAACTCCTTAGAAGAAGTTTCTGAGAGAGCTATCAAGTACAAGGGAAAAGGACAAGTTATCTGCACTCCGACACCTCACGTACACTGGTGGAACAAGGATAGAGTAACTGCAATGAAAGTGAAAATCAGAGTTGCTCAGTTCAGTTCAGTTCAGTCACTCAGTCCTGTCCCACTCTTTGCGACCCCATGAATCGCAGCACGCCAGGCCTCCCTGCCCATCACCAACTCCCAGAGATCACTCAAACTCATGTCCATCAAGTCAATGATGCCATCCAACCATCTCATCCTCTGTCGTCCCCTTCTCCTCCTGCCCCCAATCCCTCCCAGGATCAGAGTCTTTTCCAATGAGTCAACTCTTCACATGAGGTGGACAAAGTACTGGAGTGTCAGCTTTAGCATCATTCCTTCCAAAGAACACCCAGGGCTGATCTCCTTTAGAATGGACTGGTTGGATCTCCTTGCAGTCCAAGGGACTCTTAAGAGTCTTCTCCAACACCACAGTTCAAAAGCATCAATTCTTCAGTGCTCAGCTGTCTTCACAGTCCAACTCTCAGATCCATACATGATCACTGGAAAAACCATAGCCTTGACTAGATGGACCTTTGTTGGCAAAGTAATGTCTCTGCTTTTTAATATGCTGTCGAGGTTGGTCATAACTTTCCTTCCAAGGAGTAAGCGTCTTTTAATTTCATGGCTGCAATCACCATCTGCAATGATTTTGGCGCCCAAAATTAAAGTCTGCCACTGTTTCCACTGTTTCTCCATGTATTTCCCATGAAGTGATGGGACCAGATGCCATGATCTTCGTTTTCTGAATGCTGAGTTTTAAGCCAACTTTTTCCACTCTCCACTTTCACTTTCATCAAGAGGCTTTTTAGTTCCTCTTCACTTTCTGCCATAAGGGTGGTTTCACCTGATATCTGAGGTGATTGATATTTCTCCCAGCAATCTTGATTCCAGTCCAGCTTCTTCCAGTCCAGCGTTTCTCATGATGTACTCTGCATATAAGTTAAATAAGCAGGGAGACAATATACGGCCTTGACGTACTCCTTTTCCTATTTGGAACCAGTCTGTTGTTCCATCCAGTTCTAACTGTTTCTTCCTGACCGGCATATAGGTTTCTCAAGAGGCAGCTCAGGTGGTCTGGTATTCCCATCTCTTTCAGAATTTTCCACAGTTTATTGTGATCCACACAGTCAAAGGCTTTGGCATAGTCAATAAAGCAGAAATAGATGTTTTTCTGGAACTGTCTTGCTTTTTCAATGATCCAGCAGATGTTGGCAATTTGATCTCTTGTTCCTCTGCCTTTTCTAAAACCAGCTTGAACATCTGGAAGTTCACGGTTCATGTATTGCTAAAGACTGGCTTGGAGAATTTTGAGCATTACTTTACTAGTGTGTGAGATGAGTGCAATTGTGGGGTAGTTTGAGCATTCTTTGGCACTGCCTTTCTTTGGGATTGGAATGAAAACCGACCTTTTCCAGTCCTGTGGCCACTGCTGAGTTTTCCAAATTTGCTGGCATATTGAGTGCAGCACTTTCACAGCATCCTCTTTCAGGATTTGGAATAGCTCAACTGGAATTCCATCACCTCCACTAGCTTTGTTCGTAGTGATGCTTTCTAAGGCCCACTTGACTTCACATTCCAGGATGTCTGGCTCTAGGTCAGTGATTACCTGGGTCGTGAAGACCTTTTTTGTACAGTTCTTCTGTGTATTCTTGCCACCTCTTCTTAATATCTTCTGCTTCTGTTAGGTCCATACCATTTCTGTCCTTTATTGAGACCATTTTGCATGAAATGTTCCCTTGGTATCTCTAATTTTTGTGAAGAGATCTCTAGTCTTTCCCATTCTGTTGTTTTCCTCTATTTCTTTGCATTGATCGCTGAAGTAGGCTTTCTTATCTCTCCTTGCTATTCTTTGCAACTCTGCATTCAGATGCTTATATCTTTCCTTTTCTCCTTTGCTTTTCACTTCTCTTCTGCGCCAGCTGCGATGGACCACACAGAAGCGTGGCCGAGAGGAGCTACCCTTTGCCCGAGGTCAGGGGCAGCGACCGAGAGGAGCAACCCCACGTCCAAGGAGCAGTGGCTGAGCGGGCACAAGAGGGCCGAGAGGAGCTACTCCACGTTCAAGGTCAGGAGGGCCAGCCGTGAGGAGATACCCTCATCCAAGGTAAGAAGCAGCGGCTGTGCTTTGCTGGAGCAGCCGTGAAGAGATACCCCATGTCCAGGGTAAGAGAAACCCAAGTAAGACAGTAGGTGTTGCGAGAGGCATCAGAGGGCAGACACACTGAAACCATAATCACAGAAAACTAGTCAATCTAATCACACTAGGACCATAGCCTTGTCTAACTCAATGAAACTAAGCCATGCCCGTGGGGCCACCCAAGACGAGCAGGTCATGGTGGAGAGGTCTGACAGAATGTGGTCCACTGGAGAAGGGAATGGCAAACCACTTCAGTATTCTTGCTTTGAGAACCCTATGAACAGTATGAAAATCCCAACCAGTAACGCTGAAGAAGCTGAACAGTTCTATAAAGACCTACAAGACCTTTTAGAACTAACACCCAAAAAAGATGTCCTTTTCATTATAGGGGACTGGAATGCAAAAGTAGGAAGTCAAGAAACACCTGGGGTAACAGGCAAATTTGGCCTTGGAATATGGAATTAAGCAAGACAAAGGCTAATAGAGTTTTGCCAAGAGAACGCACTAGTCATAGCAAACACCCTCTTCCAACAACACAAGAGAAGACTCAACACATGGACATCACCAGATGGTCAACACCAAAATCAGATTGATTATATTCTTTGCAGCCAAAGATGGAGAAGCTCTATACAGTCAGCAAAAACAAGACCAGGAGCTGACTGTGGCTCAGATCATGAAATCCTTATTGCCAAATTCAGACTTTAATTGAAGAAAGTAGGGAAAACCACTAGACCATTCAGGTATGACCTATATCAAATGTCTTATGATTATACAATGGAAGTGAGAAATAAATTTAAGAGACTAGATTTGATAGATAGAGTGCCTGATGAACTGTGGACAGAGGTTCGTGACATTGTACAGGAGATAGGGATCAAGACCATCCCCATGGAAAAGAAATGCAAAAAAAAAAAAGCAAAATGGCTGTCTGGGGAGGCCTTACAAATAGCTGTGAAAATAAAGTTGCTCAGTCATGTCCAACCCTTTGCAACTCCATGGACATAGCTCACCAGGCTCCTCTGTCCTTGGAATTCTCCAGGCAAGGATACCAGAGTGGATTGCAATGCCCTCCTCCAGGGGATCTTCCCGACCCAGGGATCTAACCTGCATCTCTAATGTCTCTCCTGCATTGGCGGGTGGGTTCTTTACCACTAGCTTCCCACCTGGGAAGCCCCAGAATAACTGCAATAGACACTCCCTTTCAAGAAGGAGAAGAATGGGAAACACATAGCACTCCTTGATCCATCAGATCAGATCAGATCAGTCGCTCAGTCGTGTCCGACTCTTTGTGACCCCATGAATCCCAGCACACCAGGCCTCCCTGTCCATCACCAACTCCTGGAGTTCACTCAGACTCACGTCCATCGAGTCAGTGATGCCATCCAACCATCTTATCCTCTGTCGTCCCCTTCTCCTCCTGCCCCCAATCCCTCCCAGCATCAGAGTCTTTTCCAATGAGTCAACTCTTAGCATGAGGTGGCCAAAGTACTGGAGTTTCAGCTTTAGCATCATTCCTAGATCCATAGCAGCTTTGAAATCTAAACCAGGCATATGCTCTAAGGGTCCTGTCCTCTGGAGAAAGGGAGTCATGATATATTAGTTGATCATGGTCCAGTTCTTCTCCCTAGAAAAGGACCCCTAATCACATTTCCTTCCCAACTTTTTTTCTCAGCTCTCTGGGCTCTTGGCTTTGTCCTCTGAGAAATCCTTCCATTTTCTTAAGAATGGGATCATATGTGTAGCTGAGTATGTCTTATAAAATAGTGGGCACCCAGAGGCCTTCTTTTCATTTTAAACTGCTCAAGTTCTTTTTGATGCAATCTAGTGTTCTTTCACCAATACAATTCCTCTTTAAAATTTTGTTGGGACTTCCTTGGTGGTCTAGTGGTTAAGAATCTGCTGCCAGTGCAGGGGCATGGGTTCCATCCCTGGTCGGCGAAGATTCCACATGCCACGGGACAACCGAGCCTGTGTGCAACAGCTACTGAAGTGCACGCACCGAGAGCCAGTGCTCTGCAACACGAGAAGCCGCTGCAATGAGAAGCCTGTGTGAAGCAATGATGATCCAGGGCAGCCAAAAATAAATAAATGAAGAAATAAAATTTTTAAAAATAAAAACTTTTTTTTTTTTTGTAATCATGAAGATTCCAAAAATGAATTGGCTATGTGACACAGGGAGCTCAACTCAGTGCTCTGTGACAACCTAGAGGAGTAAGATAGGGTAGGAGATGGGAAGGAGGTTCAAGAGGGAGGAGGCATATGTATACCTGTGGGCTGATTCATGCCGATGTATGTCAGAAAGCAGCATAATATTGTAAAGCAATTATCTTCCAATAAAAATTTTTTTAAAAGAATCAGTTAGAGCAACAAGTATTTATTTTTGCTGGATTCAGCTGAATAGCTCATCCCTGCTCCACATCTTGGTGTCACCTGGGGCAACTCAGGTAGACAAGAGGACCTAGACTCAAGGAAGTCAAACTGGCTCTGTTCCAAGACAGCAGAGCTGGACCCTCCTAAGCATGTTAAGACCGAAGCTCAGACTGCCGCAGCATCTCCTCTGCTGCGTTCCCTCGGTGCCAGAGGTGAAGTTGCATTTGTACCTCCCTTCTCCACCCCTGTTATCACCTTCTGTCTCCCTTTCATAGCCCTCTGACCTCTACTGGTCAGGATTCCTCAATTAGAAGCAGTTAGAAGGTAGTTCAGGGTTCCGTAACCAGGGCACTACTGATACTTTAAGCCAGGGAAGTCTTTTCTGGGGAGGCTGCCGTACACATTGGAAGACGGTTACCAGCATCCTTGACACCCACCCACTAGATGCCAGTAGCCTCTCCCCCTCCTATTTGTAACAAACAAATGTCTCCAAATATAGCCAGAGGTCCCCTGGCCAACCAAACTGCCCAGTTGAGGTCTACTGTGACGGTGGAAGGACCGCTGGGCTTCATGATTTTAGACAGGTCAGGAGCCTCACCTTGCCAAGTTTTAACTGTGTGATCCCACAAGATGCTTAGTCGGTCCCCATCATCTGCTCTGTAAACTAGGGAGAACTATCCACTGCCTTGCCCCATGGGTAAGAGAACAGAATGACACCTTGACTCTGTAGAGCCTGTGCACCTGGGCTGTTAGGATTTAGAAGCCTACTTAGTATGGTCTTGCCTGGGCAGCGCCTGCGTGCACAACGCCTTTCCTTCAGATAGACATTATGCAGGGGCTCTGACGGCTCTCCATGGTCACTATTAGTATTTACCATCATGGCCATCAGAGCTGTTGTTTATCAGATGCCACAAGCACGTCTGACAGCACGCTGCAATTTATACTCACTGCCTCAGGACTGTTCACCATATCCCAAAGGCAAGGATTCTTGGCTCCGTTTTACACAGAAGACATGGAGCTACAAGAAGGTGGAGAGACCTTTCCTGAGCTAGGAGGTGGCAGAGCAACCAGATATGTTACCCCTTGCAGGTGATATCTGTGTCTGCCTAGTCAGAGGGTCAAGAGAACAGAGCTGCCTTGACAGATGGGACAAGGATATGCAGGGTGTGTTGAGGGTGTGGGGAGGTCTGCTCAGCACCTATCTTGCAGCAGCTGCTATGTAGTCTGGACCCACTTCCTGAAGATCATGATACCAAGGGCAGCTTCCATTTGTTGAGTACCCACTATGTTACTGAGGGCAGGAGAAGACTGAGGGCAAGATGAGAAGGGAGCAACAGAGGATGAGATGGTTGGATGGCATCACTGGCTCAAGGAACGTAAGTTTGAGCAAACTCTAGGAGATAGTGAAGGACAGGGGAGCCTGGCATGCTGTGGTCCATGGAGTCCAACAAACAGTTGGATACAAATTAGCAACTAAATAACAACATGCAAGTGATCTCATTTCAACCCTCACAAACAGTCTAGGAGTTTAGGGCTACTGTTCCATTTTCAGATAAGAACATCCTCAAAGTAGCCCAGAGAAGGGAAACTATGAACTATAGTTATACAATCAGGAAGTGGTGGAACCAGGCTTCCAACCCAGATCTGTGACTCTTGGATCCACTGTTGGCATTTACACCCCCCAACTGCTCTGTGCTACTGTCCCCCAGAAGCCAAGGTCCCTGGGTCCTTGAATGTATATGGTCCTTCGCTGGCACCCACATGAGTTAATTCCAGGAAGCTTCTTTGGGGCTTGCTCTGGCAACAATCTTTATGAGCAAGCCTTCCAATCCTCTCCTCCCAGCACACAATGCTTTGAATTCTCCTGATGTTTTATTTCCTGCTCTGCAAGCTCCATTCTGGCCCAGGAGGTGGCTGTCTGGCACATAAACTCAGTGTTGGGTAGAATTACGGTGCTCATTCACTAAAAATTAATGGCAGCAGGCATTCACCCTGCCCTGGCTGGCCTCATCTCCCAGGCGGTCACTGCACAGCCCAACCTACACCCTGCCACCCAGCGAGGACTCACACTGCCACCAAGAAAAAAATAGCTACACGCCGCCCATTAGGAAGGAAGGAACCGCGGGGACTGAGTGGCCTGCTTGAGCGATGAATAGGTTTTCTCAGCACACATATAAACAGTTTATACTTATGAAATCCTGTGTTTGATTTTCACATCTGCTCTCACTCCTGAGATTGGCACCGAAGGCAGCCAATGTTGCCCTTCCGAGTGGCAGCTGGAACCTGAAACCGGCTTTTTCCCACAACTGACCCCCCCTCCATTGCCTGAGCTGTGGGGCTGTATTTTTGTCTTGTTGCTGCTGGAGTGTGTTTAACTCGGGGAAGGAGAGTTGTTGAAAAAAAGTGATTTCTATATCTTGATTCAGTAAGTATTCATTGAGAACCTACTATGTGCCAAGTGACTGCCCATAGAATTTGTGTGATGACTACTGTTTGGTGTGGTGGAAAGTCTGACTGGGCACCTGCTATGGCCACATATCCCCAGGATGGCTGAGACAGAAGATGAGCCTGGTTAAAAAGCACCTCCATTCCAGATAACAGCTTCCCAAGTGAACCTCATGTTGATGTCTATTGGCCCACTTTTTAATTAAGTCATTTGTTTCTATAAGGATTTTAGTCCCAGAATTGGCTATTTGACCTTGAGCAATGCAGGAGAACCAAGTTCAATTCCTGGATCAGGAAGATCCCCTGAAGAAGGGATAGGCTACCCAATCCAGTTTTCTTGGGCTTCCCTGGTGGCTCAGATGGTAAAGAATCTGCCTGCAATGCGAGAGACCTGGGTTCGGAAGATCCCCTGGAGGAAGGCAGGTTAAAAACCACTCCAGTATTCTAGCTTGGAGCATCCCCATGGGCAGAGGAGCCAGGTGGGTTACAGTCCATGGGGTCACAAAGAATCAGACATGAGTGACCAAGGAACTAAGGACAAGTCATTGCTTATCAGTCTCCCTACCTAAATAAAGGGAGAAAGGCCAAGTCAGTGTGTTTGTTTGTTTGTTTTCCTTGAAATAGAACTTTTCTTTTTTGCAAATGAAGTTATATCTGGAAACCTAACATCTAAGCAGATTAAAAGGTACAGCTCATGTGGTAGATCTGGAACTCCAACACTTGAGATCTTGCTCATCCCTAAGAATCTCCAGGGAAACATAAGACTCTTGTTCATTGATGTCCGATTCTTTCTGACCCCATGAACTGCAGCATGCCAGGCCTCCCTGTCTTCACTATCTTCTGGAGTTTGCTCAAACCTGAGGCATGTGGAATCTTAGCTCCCCAACCAGGGATCGAACCCACACCCTTTGCATTGGAAGGCAATATCTTAACAATGGATCCTCAGGGAAGTTCTCAGGTCTTCACTAAATTTCTAAACAGTTTATCCTTTGGTATGAAGTGTAGGATGCTAAGATTATTGGCAATTTTTAAATATATTTGTTTTTAAGTATATTCAAGCTACTTGTGACTCATCTGAGTCAATTGTTGTTCTAAATCAAAAAAAACCTCCACCATTTGCTTTCTTCCATTTGTTTGATTCACTCTCTAAAGAAAGAAATTTTCCTGGATCTTAAAGAACTTGGTTAGCTTCTTCATCTCAAACAGGAATTTGTATAATAAAGACTCTAGTTATAAAGAGGAGAAGAGATTAGCTAATACGTATCAGCCATAGGCTGACATGGCCAGGAGCTTGGGGTTTTTATTTTGGGGGGGAGGGGATTGTTTTTATTTTTCTGCTTTTCTCAAAAGACATGCTAGGAAAAATAAAAACCAAACCAAACACCCCCCTCCCCCCCACCCCCACCAAAAAAAAAAACACCAATTCCAGGAGCCTTCTCTGGTCTCCCAAATAAAATTTCAACTTTCTACCAACTCAGCTACTTTCTACCCTCTGCCCCATCTATTATTTTTTCTCTAGAATTCATCATTATTTTACTTACCATGCATTTTACTTATATAGTGCTTATATTTAATTGTGACTTATTTATTATTTGTCTTCTTATCTAGCATATGAGCTCCTGAAAGGCAGGAGCTTTTGTCTTTTTTCACTGTTATGTGGCCCATATTTAGACAAGTACCTGGTACATAACAGGCACTCAACAGATAATTGTCAAATTAGTGAATGACTGAATGGAGAGGACTCTGGTCCTTTGGATCCTAGTTACCTAGTCAACTGACTAAGAGTTACCAGAGTCAACAATTTCTTGCCACCGAGTATCATGTTTCAGGCCAAAGTATTCTGTGTTCAATACTGAAGCTGATTGGTCACGAATATGAGCAGTGGCCTGCCAAGGTCACTTGGCCCCAGTCCTCGAAGTTCATTTTACCTAATCCCTAGCTGAGGACTGAACTGAACTGAACTGAACTAAATCCCTAGCTACTTTAGCTAGGATACAGACCTTTCTGGTTGTGCCATGATATTACTCTCCACAATTATCTTGCTCAGATACACATACAGTCTGACTCTTAAATGTAAGATTCTTCAATCATGGGAGGCTGCACAGTGGTACCCATTCTCTTTTAAAAGGTCACGCATCTTTTCTCAGTAGATTAACTTTTTATCTCTTAATGGTGTTAAGGAAAGGTCAAAGCATCTAACAGATGGAAGGTGGGAAACTTCTAGTGCAGGAGATCAATGTTTTCAACATCAATCTAACTCCAGAAAGTTCTTAATGATCGTGGGTGCTGTTCATGGGACAGGGACACTGCAACTCAAATGATGTCATAGCATGGCAGCAGAAATAAAATTTGTTTAAAGCAGGGTGTTGGGGCTTCCCAGGTGTCTCCATAGTAAAGAATCCACCTGCCAATGCAGGACATATAGATGAGGGTTTACTCCCTGAGTCAGGAAGGGCCCATGGAGGAGGAAGTGGCAACCCACTCCAGTATTCTTGCCTGGAGAATCCCATGGACAGAGGAGCCTGGTGGACTATAGTTCATAGGGTCACACAGCATTGGACACACCTGAGCGACTGAGCACCAAGCAGGATGTTATATCTAAGTGTGCAAAAGGCCTGTGGCTTTCCTCCTGAAAGCTCTGAGCCCCATGGGCAGTGTGCTCTGCGGAATGAAGTCAGTAAAGTCCAGTGGCTCCCACTTGGAAGAGACGGGTACCCATCTCTTGTCAGCAGTTGAGCTGTAACCTCCCCAGGGCACTTAAGTTGAGGACAAATAGACAAATAAAGACAACTAAATTTTCAATCAATAATTCTTGGAGTTCTTACAGGAAGGGGTGAGTCTTAGATGCTGAGGAACTGAGGCATTCTGCTTGGGGAAGGAGTTAGGGTGACAGACAGGGGGTTCCCCACCTGAGGCTTCTGCCATCCACAGAGACCACCCCACCTTTCCTGGCAGGGGAAGGCAGACAGGCGGGAGCACTGTCTGATGCCAGAGATTTATTTCCCGTGTTTAGACTTCATCTAAGGTCCCCTGGAGATGGAAACGGTAACCCACTCCAGTATCCTTGCCTGGAAAACCCCATGGACAGAGGAGTCTGGTGGGCTACAGCCCATGGGGTCACAATGAGTCAGACACGACTTAGCAACAGAACAACAAGGTGGAACATCTAAGTGTGCTAATGGGCCTTGGGCACTGTAAGAGGTCCTTCTCAATCCCCATCGCCCCACCATGCCATCTGAGTCCTGTGTTTTCAAGCCTTGTAACTTCCAGACTAATCTATAAGCTCCCAGTGGACCTTCTCACACCTCCTCTTTGCCAAGTTGGCACAACACTGGGACCTGGGGAAGACGTTAGTCTGAATAGGCCAGCATCAGTGGAAATGTGACGTCAGGGGAAATGGTACCAGCCCACTGGGTCCAGGGACACCAGTGACACAGGGTGGCCAGAGCTGCCAATCCTCTCGTGAGGGGGTGAAATGATCTTTCTTCCAGAAACACAATGGCTGGCTCCTGGGTCTTAAAACAGACCCGAGGGGAACCAAAGCAAAAGGCCTGGGATCTGCTTTGAGGGTAAGAATGAGGCTTATTTCCATAACTTCAGAAACAGGAGGCTCAGAAAATGACTGAAGATGAGACGTTAGAGAGGAAACAGATGGATGCACACGTTTCCGTTGGTAGGAAATGTAGGGCAGCCGCCAGCTGTTCACTCCACGACCAAATGGTTTCTCTGAGAGGTGGGGCCCAGCCAGCCCAGGGACCCTTCAGAGCAGCAGAGGAAGGGGGTGCATGGAGGGAAGCAGGACCCCTAAGACTGCAGACCTCCCTCTCCCAACCACACTGTGAGCACCTCTAAAACTGGGGCCATAACCAGCTTTGTGTCTCCAGCCAGCGACTGTTACAGGGTAACTTCTATGTAAAGATTGAATAAATGAATGGACCTCACAGGCCTTTCCTCCTGCTTCTAGGATCTAAGATAGAGGTACTTACACAGGAGTTTCCTGGTGGCTCAATGGTAAAGAATTCACCTGCCAATGCAGGAGACATGGGTTCGATCCCTGGTCTGGATACCACATGCCACAGAACAGTTGAGCCCGTGCACCACAACTATTGAGCCTGTGCTCTACAGCCTGGGAACCACAATGGCTGAGCCCTCGCACCTCGGCTACTGAAGCCCGAGAGCCCTATAATCTGTGCTCAGCAACAAGAGAAGACACCACGTAACACAACTAGAGCACAGACCCCACTTGCTCAGGTGGTAAAGAATGTGCCTGCAACGCAGGAGCCCTAGGTTCGATCCCTGGATTGGGAAGATCCCCTGGAGAAGGGAATGACAACCCACTTCAGTATTTTTGCCCGGAGAATTCCATGGACAGAGGAGTCTGGTGGGCAAAGAGTTGGACATGACTGAGTGACTAACACTTTTACTTTCTTTCCCACTTGCCACAAGAGAAAATTCCTTGCAGCAACAAAGACCCAGCACAGCCAAAAATCAACAAATAAATTATTTAAAAAAGAAGTACTCACATCAGCACCTTCCACTCTATGCTGGCTTTCTTTCCTAGTGGGGTTTCGTCAATCACACCTCTTTCCTCCCACCCCTTCACTCTGCCAGTGAGGAAGGGGGGTCTGTGAGCTGTCTGCTTCCAGAAAGCCCTTGACCTGACACTATCCTCACTCACCGTGAGGATCAAGTGAATTTAACTGAGTCTCCGTTTTCTCATCTGTAAAATGGGTAATCATAACACTCACCTTGTGCTATTGTTGTGAGGATTCATCAAACTATTTTAAGGGAAAGGATTTTTGTTACCATTTCCACCATCACCACCTGTGGGTATAGAGATGGGACAGACGATCAGTTGGACCTGGAAGGATACTGAGCCAAGAGCAAGGGTGAAGAGGTAAAGAGATGTAGGGTTTGGGGTTTAGTTTTTGCACCCAGGATACAAAAAAACTCATAAAATCAGTCTCTCTATTCTGTGCAAACAGAGATGACATGTTCCTTCCCAAGGGGTGCTTTTGGGGCTCCTGGGAAGTCAGTGGTGACAAAATGAAGCGAGTGCAGGAGCAGAAGTCCCTGGGACTCTGGAAGTCCCCTGGGAGGGGGAGCAAGGCCAGGCTGCAGCTCTGACCTTGGGAGGACCCAGGGAGACTTCTTCTTTTCTTGTCCCCCATTTGCCCACTGACAAACCTACTCTCAGAAAGCAGTTGCCTTCTAGAACAACATCATAGACTTAGCTGAGCTGAGAGCATTTCCTCAAGTCCTTTGCTGCTTGTGTGCTGCACTGTGCTAAGTCGCTTCAGTCGTGTCCAACTCTGTGCAACTGTGTGACCCCGTGGACTGTAGGCCCCTCTGTCCATGGGATTCTCCAGGCAAGAATACTGGAATGGGTTGCCATGCCCTCCTTCCTTTGCTGCTTACTTCCCCCTTAAAAAAAGAATGTCCTCTCCCAGGTGAGAAGGCATTGGTTTTGCAGACTTTTAGCTCGGGTTGGCTGGTTTCTCCAAACAACGTTAGCCCTTTACTGGGTCCAAGAAGCAAACTGTCTCAACTCTGACATTTAACCAAGGAAATCCATGAGGCTGGTGGTGGGTGCTTCAGGCATGATTTCTGGAGAATCATTCTTTGCAGAATGACTATGAAATACTATTCCAGGAAATGCTGGCATCTTCCTGGAAGAAGGCCTAGATGGGAAATGCTGGCCTCTGGGACACAGACTTTCTCCCCCTCAGCTGCAATCGTGGGGCTTCTTGGCCTAGGAATGGTTCTTTCAGAGTCTTCTGATTTGATTTCGTCTACCCTGCAGGGGACAGCATTGGGCAAAGAACTGTGGAATTCCTGTGATAAAAGAAGAAACATTTGCTTCCAATTATCCAAATTATTGTTTGCTAATTGAAGTACAAAAAGGGTATTTTTTTTCTCTTTGGGTTGGTATAAGCATCCTTTTCCTTAAATCTCTTTGATTGAGCAAAAATGCTTTTGGAGTGTTTACTTTAATCCATACATCATTTTCCTGATTAGTAGTTGTTCAGTAACGTCCCTGCTCACTGAGGTAAGCTTTCACCAGAGGCTGATTTGTCATCAAAGCTGCAGAAACTGATATATGTTCTATAGTCGCCACTGGGTATCTCACATTGGCTGTTTTTTTTTTTTTTAATTCGAATATTAGTTTGGGAAACAAAAATTCCTCTGCCATTATACTGTAATGATATATGCTTTCTCTCAGAGATGAATATTGTCTTAGGTCAAATTTCTGGAAATAGAGATGGAGATTTGCACGGAAGCCACAGTCTCAGAAACAGCACCTGTCAGGTAGTAAGGAGATAGGACGGAGAAGGCAATGGCACCCCACTCCAGTGCTCTTGCCTGGAAACTCCCATGGATGGAGGAGCCTGGTGGGCTGCAGTCCATGGGGTCACTAAGAGTCGGACACGACTGAGCGACTTCACTTTCACTTTTCACTTTCATGCATTGGAGAAGGAAATGGCAACCCACTCCAGTGTTTTTGCCTGGAGAATCCCAGAGATGGGGGAGCCTGGTGGGCTGCTGTCTATGGGGTCGCACAGAGTCGGACACGACTAAAGCGACTTAGCAGCAGCAGCAGCAGCAGCAAGGAGATAGGAGAGGCATTGGGCGGTTGCAAAGACCACATCTGATACTGTGGGGAGCACTGTTACTAGGATCACCCTTCAGAGGTGTCTCAAATGGAGACAAAGAAGCTGAACTTTTATGTCCCAACACTGCCCAGCCTTGGATCTGAACTGCCAGAGAGGGAGGTGCAATCTTAATTGAAGTGAAGTGAAGGTCGCTCACTCGTGTCTGACTTTTTGTGACCCCATGAGTCCATGGAATTCTCCAGGCCAGAATACTGGAGTGGGAAGCTGTCCCCTTCTCCAGGGGATCTTCCCAACCCAAGAATCAAACCCAGGTCTCCCGCATCACAGGTGGATTTTTACCACTGAGCCACCAGGGAAGCCCAATTCTGATTGAACTAGTTCTCTAATCCCCTAATCCCCAGGAGGGGAGCAGCTCTGAGCTAGCATCACTCCAGTGGGATGGGGCTGAAGGATGGGCAACGAGTGTCTCAGTTCTGAAGGAGCACCTAGGCAGCACACCACAGCATCCACTAATCCACATACACACGAACATGTTTTAAGTGCAAAATAGAAATTGATGCATGTTATTTCTGAAGAGACATCTGAAAAGACCTGTTTCAGCTTCAGCGGCTCAGATGCTGTAGTCCTCAAACTCCTTCTAGAAGGGAGCTCTGTGAAGCCTATGGTAAGTTTGTTTATTCTTGCCAGATGCAAAGAAGTTATCTCTGAACTTCTGCCAGCGATCAAAGGAACCGATGGTGTAGAACAGTTCCACGGGCCATCTCCTTCCTGCCCATCATCTATCATCCCAACCCTCAACCTCTTTTCTGACTGATGACTGCACCCAAAACACATAAAATTAATCACCACTCGAGGCCAGCCAGGTGTCTTGCCTCCAGAAATTATCTCACTGAGGAAAAAAAAAACAGCTCGGATCTCATAATGTCTCATAATTTCATATAAAGAGCAATGGAGTCAGATGGGAGCCCCTGACAGGTTTGCAAAGTTCCGGGAAGGCAAGAGCCAGCTCTGGTTTCATGCAAAGATCAGGAGGCAGTTGTTTGAGGAAAAGGCCCTGCTTCAGGTAAAGAAGGCACCCCTTGACTCAAAGCAGTGCTAATTAAACCGCCAGCCTCCAACAAAAGAGAACGCATGTAGGGCAGAATGAGGTGACCACACAGAACAGCTCTGTTCATTCTAGAAACTTTACGGTGGTTTTGGAGAAGTCAGGCAAAGGCTGGGGAGAAGCCCTCCAATTTCACACTTAGCAGCAGATTATTACATGATCCGAAGAAGCTCTGATTTTGAAATTCCATATGACAAGCCCTGCTTAACTTAACAGTGGCTGCTAGCCGCCGTCTCTTGTCCCCTCTATGTATATTTTATTTTAACTATGCGGCCCTCTGGCAACGTCCTGTACGTTTCAATCAATCAGAAGCCCCATTTGCCAGCTCTGTGCAGAGTTCAGTGCTTCTGAGGATTTGGCAGAGAAAAAACAACCCCAGAGATAGGCAGGGGAAAAAAAAAAAAAAAGATCGTCTTCAGCTAATCACGTGACATTTCCAATATCTAAATCCGGGAAGGCGGCGCTTCCTTGCAATATGCAAAATGCAAGATCCACTAAGGCCAGGCAGGTTTTTACCAATGAGCTCGGCCTCCATTTCAGATTAGCTGCAAATCCTTATAACTTGGCTCTAATTGAGAGCTTAGCTGTTGCTATTAAATTCCTTTTCAGAAACAACAGGGCCGACGAGATCCCCCTTACTGAGAACATTCTCCCACTCAATCTGAAATTATCCAAATGGAGGAGAATTGAGGCAAATGTTATAAAATAACACTGCCCCCCCAAGTTAGTTTGGCATGTTTGATTAAGAGAAGCCTCAGCTAGGTTCTGTGAGTAAAATAAAGTCATCCTAAGTGTCTCTGAGAGCTTCCCAAGGGGCTCAGTGGTAAAGAATCCACCTGCCAATACAGGAGAGGCAGGTTCAGTTCCTGGGTTGGGAAGATCCCCTGGAAAAGGAAATGGCATTCCACTCCAGTATTCTTGCCTGGGAAATCCCATGGTCAGAGGAGCCTGGTGGGCTACAGTCCATGAGGTCACACAAGAGTCAAGACACGACTTAGCAACTAATCAAGTGTCTGTGAGCTTATCCCTGTCTAGGCTACATCATCATGCCACTGTTCCCCTTCTCTCTCAGAGCCCAACAAACACATTCTTCTGACACTTGGTGCAGAAGAAAAGGAAACTGAGTCTCAGTGGAGTGACCTGGTGCCTCTTCAGTCTCTATCATCTCATCTGCTTAAAATCCTTCAGAAAAATCCATTCCTGCACACACAGCCAGTGGGTCCCAGAAGGGCAAGTTTGGCTGCATCCTGACTTTGGTGTAGAATTCCTTCAGAGGGAGGGAACATGCGTGTCCAGTCACCCAGCCAACAAATACTCAGCTTCCCGGCTGGTAAGTATGCTGTTAATAACAAGCAGACAGTACCCATGATAAGCAGGCATCCTCTAAATAAATAAGCCAGTGCCGCAGGCAGTGGAATTTTTTTTAATTAAAAAAAAATTTTTTTAACCACTCCCTGCATCATGTGGGATCTTAGTTCCCCAACCAGGAATCGAACCCATGCCTCCTGCAGTGGAAGCACAGAGTCTTAACCACTGAACCACAAGGGAAGCCCCAGCAGTGGGATTCTTAGCATAAAGACAAAAGAAGCCAACAGAGGATGAGAGATGTAGTAGCACAACCAGAAGGGAAAAAAGCTCACATTACAGAGACTCCTAGTTGAAAAGGTCTGACGAGTCGCCTTGTCGTCCTGAACCTGTACAGATGGCTCCTGGTGACAGCTGCATAATAAATTGTGCTTGGTGAGGTCACCAGCCAGATTTCTTTGACTGTATATAAGTGTGTGCTACTGGCCTTGCTAAGGGCACTGATGAGATAGATATATTTAGCAGGGGGCGGGGGGAGAAAAACCAACTCCGAAATGAAATGAAATTCATCCTAAATTTAGATTCATCCGA